>NC_046186.1:46780254-47093469 GCF_011004875.1 Balearica regulorum gibbericeps
AGCATCACCTTATTCTAATTGTTAGTAAAAGAATTGACAAAACTCTAACTATATTCTTATTTGAAGATAATATTTCTAGAATATATTTCTCAAAAATAATGAAAACCAGAGAAAGTAGACTAACAAATGATTATTCACTATTTTAGTAAAAGAATATTTCAATTGGTATGGTTTCAGGTAGATTGTTTAAAACAAATGAAAGGAAGTATGAATAGTGAAGAAAAAAACCGGTATAATTAATTGCCAGGGAATGTTCTGGTTCCTGCTCGCTCAGCAGTTACATACATTTAAGAAGAAAGGGCTCCACTGGACACTATTGCTACTTCTGGCTCTGTGAGTCCCTAAGTAAGTAAATGTGGAAAGTGGGAGAAATCAGAGTAAGAATTCTTCCAGGTTTCCTTTGTTTTCTTTTCCTTTCCCTTAATTTTTCACTATTGGACTGTTGGATACAGAGTAGTGTGTGTTGGAAAAATGGTTCTTCTTCATGCTACTTTATGGCCTTTCTTATGTTATGTTCTCTATAATGTGCATAGTCAGAGTATATAGAAAGGGATGTCACTGAGCTACTGTGCTGTTACTGGAGATTGAGATAATGGAGGTTAAGAAACAGATAATACAGTCTTCATATGTGGATGAAATAATGGGAAAACTTCAGATACTGTAGAGGAAAAGAAAATTTTAAATGAAAATTTAAATATGATGTAAATAACATGGTATATAGCAAGGAAGAATATAGAATAGAAATAGAACAAGGGAAAATAAACACTCTGTGAAGCAGCATTCAGCTGAAGACGGGCACTCAGCCTTGCAGCAGAAAATGTTGTGGAAATGTAGTTCTGGAGCAGGGTCATGGAAACATAGCTCATTTGCCTTTTTGCAGAAAGATGTCCATGAGAATGTTGGTGAGTATAGTGGCCAAAATATCTTTTTTTTTTTTTTTTTTGAAATACAGCATCTCTAGGAAGACATCACAATCTCTATAGAATGTTATTCCAGCATTTACATAGAATAAAGTTTTGCTTTAAAAACTTGAAGTTATCATTGGAGATCTCCAGGTAAAATACTAAACAGAGTCTGGACAATTTTGCGTATGTGAAGTTTGGAGCTTATGGCCTGTTGAAAGGAAGAGATGTGGATGATAGCATTTCTAATTACACAAGCTTGTATACAACTTGTCAGTTGCTCGTATTACTTCTCTCAAAAGAAGAATGTGTTCAGCCAGGGTAAAAATGTAAAAAAGTTTATAGGAAACTTGGAAGTAAGAGCACTTTTATCTTATTTATTAAAAAAAAGAAAGAAAGAAAAAAAAAAAAAAAAGATGATTTCTTCCCTTCTGGACACTGATATTAGTGATTTAGAGACAGGAAAAGTACCATTTTAAGAGCACAGAAACTAGAGAGCGTAGTTTCAAGCTATAATCAAACTCTGGTGCTGAGAAACATTACTGTGTCACAAGAAAAGAACTATTAGCCATTGTTAGATCAATAGGTCACTTTCATCATTACCTCTATGGGAGAAAGTTTATTATTCAAAATGATCCTACAGCTGCCCAGTGGCTGTTGAGAGTGCAAAGCCCAGAAGGACAACTGGCTCACTGGTTCCCCAAAATAAACCAGTATGATTTCATCTTTCAGTATCTTCATGGGAAAAGTAATGAAGGTGTTGATGACTTATTAAGGACACTCTGTGTGCGTACTTTAAGCACTACGTGTGCAAAAAAGTTAAAGAGTTTTCATCCACATGCCAAGATTCTTCATGTGCCAGTTTTCTAGAAATATTTCCTTTAACCAAAATAAAAAGAACTACAAGTACAGCCGTATATGAAGATAATGACACAATGATGAAACAATTCATTACAAATAAATCTTATGAAGCCCTGCTCAAAAATCAGGTGTTATCTGTCTGATTTAGCTATTCTTGAAATGGATGTCCCATGAGCTTGCTTGTCTGACTGGATACTACTCCAAAACCAGATAAATGTTGGCAATGACCAGACAATACCTAAAAGAGAAATTGCAGTAATGTTAAAATAAAACATTAATTTAAAAAGACCACAGATTTTGGTGAGTACCATACCTGAATGACAGTCAGTGGTTCTCAGGAATCTACAAAAGGTTATGAGCAGTTATTTTTTTTCAGGATGCTATTGACCGCTGAAAAATGAATATTTTTTTTTTTTTTATTTTTGTAAAAAGAATGCTGGTAAATCATGTGTTACAATTGAATTTTATGTTATTTTTTACTTGCTGGATTACAACTGGAAAGGTTATGTTTCAGAGCTGGGTGTCTCACTTTTGTGTTACTTTCCTAACCTTCTTAAATCCACCCTAATCCTGCTTAATTTAAGAAAAAAAAAGTTAAATTTCTAACAGTACTAATATAAAATTTCTGCATGTACTTTGCAAAACACTATAATTGCATTTTAACTGTAGCCCTGATAGATCATAGGATTCTATATGAAATGATAGATAAGAAAACAAAACAAAACAAAACAAAAACCACAGAGAAAATTAAAAAATTTCCAAGTGCGTTTTTACTTATGGAAATAGTAGATACAAATTGTCTTTCCTCCCCGTCCCCCCCTCCCCTCAATTAGTGTGCACATCCTTTTAGATCTGGTCAAAAGAACAAATAAACAAACAAAATTTTTTGCCTGTGTATAAAACCAATAGTTATAAAATAAAGTCTGTGCAATAACTGTGTAGTTTTTGTTTAATGACCTTACATTTGGATTTTGAAATATTGAAACTTTTGGCTTTCAAATTTGAGCAAGCTTGGAATCTGTGGTGTGGGGTTTTTTTCCCCTTTTTTAAATACATAGTAAATGAATAATATTTCCATTACTAAGTTAAATTCTGTGAGCTTGGCTTTGAGTCAGCATTCTGAAAGATCTGTCAATGTGAATGAAGTGTCTGTTTTCTAATAAAACAAAATATTGCTGCTTTCTTTCTGAAATCTGGTTACAATAACTTTTTCTTCAGTGCACAAATAATCTTTAATTCTTACACTTCTAGAACAGGAATGGTAATTTGTCATTATCAGGAAACCATAAATTACTCTGTCTCTGAATATGATAGAAATCTAAACTATAATCCTCATTTTTTATTTTTCTAAGTGTTCAGAAAGGTCTTTGCAGGGTTTTTTAGTCTCTAAGGGAATATTTGAAAGGTATTTCAGGTCCAGTAGAATGGTAAATTATTAAAATATTAGCTGTTGCTAAAGAACTCCTTGTGGGGATATTGTTGCTGTGGAAGAAGGATGTGCTAAAAGGGATAGTCAGGTAGAATTAGGCATTCTTTTGTGCGTATATGAAGCTATTCAAGAGTAGTTGTTCCAGAATTGTGTAAGAACACCATATGTGAGGGCCGAAGGTCTTTAGCACTGCTTCAGTAAATCCTACAGACTAGTTTGTAGGCCTAATCCATATTAATAGTGTTTCAGTGAATTTAAAATTATGAGACAGAAATTTCCAAAACTAAGTTACAAAGTTCTAGCAAAACCAAAAATGTGTGATTTGCTGATGAAATGGTGCATCACTTGAGATGTGACAGATGAGCTGTCTAAAACGCAGAAATCAGTGGCTAAAGAATTGTTCATCCACCCTTCAGATATGGTGAATATACAAAATCATTGATTCTGCCATGAAACAGATATGGAAAAGTAGTATCACAAAATCTAATAATTTCTTATTAGTTTCTTATTTTATTTTAAAATAATATAAATAGTTACAAATAATTTTTGTTCTTAGGAAAACTTCTATTTTGAATTGAATAATTTTAATAGGATTCTTTATACTTAGGAAGATGATTGGTAACAAAAATGTAGCTACAAAAAAACTGGAATGCTGCTTCTAGATTAAATGACTTTTTTTTTCTACCCCCGCCCCCCCCCCCCAAGTCGTCATAAACTATTTTGGCTCTATACCCACACACTTTTCCCCCTCTTTGCTTCCTCTTTCCAATTAATGATTTATAATTCAATGAAAGGTTACACTTCAAATGTTTTGAAAAGTAACTCAATGCATTTATAAATATATTTCAGAGAAACTGGATAACATTGTGTATTTTTCACTGACATATTATATCTGTTAACTTATCACTTAATTAGACTTTGTTCTTATAAAAACCTTTAGGACTGTTATTTAAATTTGTCATTCTAAAAGTCAAAATCCTCACAACGAAAACTTTAAATAGTAATTTGACATTTTAGAATGCCTTTTAGGTTTGGTTTTTATTTAGACAAGGTTTTGTTTTTATATAGAATCATAATAGAAATGGGTTTCCTGTAAATCAAATCAATGTTTGTTGCATGAGCATTTTATGTATAAAAACTAAGACCTTGAATCAGTGAAAAAAATGCATATTATAATCAGATATCACCTGATTTTAGTAGAACACTACCATGCTTCAAGCTAGGTAACTTGCTAACTTGTGGCTCATGAATACTTCCTCTCTATTTGAATTCCATATAAGAGCATCTCACAGATGAAAGCATTGGGAATTGAACTAACATAGTATTTATTTATGTTTGAAATAAGAGATTCACTGCAGTGAATCTAAAGTGAAAGAAGTATTTTCCATCTTTGTGTAGAGGTAAGAAGAATGGGACCACATTTTGAGTTCATGCAGGGATTTCGTACAAGGACCACTCCACCCAACTGAGAGTGCTAATGTTTTTTTTTTTTTAATTGTTGTGGATTTTTTTTAAATTGGTTTAGGCAGAGATGACATTACCTCACTGTAAGTGAGGCCACTATCCTAAGGTGCTTTAACAAGACAGATCCTGATGGAATAATCCAAGACCAATGAATGCATTTTCCACACCTACTGTTTGCCCTTGAGCATGCACTTGATGGTGTAGCCGTGCTGAGGACCATAGACCATCTTTCTGTTATTCTGAGAGGACAGAACACATAGAAGCAGAACACACAGAAGTTAACATTTAACATTAAACCTTATTTGTTTTATTGACGATGTGGTATTTGGAACATCACAAAATGGCAAAAAATTGGAAAACCAAATTTGCTATTTGCTGGAGTACCTCTCCTATGAGGACAGGCTGAGATAGTTGGAGTTGTTCAGCCTGGAGAAGAGAAGGCTCCAGGGAGACCTTAGAGCAGCCTTCCAGTACCTCAAGGGGCCTATGGGAAAGTTGGAGAAGGACTGGTTACAAGGGCATGTAGTGATAAGACAAGGGGTCATGGCCTTAAGCTGAAGGAGGGTAGATTTAGATTAGATATTAGGAACAAATTCTCAACAATGAGGGTGGTGAGGCACTGGCACAGGTTACCCAGAGAAGCTGTGGATGGCCCGTCCCTGGAAGTGTTCAAGGCCAGGTTGGATGGGGCTTTGGGCAACCTGGTCTAGGGGAGGGTGTCCCTGCCCATGGCAGGGGGGTTGGAACTAGATGGTCTTTGAAGTCCCTTCTAACCCATACCATTCTGTGATTCTACAATTCTATGATTTGGATGAGGAAAACACTGCATATGACAGTAGTTGATTTTACTACTGCTTTGTTATTAAAGCTTTTTTTCTCTCAGACAGCGTGTTGAAACTCTGACTGCTAGGAGATCAGTTTTCCCTCACATTTTTGCATGTTTTGTTGCTGAAATAACCTCAAAGGTCTTCTCACAGGGGATTTTATAACTGGATAAAGAGCAGTCAACAGAAAAGTTTACATCCGTTAAGGAATGTGTTGAATGATTAATTGCTCACCTTGTATTAAAGAGTCAGGAAATGTTAATGACAAGTTGGAATACGGATTTGCAGGGTAATCTGAAGTTTCAGTATTTATTCCTGTTTATGCTTTTCTATTTCTGCAATAATTTAGGTATTTAATTTTTTAAAGGGGAAATAAGCAGCCAGTATTTTGTATCTCAGATTATTTTGCAACTAATCAAACCACATGTGTATATATGTGCACATAGTCATTAGCTAAAGTGACAACATTTATATCTAGTGTATACTTGTGCAATAATCGTAATCCAGAATTTGGCCCAGAACATTTTAGTTATTTTATAAAGGGACTTTGAGTTACTCTCTTCTCATACAGTATAATTTCTCCTGGAATCCTAAATTTGGACTACATTTTCCCTACTTAAATCAAGGCTCACTAAACACTATAGATCAGTTCATCTTTTGTACAGTTCCAGGGATGTCAATATGAGTGTTTTGAGCCTGATCAAGCAGCAGGAAAGATTGCATAATGTGACCTGATTTTTAAGGGTGTTGAGCACTTGTTATTCCTATTCATGGGAAGGGGCAACACTTTGACTCTTAGTAGGTATATGGGACTTTGCAACAGAAAATTTAAAGATTATTTTATATTTCTTAAATAAAATGGTGTAATTCATATTTCCGCTGGCTGCTGAAGTGACCAGATCTGCTCACTTACAAGCTTCTTTGGTCTCAGTAATGGCTGGATAATTTCACAGGGTTTTGAAGACTGTGTTTGCTGTTAAATGCATTTCACAGGTGGTCCAGCCTATGAAAAAAAATAGCACATCCAATTCAAAATTGTTTATCCAGTTTATTAGGGCAAAAGTGTTTGGGGTGGGAATTTTGAATTATCTATTTCTTGTTCCGAACCTTTAA
Source organism: Balearica regulorum gibbericeps (assembly GCF_011004875.1). Classification (NCBI taxonomy): domain Eukaryota; kingdom Metazoa; phylum Chordata; class Aves; order Gruiformes; family Gruidae; genus Balearica; species Balearica regulorum. The sequence goes on from NC_046186.1 coordinate 46,786,848, forward strand.
TACAATTGGCCATTGGTATGTTTCTATAATTTAGTCCTGCAGTCATGTTTATACATAAACCTTCCCTGGAAGTGTATGTACAGAATAGACACACATTATTCCTAAAACAATTATGGCTTTATAACACAATGGTATAACGCTTCTTAAGACAAATAGAATCTGACAATCATATATTTGACTTTTTTCCAAGTTCAAGGCTTTAGTGAATCTAGAATGATCCTATATGTTTACAGGCTTCTCTTAGAAAAGTGTCCCTTACATGGCTAGATGAACTGTGAAACAAAGCAATTCTGTAAGGAGGCTTAAATCTGGTTACCTGAGAACAGTTTAGTTATCTGTCTACTTGGCATTCAATGACTTAAAGACTGTTATGAATGTCTTCAATAATATCAAAGTTAAATATTCACAGCAATATTATTAAAAGTTAAAGTTACATCTTAACTTTACAATTATTGATTAGAAGTTTAATGCAATTTCCTACTTCAGAAAAGATTCTGCAATTTCCATGCCAAATTTATGAGAATATATTCAACCTATTCAAATAGGTTGAAAAAAAATCCCTCTGTGTTGTTTAAAGCTAGTATTGTGGAATCTATTTCACTTAGTGTATCTGTTTCATAAAATAAATGTTATTTTGAAGCATATATATCAAATCAAAACAGATGGATCTAGAAAGAAAGCATATGGGTATGCATATGCTAAAATGTTCTTTAGAATGAACCTCTTCTGAACCCTGATATATAATTGTTGGGAAATACAACATGCTCTGCTGGTAGAGTTACTTTTGTTGACTTTTTAGATATGAGTGGAAATATAATAGATATTTAAAACCAAAATTTTACTTTTAAAACATAAGATCAGTGAGTGCTGGGAACTTACTAGCAAATTTTTCAACAGTAATTTTAAATTAATTATTCCAGTGTATGTGTAGAGAACATTACATGAAAATAACTTTGCTCTTAAGCTGGCTGAAATGGAGGCAGCAAAATATGAAATGTCTTCAAGCAGTAACTAAATAATATAAGTGTTTGTTTTCATTTGCAAAATGTGCTACTATTCTGTGACTATTTTTTGGCTGTTTCCTTCTTATGTTGATCTTGGAACACCTAAGTGCCAACATCTCAATATGCACATAAAGCAGCCCGCATAACTCATTTAACAATGAATCGAATCAGTCTTTATGTATGAGGGAAATCTCAGGAACAGATAATTTGGCAGGGTTTTTGCAATAAACACATTATTTTACATAAATAGATATATATTTTGAATTATTTCTTTTTCAAAGGAAGCAATGCTTTCAAATTAGCATATTACTTCTCTTTTGCTTGTGAATGTCTACAAGATTCCAATGGTGGTTTCCCTTCTGCACTGTGGCTACTTTAAATAAATGAATATTACTATACAACTGCAACCACTTATTAAGAGTTGAGTAATGAATAACAGCTCCTGGACTTCGTTGTTCCCTTTTTTGTTTTATATTCCATTTCCATTAATTTCTGTTTTCATTAATCCCACAGCTTTATCCATCCTTTGCAATTTCAAGCTAGAGAAAACAAATTAAGAAAAAAAAAAAAAGTTAATTGACTTTATTTGCTTTAATGCTGCTAGTCCATATTATCTGCTCTCTTAAATTGTGTTTGGGATTGCCAGCTTTAAGGGTATTACACTGCATTTTGGGATGCTGCCAGCATATCCCGAGCAAATACATTTAAATCAAAGCTAAGCTGCTTAAAATATTCATGTTACGCTCTTAGTATGGTTTAGAGAAATGTGAAACCATTTAAGACTTGCAAACCTGTTTTATGGCCAAAAATGTATTTGAACTGTCAGGCATATAGCCTAAAGTGATAGTCACTGTTAACTTTGTTTAATAGGGAATGGTTTCATTGTTTTATTAGCAATGATACACTCAGGGACTAATTCATTTGAAATTTGTGACATGATGCAACTATATTATTTATAGAGGTAAAGAAAAACATTTTGAACTGAAAACAGTTTTGGAAAAGGAATATTCTGAAGAGATAAAATCATGCATGCACGGAAAATGCATGTTTGTTTTGAGCAGTTAAACACATTTGTTTTATGCATTGCAGGGAATTTTGAATATCAAATTCAAAAATACACTAATTCAAAAGTCAATGTATTTTAAAATAGTAAAACAAAGGAGAAATATCTTTGAATATATATTCTATTCTAGGGAGAAATGCATCCTACAAGAGAAGCAAACCCAGGAATTTTAAAAGGTTTTGATGAAAAAGTTTTGAAATAACATGTTTAAGCCAGGTACTAATTTGTCTTTGTGCACTTTTTTTCCTTCCCCCCCCGGTAAAATAATGTGTCTGCTCACAAACTGGCCTATGATAATCTTGCAGAAATCTAGGGTTTTTCCCAGTTCTGTCCTACAGTGACATACATAACAGTTGCTGCTAAGGTCAGCTGAATTTGGTGTGAGATTAGCAATGAATACGCAATTATCTGCTAAGGCAGAAGTTAACTAAAAGCTAGATGTTGAATAAAGAGTGCTATCTTTTTTTTTTTTTTTTTTTTTTTAATGTGGATATTCACTTTAGAGAAACAAGATTGTAAAATGATGTGGTATCGTCTCAAAAATTTAAATACAATGCAAGCTATCAGTGTTTGATCTACTACGAACTAATCAATAAAACAAAAGTATTGGCTAGAAACTATAGTGCCTATCTATCCAAAAATGAACAATAAATTTTTATATAATCATATCAGGTTATGTAAAACTAACAATCTAGGTTCATACTTTCATTTTTATCCTAAGGCCTTTACAATCTAAACCGGATCCCAAATATTTCTGTAGTTTAAGAGAGTATTGTCTAACTAAATTTTGTTACTGCAGACTATTAATTCTTAAAATTTGCCTTAATTTTCTTATGTTGTGCCTAAATGCGAGCAGCTGACTAGATGGAAGACTTGTTCTGGGAACAGAGTTAGGTAGGGACTGTTAGATTGGACTATGAAATTATGAGACAAAATATGTTGTCTTCCAACTACGCATCAAAAGCAATTACAGGCCATATTTTCCTACTAAGGGAGTATATTGCTACAGAATCCAACAAAAAAAAAACCCCAAATTTGTTTTGAGAGTTATAAACCTCTAGATTTATTCTACAGTGTGTCTATTTAGGTGTCTGCCTACCCGTCTACCAGTCTGTCTGTCCATTGCACACAAAGATAGTTGAAAAGCTGAAGCAATTAATAGGGCAGGGGGGGTGTGGGGCGAGAGGGCTAAATCCCCAGCCCCTTCCAGTCCCAGCGTTACCCTGTGGATTCATCTTTTCAGTGACAGCTGCCTCAGGGTAGCTTGTCCAGTCTGGGGAAGGAAGAAGGTGTGACATAAACATCTTGAGCCTACAGTTGAAGTGTGTGCATTCGCAAACAGGGACATGTGTGCACATATAGCCATAACACTTTATTTTTATTTCTCCAGCATCTTGGTGTTCTATTATGTTAGATTTTGGATGAAATTTTGATTCTGTACTTTCAGCTCTGTGTATAGATGTGCACAGACGTACATACATACCCATTGCATACACATACATGTAAACCACAGTTTCTAATCAGCACCTCAGCTTCCACTACCCAGCTGTGGAACATTTGGATTTGACTCTCTCCTGCCCTACATTTTCTGCTAAATTCCTTTATTGCTCTCCTTTGAGACTTCCTTAAAACTCTCCTGTGACACAACTCTCTCCAGTGGTTAGCTTCCTGTGTTCAGAACTCACCGTCTTTCATTTAACTCACGTTCTTTTTTTTTTTTTTTTAATTCATCATCTGTCCATGCCCATGTACTAGCTTTCATTTTTGCTCGATTCTAAATGCTTTTGTTCTGCTTGTACAGCTTCTAAGTACTGCACTGCATTATTACTGGTCTCTATATTAGCCTGGTGGTTGTATGCTCCCAAGGCAGTTAGAAGGTGAAACATTGAACCCCCTTACTATAAGGTAGGTTTGGACCTGTGTGTCTGTCTCCCCAGATAAATTATGTCTCGGCAAGATTACTATGTAAAAGCCAGCCATGGTCACAAGGGAAAATATGCAAATAAATCCAGGAGATGGATCAGGCTTATGGATTCCAGTTTCTCCTATGTTTTGTAACTGAAGGCTGAAGGAAAGCGTCTGTCCTTCAGGAAGTGGCAGAATTTCAGGTATATCCCAGTATATTATTCATTTTAGACACGGTGTTCCTTATCCTGTGTCATCCCATCAGCTACCTGTTAGGAATCATAAGACTGTTAATCCTGGTCACCTAGTGGGCTCTTTAAATTAGGGATTTTAGGCATGGACTTTAGCCTGAGGTTAGGCTCTGAAATACTTATGTGGATCTAACCCTTACCTGTATTTTACTTCCAAAATGAATGCACTGTTTCACTGGGTCATATTTCTCTCCTCATTATATCAGTGTAATGTCATTGCAGGCAGGATAGCAGCACTGCTGTAAATCAGAGTAAAACTTGCCCAGCATCTTTACTGGATGTTTCATTTCATTCACATTATGTTCCTCTTTTAAACTACTTTTCAGATATAATCTTTAATTTCCTGTCTGGGGAACTGCATAGAAATTCTAAACAGCATATAAGGCTGGAGCAGCACACACTGCTGGCATCTAAAAACTAGATAAGTGATTACTTCTAATGGATGGTGTGTGTGTATGTATATGTGTATATATGTACTTAATGCACAAGCCTAGCCTTTCTCTCTTGCTCAGCTAGTTTCTAGTAAACACCGTATCACTGATAGTGTGAAAAGGATCCATTTGTTCACTCTGGCTTTCTGGAATAGATACACTGTGCAGATATGCATAGCTGCTACTTTATTTCTGAAGAAGAAACATTATTGGAGGATATGTACTTGTGTAAGTCCTTTTGCTGTCATTGTGCTGTCAATACTCTTCTTCCTGCATATGTGTTCAGAGCATCACCCTCAAAAACAAACCAATGGAACACAGGGAGCCAGAAAGTCCTCCTGGTGAATATGTCTGCATTTTGTTTCCTCTTCTTGGAATAAAACCATGTCATTTCCATATTCCATTGTAGTTCTTATTTTTCCGCCAGGAAAAGGAAGAATTCTTCCAAAAAGAGTTTTGCAGCAAACATCAGATAACGAAAGCAAGTTAATCTCGTAAAATTTCTGCTGGAAGTAATGGATTTGAAATAAAACATAGCAAAACCACCTGATGGCCACTACTCAGTTGTCACTAATTCTGCTTTCCCATAAGGCAGTAGGACTTCTACTGACTTCACTGAAAGTCCAGTGGCTGAAAGACTACTTGCACAACACTGCTTCCTGAACAAATGCACAACTGAGATGTGAGCTTCCTGAATCTGATAGGTATGTCAAAGCAATCTTTTAGCCCAATTTGATTCATAGTTTTACACCCATATAATTACAATGTGTGAATGAAAATATTTCATATGTGTCTCTATTGGTAGTTCATTTTTATTCTTCCCCTCTTCCAGTAGCATGCTCTGATTTAATGTCACACCTTTGCACACAGGTCTGAGTCTCTTAAGTTTTGATAATCAGTTTGAGCAGCCAGATAAACATATGACACTTCCAGAAACAAATAAAAATTCACATGGTTGTAAGATGCCTGCTGAGGCAATTGGCAGGATTTCCAATATGACTCTTGGAACCAACTTGCCTGGAGATGCTTTGAAACACAAAGCTATTACAAAGACAATGGTACCTCTCAGTTAAATATCTGCCCTGAGCTCTGTTTGTATTTGAATAGCCCTGTGAAGATCTGTAACAGCATTTAAATGTGAGCTTCTAATTTCCTTATAATTTCCTTCTGTTATTTTATATAAGTTTATATCTTGATCTATGTAATTTTCTTCCAGCATAGGTGATGGTAACAAATTGAGTCCTGTTCTGTGTCGGGAGAATTTGCTGTCATTTAGTAACTTCAGCACTGCAGCAAAGGAGTTTTTTTACCAACGTAATAGATATGAAATGCAAACTAAACTGGTAAATATTTTCAATTAAGTAGAAAAAATAAGGTCCCCAATATACATACAAGAAACAGCATCAAAATGTCTTTATTTCAAACATCTATGAGAAAAAAGGGAAATACTGACCAGTTCTTTCCAGCATGTTCAGATTTTGTGACAGGTTTCCCTAATCAGAGTCATGTTAGTATTCATCTGTTTATTCCAAAATCTAGACTTGAGGAACCGCATCCTGAAAAGGAGAGCCCGCAGCCCAAGTTACATACTCAGTATCTGTACTGGGTTCATGGGGAGCAAGAGGAAGTGACCAAACCCAGCATGTAGTGCAGTGAGCTTGTCAAAAAAAGGAGAAAAGTGGGCAATGGCTCATGTCCTGGGATTAGATGTTCATAGCAATGAGGAAGTGGTTTCATGTCTCAGGAACGTTTTTTACAGTAGTTTGCCAAACTTAAAACATTTTTATCACATTTTATTTGACAGACTAGTAGAGAAGATGCCCAGTTTTTATACAATTATTTAGTGGTTAATACATTCATACAGGATACTGTAGTTCTGGTGTCAATTTTCACTTCTTTAAACCCACATCTACTGCAAACCTACTGCTCATGCTGTCTCAGCTTTTGTACTATAATTAACTATTTATTGCGGCAGAGACTGAAGAGGGAAAATTACTTTCTTGCTTAGCAGTTAACAGACTTGCGTGGAAGAGTCCTGGACATAAAATAACTTTTTTATCCCTTGACTGTTAAAGGGATAATAATCCTTGAGGCAAAAGACTGAGCCCCATGACTCCTCCTAATCTGCCGAGTTTTATACTGCTCTTTCTTCCTCTGCTGGTCTTTTCAGTCTTGAACACTCTTACGTAAAACAGAAATGCTTCAATAGAACGGACTAAAGACATTCCCCAATTCTATTACATTTGAATTTTCAATAATTTGATGGTTAAGACAATCAGTTTCAGATTTAAAGCATAGATTTAAATTCTTGTAAAGTTGAGGCAGGTGAGTGTATTAAGCACTGGAAAAAGTTAGGGAAGTCATCTCTTTCCCTGGCTGTTGTGGTATTTTGTGTGAAGCCAAATCCAACAGGCATGCTCTAACACCACCTATCAGATTAAACACTGCAGGCAAAACAGACAAAGGAATCGCTCATCAATTTATGCACCCCAGTAGGTCTAAGCCTGATTTGAGTACTGAGCTCTCTTGCTGCTGTTGAGCCTGAAGTGCTTCCAGGCATGGACAAAAGCAGAACATTTGGCAGGTTGGAAAGGTTAAAATAAGAAACGGGCATTACTGGTTTTAGGTGTTAAAGAATTAGATGATAGAATTAGATGGTGACTGAGTGGGGTGAAGACTAGAAGTTAGGCATTTGGACTTGGGGTATGGTAACTACTAGCTCTGTGTATTAGAAGGAAAAATAAAAGTGAGAGCGTTGTTTTTATCGAGCCAAAGAAAGCAACATAAAAATCATGTTAACTTTATGTCAGGTGCTTTTACACTAAGTGACTTTCTGATTTCTTTGTTTTAATAACAATGGTTTGGCAGTTTTTGAAAGTTACTTTATGAAATTGATATATGCATTGATGCTGCTGTAATCAGCAGAGTCAATGAGAACCACAAAGCCTTACACATGCAATGTGCCCGCAAGGTGTTTAATATGTTAATAGTAACAACAATTATACCCACCAATATATATTGAAATAAAAGAAATATTGTCTACCAAACCAATGTGGCTGATGTATATGTAATATACATCATAAAACCCCCTTTGACAAATCCCAATATGTTAAGTTTTGTTGACACAGTCATTCTTACCTACTTTGTTGTCAGTATTAAGCCTCTTCATTTTGTGCAAATACCCACAGATGTAATTACAATAGGAGGACAAGGTGCAGTGTGTGCAGACACAGTAAATCTTGCCAAGACTGGTCAGAGGCACTGGAGGTTGCACGCTCTTCCTGTACTGGAATAGCTAACTATACACCCTCTCTTCCATGCGGAAGTTTATCAGTTGCAAAGCTTGGGTGAAAAGTACTTACCAGAGGAAGACTGGTTGTAAGATACATATAAGTTATTTGCAACTAGATAGGAAAAAAGTTATAGATCTAGAATTTACACATATATGTCAAAATTGTATTGTGTAAATGGAAATTTTCTTGATCAATAAGTTTACCACTCTACGATAGGCTGATAATTTGAGAGTGCATGTGCTTTTGTGTCTTTAGGTAGATTCAGAATATCAAACAGCTTTCAACATCCAAAGCAAATATAAACTCTGTCATTATTGGCTATTTTGGGATTGATGCATTTCTTTTTTCCATGCTAAACACTAAAAAGACTTATTTTTATTGTGTTTGCTTTATTTATTTCATTCTCCTTCTCCTTCTGTCTCAAACCCCCATGGCTTTCAGTCAATGTGTCTGCCCATTTTTTTGAGTGACTAGAAGTTCTAGTTACTTTCTAGCAGGTTTTCAGCTGCTGGGATGAACCTGATTTACAAAGAAGTATTATAGAAATAAACCATGTAAGAATTAACTACTAAAAATCAGAATGGATGAAGCCCCCAAACCAAAGTTAGAGGTGACAAGTATAATTACCTTTGATAAGGAAATCACTCATAAAAGCCTAAAGCAATCAAGGCATAATTATTTTTTCTTATGTTAAAGTCTAAAAAAAAATTCTGCATAACATAAAAGATCCTATATTATTATTTAAGGGCTTTGTTGCACTCAAGATTGTCAAAATAATAGATCAGTTTCACACAGCCTGAGTAGATGTTTGAATTGAGATTATAGGGAATAGTGCAATACACAACAGCTTCTCTGAAATTCTGCATTGTACGTCTCGACAGAATCCAACTTATCATATAGCCTATGTATTTGATAGTCTAAAGATTGTTTTGGGAAAGCATGTATTTCATTCTATGTATGTAGTAAAGTATGAATGCCAAATAATACTGACAGTAAGTTAAAAAACTCCTTTCTCTGGAAAAACAAACAAACCCCCAGGGTTATCTCTTCTGGGAAAGGATCTCAGAACTAGTTAAATAATAGATGTATGTGAGACTGAGTGATTTCATTGAGGTGACTAGCACAATAACCACAAAAGTAGTTTATGGTGTGCTGTATCTATACCACACTCAACAAATAACTGAATATGTATTTCTTTACTTACATTCATAAGTCAGGAATAAATCTGCTATCAGTGAAATTAACTTCCTGTGAGAGGCAAATCAATCATCTGTTGAGATTTTGCCTTAGAAATCATAAATATAACAACAAAATGGCATTTGATGTTTATGAAGGACATAGAAAATAGTATTTACTTTTACAGAGTATAAACGGTTACAATGAAAAGATTTAAGCATAAACGTTGCTCATGAGAATGCATGTTTAATGATTAGGACTTTTTTTGTTGCTGGCTTGTTATGATGTTTTCTTACATGGAAATGAGATACAGGTAATTTTTTTAAAAAAATAATTGCACATTCTTAGATTATGAGAAAATTTGATGCTGAAATATTTCATGCATTATAAGGCAGCTGTGGCTAAAGCAAGCAAACAAAAAAGCATAGTTGAATGTGAATATTAACTTTTAGAGAAGTAGCTGCAGGAAGGGGATAGTGCTGCAAACTTCTGCTTGATTTTGGGTAACAAATCCCCTGGCATTGCCAAACTGTCAAAAATATTTTCTAGCTCCCTTAAAAATCTTAATTCCACTTGGACTGTACATCAAACAAGAACTCAAATTATTTTCACTGCAATAGTAACTCTTGTAGCTTGCTATCACTGTATTGTTTTACTAATGCTTATTTTCACATGTCTGTGTTTTGGTCTGAATACCATAAGAGAGAACCTGAGTTATACCCCTCTTTGTTTTGTAGCCCACAAGCTTGTGAGAAATGCTGCTGAGTACATATATTGTCAAACGTAACAGACCTTCAGAAATATTGTGGATTCATCATTCATTTCAATTGAGTTATCTTCTTGGGTCAGGCTAGATGGAAAACATCTAGTCTTGGAACATCTAGTCTCTTGGGCTTGGACAGTGCGTGTACCTGCTAGGGAGATGCTCTGGGTGCCAGAGGTACCACAGAAACTGAACGACCAGAAAAGATATATTGAGGTCCAGCGCTATTACCAAATTGACAAATAGGGATTTAAAATTTTCAATAAAAATAAAATGCAGTTAATTATAAACAAATTAAAATCCTGTTTCCAGCATTTGATTTGTGGTAAAAGATAAATTTATATTCTCAGGTTTAAAGAAAATGAGAGTAGTTTGTCTTAGATATGACTATTTTGCTTTGACTTTTCTGAGGGTTTTCTCCTTGGTTCATTGGGGTATTGAGTGTCAGAATAAGGATGTGTTTGTGTGTTTTTGCTCATACATATGTCCACACTATAGTTTTAGAAGTATGTGTTTATAAGTGTCAAACCATAGAGAAATCCACAAACAAGAAAAGGATGAGGTATTGAACTTTGTAAGCTCCTTTACGTTGTTATATATTTGAACCTAAAAATGGAAGCACCACAATCATGTCACTGGCAAACTAGCATAACTTTCCTTCCTTGCCATAACTCTGCTACCCGGAGACAAAGCAGACTTAAGTTTTCAGTCCCTGAAATTTAATTCTTAATTTTCATATGGGGACTGCAAGAACAGACTTAACTCATGTGAAAATAGGTATATAGATGTCCTGCTGTTTTAAACAGCAGCAAAACACATGCCTTTGTCCTATATTTTGCAAAAATATTAGTGGGGACGGTACCATATCCATCAAAATACAGCATATAAAGTAGTTTTATTAGCAGATGTTTCAAAGTCTGGTCTGCAGCTTGTACTCCATGTAACTGAATGAATTCTTTGCCTTCTCCCACATCTTTGTTCCTATCCTAATTGCAGAAATTCCAATTAATTTTTGTTTCATTCTTCCTTTCTTTTTCTAAAATCTGTCTGAAATAGGGATCAACAGTTGAAAATGTGGATGATTTTGAGGAAAACATTATTTTCTCTATTGTAACTGCATAGCTGAATAAAATAAATACTGCAAAGTTCATTATTTGAATTTGTCTTTGATAAAAAGCCTGGGCAATATTGTGATATTTATATTTAATAACTTAATAAGGGTTAAAAAATATAAGGCAAGTTATTTAAACTTGTTTCAGTGATTCCTTAAACAAAAGGTGTACAGTAGTAGATACATGTTTTAATGTAAATTTATGTGTAGAAATTGCATATTTATTTCCAAATACTTACATTTATTTTTGAAAAAAGAAACATTTATTTTCAAATGCAAGTCACTTATAAGATTTTATAAATATATTAGCAATTGGTTCCTTCTTCCCATTTCATAATACTCAGGACAAGCTGATGAGCAATTGCAAGGGTTAGAAAAAACATTAGACTGTTCATATAACATTAACATTAATTTACATTCCCATAATTAAAATGTGTTTCACCAAACTGTGGGGACACTATAGCAGAGTACTTTTTTACTCTGAGTTCAGCTTACCTTGGATTTTTGGATAGATTTGTGAAAAGTTATCAGTCTTTTGCTTGATACCTCCTGAAGTAAATTCTTTGCACAAACTTCGACTAGATTAAAATGGACATTCTGCTATGGATTTATAGGTGCATTTATATGGCATCAGCATAGTTTAAAACAGCAGTCTTAACAAAAAGAAGAGCTCCTCCACTTTAGAAGTGTAACACTGTGTGCATGAACGACATCGCTGGTTGAGATATTTGGTTTGAAGATATCAGTTTGGAAGATAGATTATGCAGGCTATTGCAGTAGTATAATGATTTTGGTTGAGGTTCTACCTATTACGTACGGATGTGTAAAAGACACTTGTGTTATAAAACAGAGAAAAGAATTTCCAGGAATTCTAATTATAAAAAATATTATTTTCTCATAGAAAATAATTAGTTATAATTAGTAGAAATGTATTACCAATAATGAAAAAAACAGAGGCTGGCAGGTTTCTTTACCAGTCATTGAACCAGCAGGACAGGATTTTACTCTAAACTTTCTTTTGGAAGTGGCAGGAACTTCACAGAAGACTGACATTTAAGCTGAAGATTAAAGAAGAGAACTAATGTTCTCAATTTTAAAGGGCAACCTTTGGTAAAGCAAGAGAACTGGCTTGGGGTAGTCAGCTGGAATGAGAACCTTCATGGAATAAAGAAGCATAAAGAAAAATGAATGTTGTCCACAGTCAAGATGAATTAGACCTTGCAAAGAAAATTAATATGAAAAGTTTTCTTAGCTTTATAAATAAATAATAATAATAAAGTTAAAAACACCTAACCAAATAAAAAAAGGTGTTGTGATCTGTTTTCTAGTGAAGATGAGCTAAACAGTATATAATCTGGGATGACCTAAGACCTAAATGCTTTCTTCAGTGCTCAGTAAGGTTAATGATGGTCATGGTACAGGGTAGAACATGAGGCAAAACCAGAATAATAACTTGTACTGAAAGTTTGAAAATGAAAATTACTCCAAATTGAGAACAAATTTGAAACACTTTAATAATTTCATAGTAAGGATTTAGGTAATCTCTCTTCCTGTGTACTGAAAAAAGGACAAGTTTTTAATATATATGGATATTAGTAAATGATAGGGCATTACCAAATGTACAATCTCTGGTAGTCCATGCTAAACCGTTGGCTAAGTTTTTGACCACATTTTGAAGGGAAAAAAAGCTCAAGAAATAGATTTAAAAAGAGAACGGGAATTATTAAAAGATGTTTTATGAACTGTAGATTTTATTTGCTGAATCTATTTGAGAAATTATTATTTTTATTAGAGAAAGTAGGCAAAGTATACCTAATCTTTCTAAATTCCAGTAAGTTATTTGACAAGATGTGACATGGGAAATGTTCTAGTTAGACTAGAAATGGTGACCATTATCATGGAGTGATGTGAAGAAACTGATTGAAGAGGAGGTGACATGGACTATGCTGATGGGCAAGAGTAAAGTTACAGGTGATGTTTCTCAAGTTACACTTTGACACTGACTTTTACACTTTTAAATTACTAATATAACCAAGAAAAAGAGAACTGTGAGGATGAAATCTGCTGACAGCAAGAAGGACTATCCTGATGATAGGATAGTACCATTGGGATGAAATTTAAAAGGTGCAGTTTGTGCATACCTTAGAGATGCACCAAGGCACGAATATATGTGAAAAAGAAATAATGAAATGTAGGAAGGGATTATCAGAGTATAAGGAATGTACTTGGAAAGTGATAGGCTGTTATGGTCACCCATATTCAATAAAGATGGACAGAAACTGAAAAAGCAGTGAAAAGAAGAGGAAGTGGGATGGTCAGTGAATAAAACTCGACCTTAAAAGAGGAAACTAGGATAGTCTTAGCCATATAAAAATTTCCTGAGGAAAGATAAGACTATGATCTCTAAATAGCTCACAAAATTATGTTTCTGGGAGGTGAAGTTACCTAACTTAAAGAGGAATGCTAGCATATAAGCACAATTGATCTCAGAATGTCAGGAGTCTGTCTCAGTGTTCCATAGGAACAGTGGAGTAAACCACAAAATTGTATTTAAGGCAGAGACAAATAAAAATAGACAATATTTCTGTGACATGTTTCTTGTGTTTGATGAAAAAGGTTTTAGAGGTCCCCTCCAGCCCTCTGCTTCTATATATTTGAAGGGAATTTACTGTTACCATAGTAACAGACATGGAAACTGAATTTCTTTATTATTCCTAGATGTGGCCTAGCTAGCACGGACAATGAAAGAACTAATTTCTCTTTGTTAATTTTTCTCAACCCTGAGTGGCACTTTGAAAGTTAGCTGGAAATGCTGTGGATTCATACTGCGTAAATGTATATAGCTAATTAATTATCCAACATATTAAATTGGACTGTTTGGGTGCTTGTGTTTAATCAATAACTTTGATTTTTGAACCACTGATGTTATTTGTAGATCAAAACAGAAAATAACTTGCTACAAGATCTGTCAATGTATGAATTTTATGGAGATCAATGAATATCAGGTATTCAAACCGAAAAGAGTCTGTAGTATTTCATGTGGTTTTCTAGCTCTGAAAAGTAGCATGTGTGGCAATAGCAACATATCTTTTCAGAATTAAAATAAATATTGCAAACAAGGTACAATACCACTAAAAGGTGGATTTCAGCATTCTACCCCTAATATTGGATTGTTTTATTACTATGTTATATAAATATCTTGCGATTATTTTATATTTGGTGACACAAAAATATGATGTGCACCTGTGCTTGGAATTTGCAATTGATCTGTCAACAGCAGCACGTTATCTCCCTGCAGTGAGTCTTCAGTTTTCACTGTTCATTTCTTACTTTTTTTTCAAGAAATGAACTAATAATGGATTCTTTAGCTGGATATTAATTTGCATCTTTTTAAACTGTGGGAAATAAGATGGTATCTGAATATATAGTGTTCTGGAACTATGTTGACAAAAATTGTCTTCCACTGATGCCTTAAATAGTTTCATAAATCTTTACAACATTTGTTTTAAGAATAGGGAGAAACTGCAGACACAGTGAATATGCAGCGTTAAAAATAAAGAAAATTGAATATGTAATGATATCTGCAGTACAAACCTAGTTTATATACACACATATGTTGTACCAAAAATATAGGAAGTATATATTTTTAATGTATTTTTCTCAGTTATTTAATGTTTTGTCCATAATGAAATGTTATCTTGTTGAATTTCATTTACATGTTATAACAAAACCTGAATAGAGAAAAAAAGCATAAAAATCATGGAGAACAATGGGATATCGAGATATGTTAGACACTGTATTTCTTTTTCTTCTGGCCGATATTATGGACAGTTGTTGCTCAGATCTCTTCAAATAATGACTTGGGTCTGTCTATGGGCTCTTTCTTTTTCTTTCTTTCTTTCTTTCTTTCTTTCTTTCTTTCTTTCTTTCTTTCTTTCTTTCTTTCTTCCATTCATTCTTCCATCTTTCCATCAGAGAGTGCTCTGAGTCCATGTTTATAGACTTAGCTATAATCATACATTGAGAACAAAAGCCATATGCAAATAAAGGTATGTATTGCATCTGTCTTGCAGAGACTAGTAGGAGAAGAATATAAATGTACTGCACTTAGCATACAGTAATATAATTTAATATTTTAAGCTTAGAAAGATGCTGTTTTGAAGTATATCACTTGCATGAATCAAACTGACATTTCTTACTGGCAAATGTATATATATGTATATAGTATATGTATATTGTATCCCTCTTTGACAAACCCCAATTTATTGCCCTTAGCCAAAAGCAACCTAGTACTTAAAAAGATGATTGCAGGTTTTTCTCCTGGTCAAAGTAGCTCTTATTTTGATTCTGCAATGTTGGGCTGAATCTAGATTGACATATAACTCCAGAAAGGTGACCTTCTTCATCTGGTATTTCTGCAACCACTGTATGTCTACTTAATCATGTTACCCCATGATACCTATTTATCAGTCCTATGCAGCTGGCTAGTAAGAATCTGTACCAGCTGACAATTTTTATGGAGAAAAATGCATAACTGTGTCTAAATAATCTTGATCAGATCTCCAAATAGTCCTTGTTGTGATATTGAAGTTATGCAAATATAGCAGAATCATTCAGTTGCCCAGTAAACACATGAGTATTCCAGTGACCTGTTTGGATTCATATTGATGATGAGATAGAAAACCAGAAGAAATGTGAGATTTCTAGATGATAGGATATTTTTACCCTGAAGAAAAAATGTGGTTAAGAAAAGACAGGTGTGGATATTGACCACAGTATTTTGACCATCACGTAGCTGCCTACGATTTGGGGTGGCCCTTCACGATATACCACAAAAATGTTCATTTGTTGTTGACACGTCTTTCCACTCAGGAAGATGGCACAAGAGATAACAGCAACTTACCTACCTGCAGACTTCAGCTTCAGCTGGAAGAGTTGTATAGAGGGAGGAAAAGTGGCACTGGCAGCAGAGCCAGTTGTACGGACCTTTTGTTGATGGTGAAGTTGACTCTTGCAAACCAACAAATGCATGCTGAGAAAACTGTCTTACAAAATTTTAAGTTATGGCATATGTGTATTAATTGCAACAATAACTAACTATTTCCAATTTAAATTTTTCTTTTTAAACCATTAGTAGTGTCACCTAGGAATCAACATCCATTTTAAAACTTTAGTTAAACAGTGCGTCTAAATAGAATTGTTCCTTGAGTAGAAAGAGAATGTGAATGAAGAAGGCCACTCTATAAATTATTGAAGTTTGCACATGAGGAAAGTCAAGAAAATGCTTGCTTTTTTTTTGTACAGCAAGATTTATTTATTTATTTATTTATTTCAGGCCTTAAACACATATTCTTGCCTGTAAACCTACCAGAATCTGAAACAGACTACACAGGTTAGTTAAAAATTGCATATCTGGAGTAGAAGTAGAGTTTCTGTCATAGAAAGAACACAGTCAGATGCCCCAAAAGTCACCTGTACAGCAGGGTTTTAAAAATCACTGGTTCAGAAGGACAAACATTTTTGGTACAAACAAATTTCAATGCAAAATTCAAATAGTCACAGTGCACAACGAATGGAGAAGAACTGGGCAGACTGGAACTACCCATAGCTGCCCGAGGCTTTTCAGGCCACAGGGAAAACCTGCCATAGACAAGATGTTCCTTGAGCTGTGAAGACAGAGAGGTGGCAAAGGAGAAAAACAACAACAAGACAGACAACAGAGTTTAGAGTCAGTGGATTTTTTGTTTGTTTTTACTTATCAAAGTTTAATTAATAAATATTTATTTTTAGAAATGAAATAACTAAAACGTAACACTTCTGTTCACAGATCTTAATTCTTCTGTGGCCTGAATGTTGTTAATACATTAATATGTAATTTAATTATACTTCTGGTTTTGTCATTATAGACATTATAGGAGTACTACATATTTAGGTATCATAGAGCTACAAAGCTATAGAACTTGAAAATAAAATTATTTTTTTAAAAAAATTGAACAATAATAAAGAAGTACTTCCTACAATTTGCACTTTAGACTCTGTAATCTCAAAACACTATATTTACTAGAACTGCAAAAAGTCTTATTATCCCATACCTAGGGAATGAGAAATATCTGGAAAACGGAAAACCAACCACAAAACCTGAGGCCTGAAGAGAAGGGCAAATGTTGATTTGTATTAAAGTTCTTCATTGTTCTGGAAATTTGTCCTGGTCCTGGCTAGGATAGAGTTAATTTCACAAGGAGTTAGGTCAGGTGAGCCAAGCTGGCCGGGGGTTATTCCATACCATGTGACGTCATGCTCACCGTAAAAGGGGGCCAGTCGGGGAGGGGCAGGTTAGGCGTGGCTCCGGGACCGGCTGAGTGGTCGGTTGTCCGATCGCTAAATTACTTTTTGTTATCACCCATTGTTAATATCTGTTATCAGTACTGCTGTTGTTGTTTCCCTCTCCCTTGCTGTCCCAGTAAACTGCCCTTATCCCAACCCTCAAGGCTTTGCCGTTGTTTTTCTGTTCTCCTCCCCATCCCACTGGGGAGGGGTGAGCGAGTGGCTGCATGGCACTCAGCTGCCGGCTGGGTCTAAACCACGTCAAAATTCTATTGCAATTTTTTTCCATTTGTGACTGTAAGAATTGAGGATAAGTAAGAAATCCTGTCATTTTTCCCCCTAGAAAATGTATGTGATTTGCCTTTTTTCCCCTAAAATATAGACTGTCCTTAATTCTTGCTGTGTCAGTAGTGACTGAAGATATTTAATAACAACCGGGGTTAATCAAGATGCAATTCTGCATGAAGCCAAAGAAGTCCAGAGATCAAAGGGAACTAAATCTCAGGTCCTTATACCTTAGCTAATATGGTCTGTAGGTCTTCCATCTTCAGAAGATATTCCAAAACACATGGCATTGACAACATGGGTCTCCCACAGTAACTAAGTCCAGCACAGAATATTTCCCATTGTTTGCTGTACAAAGGATGTAAAGGACGGTGGTCAGCTGTTACCTAAATGCTTGTGATACTGCATTCTGTGGAAAAGCCTTAAACATCTCTCTCTCCTGTTGGCTTGTATTTGCCTAAGATGTAGGTGAAATGCCTTTAATTGAATCTTTATTATTATTTTCCTCTGGCTAAAGAATATGTTAAGGAAGAAGGAACACATGAGATTATGTCCTGGTTTTGGAAACAGCCATTTGACCCTCACAGGCAGGTATTTTTGTGTAGATTGTGCCCCATTGGTTTCAGCAATTACATCTGTTCATTTGCTAGAGAAGAAATTTTACCTTTCAGGTAATAAAAAACTTCTTTGAACTTCAAGTATTTAAAAGTGAGTGAGCTCCATGAGTGGTAATTTATTTTAGGCTGTATTTGTTGCAATCCACAGCTACTATTATGTATTTATATTAAGCAAGAATAAAGATGAGAATAATGAAAGAGAAACTTCAGAGGAATGAGAACACAGTGGATGGATATCATGGTCATAAAATATATGATGGCCTGGCTCCAAAAAAGAGAGAAATTATTTTAGGTACTGGTTAAGGTTTTTGGTCTTTTTTTTACTTCTTTTCAATAAAGGTAACAAATATTATCCTTCAGCATATCCCTTCCAACCCTTAGAACTGCTGGCTACCCAAACCAAAATAAATGTATAAGAACTTAGTCTTGCTTGGGGCAGTTAAGTCTTTAAAAGGCACAGTTGATATCCCTTATCAAAATATTATTATTTTATGGTTGACGGAGAGATCTGTTCTCAGTTTTCTCTTTTAGTTTGCTTTTTTGAGATGAAAGCAAAGAGAGAAGAGTTGAGGCAGGGCAGCAAACAAGCACAGAAATTAAGGCAGGCAGCTTAAAATGAGTTGAAAATTTGGCTTTGGCTTTCTACTACACTGACATATAAAAATGAGTGAATGGTTACAAGATTGTATGGTGATAATACACAAAAGCCCTATTATAAACAAGCTTTCCTTTTATTAGGTGCAAGTAAAAGGATTAGGTTAGAGGGTGAGAAAGTCTGTACCCCAAGGAATTTAAAATATATTTTTAGTGGGGCTAGCTAAAAAAGCCCTTCTATCTCACAAAGCAGAGACCCAGCTCAGTGAATGTATATGTAAGTTACTAACGTAGTGGCCCTTCAAAAAAGTTTCAGATTTTTAGGAGTATTGGATTTCTTCTTTAATGGATAGGGATCAGATAGCAATGTGGCAACTTTACTTAAAGTTCTCCAGGGCAGCGCCTGCTTGGATCTCCACTTGTGAGAAGCACCAAATATGCTCCATGTAATCTGAGGTGGGGATGGAGAGGGTGTTTTCAGACAGAAAATGATCACTACGAATATTTTTAATAATTATTAGGAATTTGGGCTGAATATAATTATCCTAGCATTTGGAAATATTGTCTTTTTTATTTTCTGTAGAATCTAATCTCTTCTTCAGGCACAGTTTTTTATTCTTTCTTCCTCTAATCCCAGTATCTACTTTTGCAGATACACAGCAATGTATTCACCTCTTCTGTATGTTTTCATTTAAAAGTGCTCTCTGTATTTTGATAGAAAAAGACAAATGGATTTTTTTTCCATCTGGGAAATACAAGAAATGTGATTTTTATTTTTTTTTTTTCATGGGCTGCCTTCACTCAATGATTTTGAATTGGACCATGTTCTGTGAGTGATCTCTAAAGCACTGAATGTCACTAGTAATTTTCTGATATTTTTAAGCATTCTTCACATGCAGTACTCCAGTTTATCAAGTTAATAATAGAGAAATCTTCAAGAGTCTTTTTTCATAGAGAAATCTTAAAGATTTTTCTTGACACTGGAGATGATAAATTGCATAAAATTCATTTGTGAGTTCTGCATTAAGACCTCCATTACATTTTCAAAAGAAAGTTCTAGGAGGTGAGAAAGATGATTATCATGGGAATGATAAAGAGACCAGGGAATGCCTATCCAATATATATAAAATATTCCATATATGGTAATGACACAAAGGTGATGACAAATGGGTATGTAAAGCCAACACAGTCCCTACAAGAAAAAGGAAGAGAATTTCTCTAGTGATGTCTTCCCTGCTTGAGGATGCCGCGCTGGTAAAAGCCACTACCTAAATGCCATCAAGACCTCATTCTCTTTTGGAAGAGATAGAACACAGCCTTTTTGATTTTTACCACATTCAGCACATTTCAGCACATTTTGGAACTTCAATCACATGTGAAGTATTATCTTTACTCTGGAATAGAGTTAAGCAAATAAGAATTTATAGAGCAGTGTGTGTTTCTTGAGAGGGCTGTGGCTGTAAGGTGGGCTCTGTTTTATTTCTGTGTGGCCTTCTTGAGGGCAGATGCATTAGCCTAGGAGACTTGGAAGGCAGAAGTAGGTAGAAGGGAGAGGTAGACAGAAGGCAGCATAATAAAACGTGTGACACATGTAAAATGTGTCTCAAGTCCTTTATAATTGCCACTTGAGATGAACTTTGTTGTTATATAAATACTAGTAAAATATAGCAGTTATTGCTTGTCCAGTATTCTTTCTCCTGTGTGGGGGTATCTTTATCA
Source organism: Balearica regulorum gibbericeps (assembly GCF_011004875.1). Lineage (NCBI taxonomy): Eukaryota > Metazoa > Chordata > Aves > Gruiformes > Gruidae > Balearica > Balearica regulorum. Next base: position 46,807,384 of record NC_046186.1, read on the forward strand.
TCTAGTAGAGGAAAAATGTTGAGGATTCTCTTACAAGCATCTCTGGCCCTGCCAAATCTGTTTCTGCTGCATTGAAGGGGAAGTGTCTCATATTATCATTGTGTTCACAGGGTGATGCATAAAGTCTCACTGGCAGACAGCTTTTCTGTCTTGATTTGGAAGCTAGTCTGGAAGGACAGTGTGGACTTGTGGCTTCTTGAGAGTATAAAGCCAGATGCTGTTTAAGGCATGGATAAATAAGGGACTTTTCTAGTAAGATAAAGACATTTGTTTTGTAGAACTTCCACCTGAGACCCCAGGCAGCTTCAAGATTTTTCTTGACTGGGTTTCCCAGAATATCCTGAGTTGGGCCAGGAGGGCAAAAGGACAATGAGCAAAGAATGCTGAAAAGTCTGGGAAGGAGCAAGGGAGACTGATATTCTTGGCTCAGTTTAAATCCTGGCCTTTCAGGTGCTTGGTGCACTATTTTTTTGCTAGATGTTATTGTGAATAATAGCAAGAGTTAGGCAGGTCTTCTGCAGTGGACAACAAAGTAGGTTTATTAGGTGTTCATGATGCAAGCTGCATTGAGGGCAGGTCAAATTCTAGAAGAGTCTTTGCTGGGTGTATTATACGACTGGTAAAATAAGTGTGTCCAAGGGTACCTCAAGCTGCTCACAAATCAGATATATGTGACTTAAACGTTCTTGAAGCCTTGCTGTATTGATTCAATGGAGTGAGTGCTCCAGCCTTGGACCCCCTCACTGCACAGACCGAGAGACTAATTTAATACACTGGTGTAGACACAGCTGTATTTCCTAGTTCTGTTAACGTATCTTTATGTTTCTTTATGTCACTATAAACCAGCAGTGAGCTGTTGAAAGATTATAAGAGTCTGCTGGAATTTCCAGCACTCTGGTCTGTTTTCTGCAGTTGTATAATATCTCTGTAGGAGTGTAGTGGGGAAGAAATGTTTTCTGTGTTTAGTCCTGTAGTTTCTAATAATTTTTTAGCCTGCAACCTGTGCTGTCTGTGTATAACAGCCCTTCAAAAAACCGCTCAGAATGCAGTGTTTGGGGCCGTTCATAACACGGTATACTCATTTTACAACCAAACGTGGTGCGATGTCAAGTTTAAGCTTAACTTGGTTGTAGTGAGATGTTGGAATAGAAATTTCTCTTGCTTTGAATTAGGCATTTCACAGGGGGATTTTTCTTGATTAATTAAGACAGCTACAATACTTGCATATAAATTATTCAGCAATTAAGAGGAAACTGTTACAAGGTGCAGTCATCCTAGCCTAACTATTATTCATGTGGATCTTTAAACAAGGATACAATGGTAGGTAGACACAGTGAGTTTTGGATGGTATGTTTCCTGCTTAACCAGCTGACTCCCTTCTGCAAACAGAATGTATTTTAAGTTTACCTTCTTTTTTTTTTTTTTTTTAATTATATTACTGCTTGTTTGGAAAATCTATTTATTTAAATTTAGACAGAAGTTTAGTAAACTGACTTCTCAGTCAATTACATTCCTCAGTAGTTGTTTAGTCTTATATCCAATGCCCTCTGTACATATCTTAATACACATTCACTTTTTAATTTGTCTAGTCCTTGTAATTCTTATTTTTTTCTATTCTGTTTTGTTTTCAGAACATTACTATCACTGATTCTTCAATATTTGATGCTTGTACCATTCTATTTATTTCACAAACTTTTTAGTCTAAAGAAAACAAACCATTATTTTATTTATATTACTTTATATGTTTATTTATATTTATTACCTATACTTTATAACTTTATTAATGCAATTCTGCACTTTGTGGCCTTTTGGCCACAGTGATACAAGCTGTAATAATCATTGTTGTTTATTTATGTACAATATCATAACAGCTATCAATCCGGAGTTGAAGTTTCTACAGGTTGAACACTGATTTGAATCCTGGATCTGCAAAATCCAATGTGGAAAACATTGCTAGCTTCCTAGCAATGCCCATGTCTTTGATAATTATTTGAGATGCAAGATCTTATTTTAGATTTTAAAGAGGCTCCTAATCCTTCTAATGTACCAGGAGGAATAACTGATTCTCTGACGTGCCAACCAAAATATTTTCATTTACATTGTGTTCTTATGAAATCACTTACTAGAACATCATAGTAATACAGGAGATTAGACAGACAAAACTAAATTTCAGTGGGCTCAGTGTGTTTTTCTTTAATTTCCTGAAATATCTATTATCTATGCAACTTGACATAAAACAAAATTCACCTTGCCAGATTTGCGCATTGGTTATGTTGCGTGTAATTCCACTTCTTTTAATACTTTAATACTTATTCTTTCAATAATTGAGGGTGTAAGGGAGACTAGACTCAGACCGTCTGCAGTAGATCCATTCACGTTCTTTCCTTGCACTCGAGTTCTCATCTCACTCTCTGCTTTGGGTACGAAACAACGATACTTTTAGCCTCAGGTCACACATGTGTAGTTTGTTATACCTTCATGAGGATTCCCTTTGAGACCTGAATCCTCACAACTCTTTGAATTCCCTGCATTAATCTTTCAGTGCACTGCTAAACCCAATCTGTTGGATCCACGTTGTAGCCTGTAAAATGTGTTTGCTGCAGGTTTGAACTTTGTCTCATAAACTAGTTGAAAGAGCTTGTCTCATCTCTCAAATAATTACAATAAAAGGAAATATAATGGATTTCAAAAAATCACCAAATCAATTCTGAAGATATACTATATATCTAGACAATGTGTGTACCAATTTATTTCATTGAAATCAAGAGTTTATGTATCAGCACAGAGTAACTAAATCAGTTCCCTGGAATTTACTTTCTTTCTTGGAGGCACAATATATCTTCATTTCACCAGCTACACTCTCTTTTTGGAAATCTTGTTTAGGCAGAATGTGAGGACTTTGGACACATGTCAGCGATTTCTACATATCCAGAGAAATGGCCCTTTGGATGCTTCCAAGCTGCTGCACGTGTGTTGTATCTGTAGTTTATCCATGCACAGTAAATCCCGCTGATTCAAAACATGCACAGATCTATGATTTAGCATATATTAGGGAAATGGGAGCCCTATTTTTTCTTTAGTGAGATCAAAGAAAATTTATCACTTGGACCACCTGGCTTAAGAAGTAACCCTAACTAAACTAATATAAGTTATGCTAAACTAAACTAAAAAAAGCTAAGCAGACAGAGCCATTTTCAAATACACAATCTAGTCTTGATATTGCTGACATGAAAATAAATTTTGGACTTCACTTGATTTTTTGTGTGCGATGAATTGACTTTGACAATAACTAAAACATGACAGTGCTTGGGTATAAAAAGGAGAAAATTATGTACTTGTTAAATCTGGTCTAAAAAAGCAGTGAACACTAGAACACTTTTGGTACAAACTCAACAGTGCTAACATGTTATTCCACATTTTGCTGTTGGGATGCTGCAGCAGTGGGGGTCCCATGAGATCCATCATGGCAGGGCCAGGCAGCCAGGGCCTATCCCACCACCCCTGGCCAGGAGCAGGGAAGCTGGGGGTGGGGGGCACCAGGAGCAGCTCTATCACTGGGTATTGAGCATGTCCCTGGGGATGGGCTGAGGCTGGGTTGGGATGTGGGCCTGTGGGTGGGCTGGTCTTGGTGGGGTCTGTGGCAGGAAGGCCAGGGCTGTGATCACTTAAGTAGCTGTGGATTCCCTTTTCTCTTTTCTGGCTTAATATTAAAACAAATATATTCCTTTTTGTATTATTGGCTTCTGAGTTCTAAAAATGAGTTCTATACCTTTTTCCCCACTTGCTTTAAACATCCTTTTTCTTTGTAAACTCAATTCTATTGTGGAAGAGACTTCTAAAACATCAGGCATATATACTCAATAGATTTTGTTCTTCCTATTTCTTTATTTTCATTTTAGCTTGCATCTAGCGTGAAAATCTAGCCAGAACTTTGAAGCCATCTTTAGGAAACTGTATTTTCTTCTGATTTTCCTTAACATGAAGTAGCTGAAATGTATTCCACTCCACAAAAAAATCCTATTCCAGAATTCAACGCTTGCTTTTAAACCTAAAATTGATGATTGTAAAGAGTAAGGATTACTGTTCTAAATGTAGGTATTGATTAAAAAGTACTATATGTATATTTAAATAAATGAGAAAATGAATGAAAAATGTGTTAAAGAAACATTCTCATGTTTCTACATCCTCAAGTAGACAACAGGTACAGTAGGCACTACAAACTATAAAATGAGGAAATGACAATGTGATGATATACTTCTGTTACACATCCAACAGAAATCACAATATGTCATGTATGTCACTTAAAGACAAGAGGATCAATATTTCTTTGTAAATCCCTTCTGAAATCACTACCATGTGTTTCATTGCCTTTTGAAGTCATATGAATTGTGAGGATTTTACTGAATTCTTTAAAGAACCTTTTGTTCCACAGAATGACAGTTTTGTCTTCTGTTTAGAAATTACAGTTATTTTGTAATTAATCTTGCTAAAATATGTGGGTATCTATTTGGCAAATTGAATGTGTAAATCCAAAATCCATTTCAATTTCTGATATACACAAAGAAAAAAGTAAATCTTAGAGATCTTCTATTAGCCATCAACCAAGCAATTATGAAAATTAGTCTCTAGATTGTGGTGACTGATTTATAAGTATAAAAGAAGGTAAATATCATAAAAGCAGGCATTTAATTTAACAAGACGGTAATGATATTTGTACCCATGAAGAAAGTTAACCAACAGTTATTATAATACTAATTTATTTTGGTGCACATCCTTTGAAAACTGAGGGGTGATTCTCCACAACTTTGCACCTTGTGTTGATATTTTAATGATTTGAAGTTACATAGATGCCCACTTACACAGAACAACTCATTCATTCTTTAGAGCATCTGGGCCTCCCACCTTAGAGGAAGCCTTTGGAGACAGTCAAAGCAGATTTACTAATCTGAGCAGTTTCTGTGAGGGAAGAGCCCTCTTCTGGATGGGTGTGATAGTTGCCTGAATAAGGGCTTAAACAGTCTATTCTGACATAGAATCATAGTCATCTGTGTTGCTATTTATCCGCGTTAATCTGGGAGTTTAACAGAAACCGTGATGCCCTAATCACTCTTTTGAGAAATCCAGATCTCTAGTTAGAAAATGTTACATTTCAATGACAGACAGAGGACCTGAACCATGGAGTAACCTAGGGAAGTATATGAAGAACAATTGCTTCTGTAAAGTTGTTGCCTACATTACGAAGTGTTTGAAAAGTTCCATTCTACAACCTGGATAAGAAGGAAAGTAAATGTGGCTAAGGCATGCATTTCCACTGGCTAATGGATGACTTCACACACTTGCCATCTTGTTGACAATTCATAAATAACATACTAGTTCCAATATGCCTCAACTCCTAGAACAAGATATGACTTGATGGGGATAGTGGTATCCTCAGTAATGGAAATAACTATCAAAAGGTCTAAATCTGGTATTGGTCAGTCTTGTATACATCTGGCAGTATTGAAAATATAAATGGCAAAGATCAGTTTAAAGACATTGAGTTTCTCTTTGCAATAGTCCTGGAGCTCAGAGGCATATTTTAAAGACTTGTTGTTTCTTGTGCCTCATCTTAATAATCTTTTCATAATTAAAATTTCAAAAATCCTAACAGTTTTCTGTTTGGGGTGTAGGACTTTTAAGTAGGTTTAACTCCTTGGTTGCATTGGACTACTCTGGAAGGACAAAGAGGACAAGTATTTATGGATTATCTTTGGTAACTTTCACAGAATCACAGAGTGGGAGGGGTTGCAAGGGACCTCCGGAGATCATCTAGTCCAACCCCACCTGGTTAAATCCAAGAAAAAAGTGTTTGGTTTTTTTTTTTTTTTCCTCTGACATTCTTCCTTTTGGGAAGATATTTTTTCTTGGAGATTTTATTACTGTTGAGGGTTTATCATCTCAAAGTTGCCTTTTTCCTCTGTCATATGCAGAAAAAGACCATGGCTTACAAACAAATATAATAAGGACTGGCTGTTTGTTGTGTTATTTTTCAAAAGCTCCAAAGGTATTTGTTTACATTTAAATATTCATTGCTTGACCTTAACAGACAAATTTTAGCTTTCCTAAACTGAATGTATGCACTAAAGGCAACTCAAAGGTTATTTGTAGGGAGAACCATGGAAGGCTATCCATGTGCACACAATATATAGTTAATAGAATGTATATTTTATGTCATGTATTTCTATTTTGCTTTATATAACTTAGGTCTAATACATTCAAGATACAAGAAAAGGCAGTACATCAGTTCAAAATTCATGAAGTTACAGATTAAAAAAATGACATAGAGTATGAATGAGGACAGATTTCTATTTTGGGTTTCTTTTTAAAAAGCACAATATGTAATTATAACTAGTTGATTGGCAGTCCTTCAGCATGGTGATTTTAAAATGTTACACAATTTGTTCTACAATCCCTTTTCAGAGTTACATGACTGCTAATTTTAAGGAATGATAAAATTTGAGATATGCTATACTTCAAGGACTTGAATAGTTAAAAATCATATTCATTTCCATTTTAACTTGAATATTAGCCCTTAAGTATGATGAGTGGTGCAGAAATGTCTGACAATGTTGAGAATATATCTACAAGGGGTCTGATCTAGACATACTTATTTCCATGCAATTTTTACTTGTTGGACTGAGAAATAGATTTTCATCCTGAAAGCAAACATCTGTGATCTGTCGAACTTTTCTGTCTTTGTATAGGGCATGTGGAGTTCCACCCATTATATGGGACAGAACAGATAAGATCTGACGTGTAAAAATTAAAGCAAATTTCATTCAATTAAAACAAAAATTTTTAAATCCTGTTTTAGAAAAGATAGTTATAGAATTTATGGCATGCTTCACATTGTGTTATTTGTGCAAACTTCATGTTTCATAAAACTGACTACTTGCCTACTTTTTCCACTCTGTTAAAGAACAGAATTTTGTGTCTAATAAATGCTTCTCCTATTTATTTCCAAGTGCTGAGAATTTGTCTCCTGCTATTGATCAAGTGGTTCAGTTTTATGTTAACATGGTTTCTTCCTTTGTATTTCAGTCATTTGCAATAGTTTTTTTTAATTCTATGAGAAGAGACAAAGTAAAAAAATCTCATGCCAAATTTCATAGTATTTTGAAACCTAGTTTGTAATCTACAGATGAAGTAACATGGGTTGTTTTTACTGCTCTTGCAGCACTTCTAAACCAGCTCAACCTCTCTTTGCTATTATCAGTTTGAAGTATACACTTTGTTCTAGTGACATTTTTAAAGGACCTTTTGTGCCCTTAGGTATGTTAGACATAATATTTATCAGCTTAGTTCTAAAGAAAAACACGTAGGTCCTTTGGCTTCAGGAAAGCCAGTTTAGTGATCAGTCACCAAACTGCAAATACCTGTGTAACAGCTACCATATTCAACTATTTCACTTTGCCTTGCAAAGTCTAAATTGAAACTGCAGATGCCAGTCGTTGGGCCATTAAACGATTCAATTGCCTCACCTTTATCCCTCCTTCCTAAGCTGCCATTTTTGCTTTTCTTACTGTTGTCTGAAGATCTGTCTCTGTAATTGTTGGAGTATTTAGGTAATACTGTTTGCTTACAGTAGTCTTTAGGTCTCTGACCTACATAAAGGTTACCCTAAGAAAATATATTATACAGACTTTCTCAGATGACATTTCTGCTGCTAACCAACTGTTTTAATCATACTGAGATTTGCCTGGCTTACTTTCAGAGAAATCAAAGCCTTTCCAGCATCATTCTTTTCATTGACCTGTTCTTTCTTTCTAGAATTTCTGTATTCAGGTAACTGTAATTGTACTATCTCACTAATTGCCGAACAGGAGCTAGTAGCAATGCCACCATGGCAATGTGCATAAAGAAGATACTAGGAATGCAGAGGTCATCCCTGTTTTTACTCAGGTGTGCAGATAATGAGCTTAATGAGAAAATGGTAATCTCATATCCGGGGTCTAGAAGAATCCCATCTGAAGTGAGAACTTCCTTGAATCCCTGACTGAATGACTGGTAAAGATTTTTTTTTTTAAAAAAGTTATCAAGTTACTGAATTCCAATTAAATTCTTTTTGTGCTATGTAAGTAAGACTTCTGAAATTTTAAATATATAGGGATATTATGATCATTAACAATAAAGTAAATCAAAAATATTTCTGCTAAAATAGATGGAATATCACTGTTATAAAAATTAAGGGAAGACCAGGTCAAGACAGCTGTGAAGATGCAGGCAGCTGAAGCACATTTCCTCTTAATTTATGCTCTGTTTTCCTTTCTTATTCATATTGAGAATTGAGTGAATGATCTTTTGAAAGGAAAAGGGTTACATTCCGTTTTCCCTCATTGCTTCTTGTCAAATTTTGATGCTGAAGAATAGGAATAGAAAAGCTTCTGGTTGCAGTGAATGTTATGATTTTTATTCCTATTTTCTCATGCAGAATGGACACTTGTCAGAATATGCTTTTATTATATATTAGGGAATTTGGAAGAGAAGAAGGCTGAACTAAAGGAACATATTTGTACGCAACCTCTCTTGCAAGCTTTATTGGGACACAAAGTAGTAGTTGTTTCTACATACAGAGGCTCAGTACGTAGGAAAATAATGCAGTTGGGTAATGCAATAGGTATGTCACAAGATAAGCCACAGTGAAGTCACTTCTCCCCCAAATAAATTTTGACTTCCTTTCTGTGTAATTCCTTTCTTGCCCTTCAATCTTACAATGAAACCTACATATTTTTGCTTGATGATCAACAGTTAATTCAGCTTTGTTCTGTAAATCAACAAAACAAGACCAGTGTTTTGAAACTCATGTTCAAACTTGTGGCGAGGTGTGCGTGCAGGGATGGCCTCTGTGAAAAGAGGCCAGGAGGTTGCATCATGACAAACACAACTGGTCCCACCCAGTTCTGCTACAGACCCACCACAGGACACAGCTGAGCCCATTTGCAAAGTCAGTGGTGTCTACTTAATCCTGATGACACCAACACCAGAGAAGATGGAAGGGAGGAGGTGGTCCAGGTGTAGCAGAGATTCCCCTGGACAGGATGTCTGTGGAGCAGGTATTCCCTGCAGCCTGTGGAGAGGACCATGCCATAACTGGGTGATATTCCCTGAAGTAACTGTGGCCTGTGGAGGGCCCACACTGGAGCAAGTTTATCCCGAAGGACTGCAGCCTGTGGAGAGGACTGGTGCTGGAGTAGGGGAAAAGTGTGAGGGGGAGGGAGCGGCAGAGAGGAGTTGTTACATACTGACCACAACCTCCCCATTGCCCGTCCCCCTGCACTGCTTGGGGTGTGGGCTGGAGGAAGGAGAGTTGGGAAAGAAGTGAAGCTGAGCCTGGGAAGAAGGGTGTGTGTGGAGAAGATGTCATCTTAATTTGCCTTTGTTTCTTACTATCCAACTCTATTTTAATTGGCAATGAAATAATTTTCCCCACATTGAGTCTGTTTTGTCCATGATGTTAATTGGTAAATTATCTCTCTGTCTTTATCTTGACCCACGAGCTTTGCATCTTATGTTCTCCCCCTGCCTTGTTGAAGAAGGGGAGTGAGAGAGTGGCTAGGTGGGCGCCTGATAGCTGGCCGGGGTCAATCTACCACAAAACTATAATGTAACTTCTCTTTAATTCTTGTGTTCTTAATAACAGTTTAACAGCACCATGGTATTACTTGGAATAATACATGCAAAATTCTATATCAATGTGTTTTTGCTAGAAAAACTGAGCAGTTGCCAGGCTGTATAAAATGTAGCAGGTAGTCTTGCTAATTACAAACATAGCCTCCTCTATTTCAGGGTGCACAAAAAGTTGACTGATTTATTATGTGGCCTGTTGGTTCTTTTCAGACAACTAAAAGCAGCAGCTCTTAAATTTCTCTGTAATGGAGGATTTTCTCTGAGGTGTTGAGAAGAAAAAAGACTTTTGGAAATAAAGCTTTATCAGCCTTCGTTATTTGTAATGATTGATAACAAAGCATCTGAAAGGCAACGTGTTTAAGTTAGGAGTACTATAACCAAGAGATCCAATACTACTTTGAAAGACTAAATTACTGCACTCTCCACAGTTAAGCAAACTTGGAAGACCCCTCACAGTGAGTAATTTCCTTTAAAAGCAAAGAAATTCTAAGAAAAAAGTAGTTAAGGATCTCATTGGGAGTATAAAGAATTCCAGCAGTTAAAATATGAAATATTAATATTTTGTTGGAGAGTTAGTTTAATGAATATTTTATTATTCAATCCTATTTTCTTTTGTGTCACTTTCTTATTAACTACAAGTAACATTTAAAAATGATCTTTTAGGGGTCAAGCCTTTTATTTTCTTCTCTCCCTGGTTGTTCCTCTTTTATTTATTTATTTACTTGCTTACTGCCAAAAAAAGCTCTTAGAAGTGTGTTTTTCAGTGTTTTCTTTTTTCCTGTGTACTCTTGACCTTCTCTTCTTTCATCATTCAAACTTCTCCCCTGACAAACATCACTCTGAGGCTAGTTGGCGCACATAAAAACAAACGCAAAATATCATAATACAAACTAAAGAAATAGTATTTTCGCTTATTTTTATGGTTACCTGCAGTTTCACATTGGGGGGGGGGGAAGAGTATTTCAGCTGCTTGCCATTTGGGTTGATATTTGCTATACTGAATGGCTGCCTGTGGAAAACTATTTTCTGAAAAGTTCAGCCAGGAATGGTTTAGACGATTCAGCCAATGAGGCTTGAGAGCGTAGATAATATTCTGATCTTGCTTTATATTGACCCCTCTTCCTTGCATGCACCTTGCATTCTGATGGTTTTGAACAGGAATCTGAAATTATCATAGAGTGTTGCTTTTATCACTTCCATGAAAATGTGTATAACCTTGATTACAGAATGAAAGTTTGGGGGAAAATAAAAAAAAAATCACACCCCAAATCTACTCAGTGGGAACATCTTTTAGTAGCTCTTATCTCCCCAAATGCTACCCTCTTTGGGCATCACTAAGTTTCTCTGAGATCATTGATGACTAATATATGCAGTTCTTTCACAGAGTAAACATGTTCTGTCCTGATGCCAAAGGTGCAAACGTTGGGAAAGGGTTGAGTTTGACTGGAATACTGCCTTCTGTAAGCAACCACAGCCTGTCTCTTGTAGTTTCAGTAATGTTCTTTCCCCTGCCCTTTTTGTATAAACTTACAGCCATTTCAAGCAGGATGGAGAAGAAGGATGTATATTTTAATACAAGGAAGAGAAGAATTGCACAACAGGCATTAAGACTGGTATAAAAGAAGTCAGAAAAGATTTGAGGTAAACTGGAGACTGACATTTAAACACTGGAAAAAGAATCTCAGGAGGATAGGATTGGTTTCAGTACCAACTGGGGAATGATCAGAGAAGGGAAGTAGTTGAATGTTACAAGAAGCCTTATCCTCTGTAGTGTGGCAAAGTGCTAGAATGACTGTATGAATATTTCCTACTTTTTTCACTTACTACATATATCAAGTGTGTCTCTTTTTAAAGCAAAATGTGGATTTTATGTTTCCTAATATCTGGGAATATTCAGACAATATCTACACTTCTGAATAGAGTGTAAATCAGAAATAAATCAAACTATGACAAACTATCATACAAGCTTTCCTCTAAAATAAGTAAGAGATAAATGTCATGTGGGACACATTGCGCTATAATTTATTTTTTTTTCATTCAGGCACCTGTAATCAGGCATTTAGGCATCACAATAATGAAGCTGATGTAGGACTGGAGTAAACTGATTTTTCAGTCTTGAAGAGGAAGCATTTCTGTTCCTAAATAACATGGCTATCTTGATATATCAAAATAATAATAACAACTAACATATAAGGGGAACAGTCCCTTGGGTGACTTTGGCCAGCTTTGCTCTCTATCTTCCCCTTCTGCTGCTTTCTTTGTTTTCCCTGAAAGAATGTTCTTTTCATCTTCACTGACATTTTAAAGTCAGGTGATGACTTTTAGTTTTCTACCCAGCCTGTGAGTTTCCCAGTGCCCTCAAGAGTGCTCTTGACTTCCTCTTCAAACAATAGTTGCCTCAGTCTCACCTAGAGGTCACAGCCATGATGAGTTACTGCAGAAATAAACATTATTATGTTTGCAATATTTTTTCTCTCACAAACTACTTAACATTTGAAAACAACACTGGCAATCTATTTGATTGTAAAGGGGATGGATAAAAGGGTTCAAGCTTCTAGTGGAAGTGACTTTTATTCCTTCTGTTCTCCCTATAATATTAACGGAGAAAGAGATGTATTATCTTTCTTCTTTAAGAAGCTCATGTCCTCACAGTCAGTGTCATGATTTGCTTGCAACATTAGATTAAAAATTACAGTTTTAAGTTTTGGAAATTTAGATCTTTATCTGCGTAAGGAAAAAGACTCCCTTTTTTAATAGATTCAATTAATTACTGTTAGGATTTCTATTTTTTAGAAATCTTATTTGTATTTCCATCATATATTCTAAGATATTAAACAAGGCCTGGACAGTATCAACCTTTCAGAAAACCTTCAGAAGACTTTCACAACTTTAATGATTGCCTTTCTTCCTTAGGGTTGGTAAACTGGTGTTCCAGTTAGATTCAGTCAGAAACCCTAAAGTGAAATCTGTTATTTCATGGAAAGCCATGCTGCTTCTAGTCTTGCTTCTAGACTAATGATGTTTAAAAGACAGTGCCTATCATTAGAGATGCACAGAATAATTTAGATTGGAAGGGATCTCTGGAGGTCATTTGGTCCAACCTCCATCTCAAATCAGCAGCAAATTTGAGCAGGTGGATTGAGGCCTTGTCTATATGAGTTTTGAATATCTCCAGGTATTTCAGAACCTCTCTGGGAAACCTATTCCAGGGCTTGTAAATCTCACTAGGAATCTTTTTTACCAGAGTCTACTCAGAATTTCACTTGCTACAACTTATATCTATTGCTTCTTGTCCTGTCACCATGCGCCTCCAAAACCAGTCTGGTCTCCATACTTTCTTATTGGTTAGTTAAAGACAACAATAAGATCATTAGTCACAATATCAAATTTACTAATAACTTTGTGGTGTAGATATCAAACCTTCACTTTCAAGACAATGTCTGTACTTTTAAATAGTCTTTATTGAGAGTAACTCTGTTCCTAACTAGAAAAGGATTAAGTCTTATGTGTCTTGATAGAAACCAGAAGTTCTTCTCTTCATCGGATAATTTTCAACTACAATTTAGAATTCATGTAGCCTTTCCAATGTCTTCTGTTGTTATGTGTTTAGCTTTTAGGATATGAACTAGCTGCAAACAGCCCTCAACAGCTCCTAGAAGTCTTAAAATAAATATGCTCTTCATGACTATTGAAAAAATGGAAAGTTGGATAAAATTGTAAGGGGCTGCCTTGTTAGTAATCTACTGTGTTGGCATAATGCACATTTTTCCATATGGTGAGGCAGGACTCTTCCAATCATTATATGCTCTCATTCAAATTCTGCCTGCTGCAGGAAATTAGCACTGTTCATACTTATTTAGGCTTAATAAAAATCATTTTTTCTAAAGCACAGGGATAAGGTCACCATCTGCCACATGAAAATGCCAATTTCAAATGAGCAGCAGTCAAAAGAGTGTCTTTCATTTTTAGACACTTTCAGAAGGACCTTAATAGAAGAAATCTTAATTGATTCTGACACCCATCAGACCACAGGATAACATTAAGATATCAGATTTTCAGATCACCTAGTCTAATTGCAGATGTGTACTTTTTTCTTACAGTGTCATGAGTGTTTAATGGACTACATTTCTAATTTCAGCTTTGTTCACATTTGGGAATATCTGACGATATACAGTATACATTTGGAAAGCCTTCCCTAAGCCTGAAGGCAGTAGATCAAATTCATACCTAAGTTCAGTGATTGAGCACTCACACCAGCTTTGATTTTTATCAGTTATTTTAAACTGATCCATACAAGTATGTGTGGAAATATTTTGATGAAAAGGCCTTTTACAAATTTACAGTCTTTATAAAAAACTTTTAATTACAGCAAAATAAAGTGTGTATATATACATCATGACATTTTTCTCCCAAAATAGATTGCAAAGAAACCTAAACTTTCCATAAGTTACAAAGAACATTTATGGTTATTTATTCATAGTGCATGTGCTAAATAAAGCATATAATTAATGACTGTCGAATGAATGATTGAATATGGCCTTTTCATGACCAGCATGTTTGTACTTTAATAAAGGAGTTTAAAAATTGTAACTACATCTGAGGAGTTGAAGAGCTCTCTTACTCACTTGACTTTGGAAACATCTGCTTTTCAAAATTATACTCAAAGTTCTGTAGTCTTTGAAAACAGGAAAACAAAATTTACATTTCATTATATTTTTAAATCTCCTTAGTTTACAAACTGTCTGGTCATGATAAGGTTGTTTGAATTGAATATAAGTATATTCAGTATTGAATTCAATATTGAAAAAGTATATTCAATCTGTAGTCATGTTCTATATATTGATTTTTTTAAAAAATAGTTATCTTCTTATGCTTGAGAAAATCAAGTAATCCAGGAATTAAAAATAACAAAACCCCCCTAATTATTGACTGTTTTCTACTTTCTCAAAGCACAAAACTCCCAAAGCTATAGTCTGAGGACAGAGTCAGGCTGCTGATTAGCAGTCTGGGGATAGCAGAAGGGATAAAAGTTACTTATAATAATGGCAGAAACTTATTGTGGACAGAATAAAGTTGTGACAGATTGTTTCCACCCCACTTGCTATAAAATTCTAGATTTGTGTTTGGTGATATCATATATCGTAACAGGAACTCAAAAATACTGGGTGATTTTCTATTTGGCCAATGAGAACTGACACCACTTCTTAAATTGATTCCCCCAGTCACTGGTGGTTTTGGCTCTACTCAGAATTTCCATGCTGACCTCTAACCATTTCCAAAAAATTATACAGCTAGATTTATGAGCTGGATATTTGCTTTGCTCTCACAGCAGTTTTTGGATCGTGTGATTGTAAGCATAAGTTGCCCTTTATCTCAGATGTGAGTAGCTAATTTCTTTATTGATGGCCCTAATACTGCAGCTGCTGTAAAGCCAACTTCATTTGCTTCAGCTCTATGTTCAGCAAAATATTCCAGATGACCTCATGGTTTACTTCTAGGTGCTTTTTTTTTTTTTTTTTTTTAAATGAAGAGTTTACTGCTTTAGAATCAATTCTGACAAGTGAACACAAATTAATAAGAATGTAACTGCCTTATACCTGCCCAGATTAAAATAATGATCAGTCATCAAACAAGTGTGTTTCAGTCACTCTCTTTAGTCTGTTCATTACTAACTAAATAGCCTCTTTTGTCAGCTGTGATCTTGTCTCTTAGTGTTTCTTAACCTTGTAAAATTTTTTTCCTTATGCTTCTTCTTTCTTTTCTGAGACGCTTTTATACGTATTGAGGTTCCATTTTCGTACTGTTCACTTCCTCATTTAATTATACAGGGAATATAAATCCCAGCAGAGACAATAAAGGGAAAAGTACAGATTCATTTTCCTCTGTCATATTTTTAAAGCCATTTCCAGATTTTTTCATTTTTCAGAGAGGACTTTTAACTTTGTGGCATGACTTAGGCAAGCAAGAGGAGCATGGATGCATACTACTCTTTCCTTAGCTCTGACTCTGCGTGCCCTACCTAGCATATAGCCAGGTCAGGTATGCAATTAATCATGTCCATACAGTCTGTTCCTGTGGCAATATGTCATGTACCTGGTGACAGGTTGTGTGCAAAAAGTACAGACGGGATTTTTAGATATCCCATACTTTGGCTTCTTTTATACCAGTATCGGTACACTGCAGCACCATAAAATGTAGATAAACTGAGCTATGTCAAGAGATACACCATGTATAGGGATACTCCTGGCCCTTACTCGTAAGACAGAAAGAAAAGATATGACATGAAAGTACCATAGAAAGTTACTTCTTAATGAGCAACACCTAAATAAAAGCAATTATATTATGGCTTATCAATGTAATAAAACAGTGAAAAAGCAAGCCTAGAAGACTTGGTAATTAAAAAAGTTAAAGACAGTAATATGCATATTTATATTGTTAACATTTCTTGCATTTCCCATTTAGAACAGTTTTGTGACTCTTTAGAAGCTATTAGACTGACATTGCAGTCATCCATGGAAACTAGATTCAGTGTTCTGCAGTAGCAGCAGCAGCTAATGGGGGCTACAATTTTAGGAGTGTCTAGAGGTCAGTCTAGCGAAATTTGTCAGCAGAACAGGCTAATAGTGAAGCCCAGCATCATGCTCTAAGAAAACACGGGAAATCAAACTTTCTACCTGGCTCGTGTGTATGCTAGAGTCAGCAACGACCACTAGCCTGGGGGCACACAATGCTGCTGCTCACAGGAGCAACGAAACGCCCTCCTACAATACAGTGGAATCCTGCCCCAGTTTAGCATGATTCCAGTAGCAGACTGCAGACTCAATTTAGTCTCTGCTCCTATTCACATTTCTTCCAACTGTGCCAAGGGTGGCCATAGCCATATCTGAATAACAGTGTTATGTGCTTGGAGATGAACTAGTATATTGTTTCATTTTCTTCAGCTGTGGCTGAAGTCATTCCAGTTTAGTTCTAGTTCACGTTCAACAACATTTCAAAATAGCAACTTCTTCTTCCATTAATAAATAAATAAACAAACAGAAATTACAGCTTGAACCAATTTCTGTTTGGGGAAGAAACGTGTTTGCTTCAGCTGCCTGGTTGTGTATTTAACAGGGAGCTGCAATGTATTTTTCACTCAAGAGTATGGGTAAAGCTATTAAGAGTAAGCCCTTTCCAGCCCATCTTCCCTGACCCCACATGCATATCCTCTGAAATAAACTAGAGCAGAGTTTCATCCTAAAAAAAGAGAGATTAACATTTATACAGCACTGCTTGTGCTTCTGCAATGAAAAAAAGACTCTAAAAATGGCATGGTTCTATATTTAGCGCCTTTCACTTCTATAACAAATACATTCGTTTTATAAATAAATGTATTAACTACTAATCCTGCCCATCCAATTTAAGGTCTGAGAAGGTGTGTTTTTCTCTCATGCTGTCATCAGTGAAAAAAGTTGTGAATGTCAAATTAAGCTTTCAGTTATATCCTTAGTGGCCTCAGTAACACTTATAGCTCTACTGTCTGCAATACATTTATGTAAGTGCAGTTGCTGAGTATCATCTTAAATCTTTCCCTTTTTAGGTCTGTGTGGGGCTAGCAGAAGTTTCTTTTCTTTATTTCTTTCTCCTCCCCCCCCCGCCCCTTCATTTTTTGCCAGTTAAATTAGCAGAAATTTCTGAAAAACAAGAAAGGAACTGATTTAGAAAATAAGAAAGAATCCGTTTTATCCAATTATTTTTTTAAAGCATAACTGTCCTGTAATTAGCAAAATGAGGTAACATTGTAGCTTGTCCAATAAAATAAAAAACTACATCTGTTTCTCGGTTTCTTAAAAGAGATACAGTAACGAACAAGAGACATAAAAGGGACAGTAATCTATTCTAGAGAAAATGTATTCACGTAACTGGAGAACATGCAGTTATGGTGACTGTACTTACATGCTTGTGGTTACAGCTCAGCTTTGGTCTACAGTTTTCTGGCCATACAATCCAATAAAATTACTTTAAGAATGTCCTTTCTTCATAGTGATTTTCCTTCCAAAGTCCATTTAAAACAGGAATTCTTTTCATAGCCAAGACCCCCCTCCACTCACTTCACAGTCAGTAAAAATATTAAGAAACCTACTTCCCTGAAACAAACACCTGTCCTGTGGGTTCTTTCTCCTGCTCTTTTCTTTCTTCTCAGCTCTTGGAATGAGTTGAGAATCCTGCATCCTTCAAGCAAACGCCAAAGAATATATTTTGCCTCTTGTAATGGGAGTATGTCTTCCTTGAGAGTCATTGTAAATCAATGTAGGTTTTTATTTGCTGGGAAAATAGTCAATGATCTATTACTTTAATGTTAGTACACTGATTTATGGATCTGGTATTTGAACATGCCTATACGAGCCATGTTTATGAATTTCTGACAGGGATCCAGGAAGCAGTAATAAAGAGATTAAGCCTCAGCTATGTATGGACAATATTTTTACTATCAGATATCTGCTTTCATAGACACTAGTCTTAAATGGAACATATATCTATTTTCTCTTTCTTATAACTTTGAGCTTCTTAAAATCCTCACTTGACGGGAAGTTTTACTACTGCCTGCTTGTCTTTACAATCCACGTGTTTACCTGCTCCTGTCAAAATAGTATGATACTCAAAGGTGCACATAGGTAGTTACCATTTTGCAACAATTTTGTGTGAAATAACATAGTAGAAAATGCTAGTACAAATTCAAGGAAATATTTCAAGGAAATGTTATGAATTCTTGAAGGCAGTTTTTAATCTGTATAATTCTTCTAAACAGATCTGAATCACACTAATGATCAGCTCTTCAACACCAATGTGCCTGGAAGTAAAACAGAGTTCAAACTTGAATGCCACAAGTTAAAAATTAAGCATGGGTTTTATATTCAGTGCTAAAAAAAATGTGTGGATGCTAAAGAAAATAGTCATAAAGGTAAATATATTACTCTGAAAATTTTTCTGCATTTTTAAAAAAAAGTGATCTAAGATTTAGAAAGGCACAGAATTCTTCTGAAACTGATTAAAATTGAAGGTTAAGAATGCACCCTCTTCAAGTATGGCCCTACTCTCTGTGACCTCAATTTCTGACCTTAATGTAAAGTAGTTGTACTGGGTCTGGCTGAGACGGAGTTAATTTTCCCTGTAGCTGCTCTCATGGTGCTGTGCTGGTTATCGGTAGGGAGCAAGGTGTTGATAACACACCAGGGTTTTGGCTACTGCTGAGCAGTGCCGGCACACATCAAGGCTGTCTCTCCAACATTTCCCCCTCCCCTCACCCGTGGGATGGGGGTGGGCAAGATCTTGGGAGGGGACACAGCCAGGACAGCTGACCCAAACTGACCATATCCATGGAATGGATATTCCATACCATGTGATGTCTGCTAAGCCATAAAAGCTGAGAGAAAGGAGAAGGAAGTGGGGGCATTTGTCATTTATGACATTTGTCTTCTGGAGCAACTGCCACATGTACTGAAGCCCTGCTTCCTGGGAAGTGGCTGGACATCACCTGCTGATGGGAAGTAGAGAAATGATTTTTTTTTCTTTTTTTTTTTTTCCCCTTTGCTTCCACATGTGACCTTTGCTTTTGCTTTATTAAACTGCCTTTATCTTGATCCATGAGTTGGTTTTTTTTTTCCCATTTATTTTTCTTCTCTCCCTTTTCTGCTGAGGAGGGGAGTGATAGAGCGGCTTGGTGGACACCTGGCATCCAACCAAGGTCAACCCACAAAAGAAAAATAAATATTAGTGATACACTGTTAAGTGAACTGATTTTCTGAAATTTAAAAGATATATGTTTACAAGGAATGGAAATTAACACAATATATGGTTAGAACACAGTATATAATCAGACATTAAATAAGCTTGTTCCCTGAAGGGGAACGTAATTTCAGATAGGTCAAGGCATTCACCTTTAGAAATAGCATATGATTATATTTTTTAATCCTTCTTCTGTGGCAGCTAAGTGAGGATTTTAAGAAGCCTTATTTACCCTAAATTCTCTTTATGTTGTTGTTGGTCTGCTAAGGGACCTTAAAAAACAGATAAAGTGCAGATAAAACTGCACTTTTCTCCACTTTAATATTTTCTCCATATTACCAGCGTGGTTGAACAAGGCTTTAGTGTAAATGAAAAAAGGTCCTAAAAGTATAAGAATATGACAGTGTCCAGTGAAGCCCAACAACAGCTGTAGTTCATGAAAAAAAATACAGCTTTGATCTCAAAATAAATCACTTTCCATTATTTGTGATATGTAGTAGACGTCCGTCTCTGTTGTCTTGTTAGTTTCACACCAGGGAAATCACTACTGTTGGCTTTTAGCCCCTGTTTCAGTAGGACAGTTTTATATCTTTGCTTGCTGCTAACTTCCTCTCATTTCTTTCAGATTTACTGCAGCAGTTGAAACGAGGCAGAGGAATAGCCACAATCTCCATTTTAGCAATATACATTTAGTTCTAAAATATTATAGTGTCTATGACAGATAAATTATTCAGTGCACTATTTAATAGTGAGAGCTCTATAGACTGTTTGTATTTTAAGTAAATGTAACCTAAATTCAGAATCAGTCTCTAAAGGCTGAGAATGGTGTTCTGGGGTTTCCATTACATTAGTACGTGACAGTCAATTAATTGTGCATTTCAGAATATAGGTCTGCAGGAGTACTTCTAAGGAGGAAGGTTAAAGACTTTGTTTCAAAGTGCCAGTCTGTGCCATCCTATCGGTCTTTGCATTGCACAGAAGAGTTACTATGCTGACATTTATTCATTTGGTTTCATATTTATTATAGTCTGTGGATATGTTGACTAAACTTTTTTTCCCCACTTTTGTTAGCTCATATAGAAAAAAGCTGATTTTGCAATGTTAAGATATTAGTCTGACAGATGTAACAGAGAAAGAGCAAAAGGACTGAGTGTTTATGTTATTCTAGGGGATCATGATGTTAAGACTAGGTGCCAAAACAGACTTTCCTGAGACTTGAACAAAGCAGAAGGATGAGGATTCTGGGAACAGAGAAAACTTGTTCTGAATTTTAAAACAATTTCTATTGTTTACATCTGCCTAAAATGAAAATAAAGACAACCTTTGGGGAAAAATGGTAATAAAGTAGAATTCTTTTAATTCTCAAAGGATAAGAAATCGATTCAGGTTATTCCCTTTCAGGGTAAATCTAGAAAGCGATGTCAGAAGTTAAATTGCTCTTTAATTAATGTTTGATGGTGGAAGTTTTTTATCTCTGTGGAATGAAAAAAGAGTTCATGCATATATCTATGGAGTGAACTTAGAACAACCTAATTGCACCTCCTTTCAGCACATAGTTTATATCTGAGAAAGTCTGTAAATGTCACAGCTTTTTTTAAATTAGAAAATGTATACTTTCCTATAGTCTTCCAAGAGCTGTAAATCAATTGAGTCAAGAAATTTAAAATTCAAAGTGGCTTCACCTTTCTCATACTATTCTGATTGCTGATAACCCTAATGACCTTTACATGATATCAGCTGGCACAGAATCATTAAAATCAGCTCAATCCAGTCCATCTGCTAAGATTTAGATCAACCATGCTTATATAGGCTAGCCCGTGAGTCTCTTTTTTTTTTTTTTTTTTTTTTTTAATATATAAGGCAAAGGGATGTGTTTTCCCTCTTGCATTGTCAATTTTATATTTTCCTGCAATTTCTTTAACAGCACAGCTCCATCTCTCAGTGGAATTCAACAAAGGTTTGGCGAGGACAGAAGGTGAGCAGTTTTTTCTGGAGATCATAGTTAGGTTTTACTAAAGTTTCAAGCTGGATTCTTTTGATGAAATTGTGAGTCTATGATAATTGCTATAAAGCAGTTTGCTAAGTAGAGAACTGAATGGTCAGTCAAATGAGAAAATGGAACATGTTATAAATCTAGCTGTCTCTCATTTTAGAAAGAGTGAAATAGGTTGTTTTGAATGGTAAATTAGTCAGTAGACTATGCTTGCTGATTTTGGAATCAGTGAAGGATTTTGAAACAACAATAACTTTAATGCAGCACTGTCAAATTCAAAGGCCAGGCACATAAAAATAATGTATGGCCTCAGTTTAGCTAAGGAAAGGAGCTTGTAGTAGATACTCTCCAAGTACTAAAACTTGATCCATTTTAATCTCAAGGTTTTATATATATATCTTTAATACTATTATGTGTGTTCATTGGTATATGCACTACTAAGGTAACTTTTTGCCTGTTCAGGTTATCAGCAGTTCTTTAGGAATGTCTTACAGACCCCTGATTTGTAATACTGCACTATTATGTTCAGATCAGACTTATCAAATGGGGAGTGGTATTTTTGTTGTTCATTCATCTTAAGTGAAAAACTAGATAGAGAAGTATTTGAGCTATGTATCCCCTCCACCCAGCAGGGTAGCTTCTCACTTTTGGAAATATCTTAGGATTTTTTTGAATATTAATTGTGTACAGGTAGACCTATTGCTGAGCGTAAATCAAAGCACTAGATCTGAGCTGCCTGATTTTTTTTTTTTTCAGCCTTCTAGGCAAGAAATAACCATTTTTTCCTAATTGTTTTTTGGTTTCTGCTCTTAAGGAGCTTCAGCATCTGTAAGACATACTGGCATGTCTGTGTTGATGTTTTAATGTCTTTGGAGTTTAAAAGTTGGGGTCACAGTGCTACGTTTGACACCTGAAGGTGCATAACTGCATATGCTAACAGGCAAGGGTTGGTTGACCTTAATGAATACATCTTCCACAGTCTTTAAAGTGACCGACTTCACTGGCAGACTTGCGTTTTGGGGCTGCTGCAGGCAAACATAAGACTATGTTTTCAGGAAGAGTGGCTGATAGTTGGCCAGACTAGCAGCAGAGATTTACAGCAGCCCCATCAGAAACATAACATTCTTGTATTGTTGTGCAACCTCCTATTTTCACAGATGATCAAGCAAACAAAAATTGTGTGGTTACTTAAATCAGCTGTGAGAAACTGGCTTTGTGAAAAGTACACTATAATCCGTTGTCTGCAGGGGCTTTGGCACGCTCTTTGGTCTCCTTGCTTGCTTCATCACAGCACTGCACTGATGAAATCACGGGGACAGGGACTAATGGCAGTGCTTTCCCGGTTCAGTTTTCCGCTTTGCCAGAGATCTTCTGTGTGATCCTGAACATTGTCTTAAGCTGGCAAGTTAACCAGGCAGCTGAAACAGGTTCTGCTGCTTTGCACTGTAAAATCTGATAGAATGGACCTAGACTACATGCGTAAATCTGCAATAAGGTGAATTTGGGTCGTCCTGTTCGTGACTTTGCTATGTTTTCTGCATAGTCAGGTGGTTGTTTTGTGCTTCAACTCTTGCCTGAATTTCAGTTTCAGATAAGCTACCAAACTTATGTAGATGGTTAAGCGTAGGGTTTTCCATATGTGCAGATGATTGAAACCAGGCATTATTAGACATTTTATTTGTGAGTTTTCATACTTGTTAAAAAAAAAAAGTTGTATTTTTTGTTCCTGCCTTTACTAAGTTGTGAGAAACTTCTGATATTTTGACTTTGGTATAGAGTGTGTCTGGTGGATGAATTCTGCTTCAGTAAAAACACAAAGTGTAGCCAAATATGTTCCATACAACATCGGCCTGGAGTTTAAGGGTGTGGAGAGAACACTGTTGCACCCAAGCTGACTTAGTACTCCAGTATCAATCACCTTCTTGGGAAGATTGTAGCAGAGAATACACAAGCTCACAGAACTATTAAATTCTAATTTACTCATTCTGTAGTATGTGACTGAGACCCCAGTCATCTAGGGGTACAAAGTAAATCAAAAAGCAGTGCTCTTTATTTACCAAATTAATTGTTTTAAGAAGTAGTGTTTATATGGTGCAGCATCTTTAAGAGCAGAAGAAAATGCTTTGGGAATCCCTGCTTATTTTTCTTTGTTCATATTGGCACTTTCAAAAATTTATCCATTTTGTGTATTTGATACATAAAATGTTTTCAATATGGTGGATACATGTTCTTTGTCTCAAATTCAAAAATCAACTTTACCAACTCACAGTTGCCCTCCTTAGTGTCTGGGAACTAACCACTTATGGTTTCTGTTTATACCTTTAGGGATTTCTCCTATTATCTGGTGCTTATGCCTCCAGGGCCTCTGCAATGACCTACACATGCTCAAGCTCTTTTAGAATCATAGACTGGTTTGGGTTGGAAGGGACTTCAAAGACCATCTAGTTCCAACGCCCCTGCCATGGGCAGGGACACCCTCCACTAGACCAGGAAGCTCAAAGCCCCATCCAACCTGGCCTTGAACACTTCCAGGGAGGGGACCTCCACAACCTCTCTGGGCAAGCTGTGCCAGTGCCTCACCACCCTCACAGTAAAGAATTTCTTTCTAACATCTAATCTAAATCGACCCTCCTTCAGCTTAAACCCATTACCCCTTGTCCTATACCTATAGGCCTTGGCAAAAGTCTCTCTCCATCTTTCCTTTAAGCCTCCTTAATATATTGAAATGCTGTTATAAGGTCTCCCTGGAGCCGCCTTTTCTCCAGGCTGAACAACCCCAACTCTCTCAGCATTTCTTCATAGAAGGGGTTCTCCACCCCTCTGATCATTTTGGCCCTCCTCTGGACCTGCTCTAACATTTTCATGTTTTTCTTGTACTGGTGACTCTAGAGTTGGATGCAGTACCCCAGGTGGGGTCTCACCAGAGTGGAGAAGAGGGGCAGAATCACCTCCCTTGGCCAGGATTCGGTTAGCTTGCTGGGCTGCAAGTGCACATTGCCAGCTCCTGCCCAATTTTTTTGTGCACCAGTATCACCAAGTCATTCCCTGGAGGGCTGCTCTCAATCTGTTCTGAGGATTGTCCAGGTGTAGGACCTCGTACTTAGCCTTATAAGACTTCATGAGGTTCACACAAGCCTACTCTTGAAGCCTGCCACATTAGTGGCAAGAATGTTGTGGGGGCCTGTATCAAAGACCTAACAGAAGTCTAGGCAGATGACATCTGTAGCTCCTCTCTTGTCTGCTGATGCAGTTTCTCCCTTGTGGAAGGCCACTAGATCAGTCAGGTAGCAATGATTATTTTTTCAAGCTGTACAACTAAGTGCAACACTACCCTTCCCACACGGGAGCTTATTTCATAGCTGTCAACGAAGACATGAGATTCTTCAGAATAGTGATTTGTGTGTGTGAATGTTTAGAAATGAATATACAAAAGATATCAACAGGCATACAATGTCCTTCTTTTACACGTGCGTAAGTACACGTGTAAAAATCACTTAACCATGTTCAATTTTACTGTTACTGATATAGCTCCGATTTGTCCTAGTTTGGCTTGGTAAATGTGGGAAGAACGCAAGCCAGTGTTGTAGTAAAACTGCAGAAAAGCCCAGAAGAATATTTATTGACCAGAACAGACAGACTGTAGCTATTTAAGACACTTGTAACTCAAGCAATCAGTTCAGCGTGCACCCTTAATTGGAGATGAACAGGCATAAGGAAAGGGTTTTTTTTTTTTTTAAAAAAAGGAAAATATAGGGAAAAGGGCGGGGGGGGGAATCCTGAGTAGTCTCGTGTTAGAACTTCTATGCCTTATACCCAGTGACTGTTTGATAGAAGATGTACTACTATCATTGTTGCTGCTGTCACCCCCATCTGGGTTGCATCTCCAAAGATTATCCTTATTTTCTATTTTTCCATATTTTCCCACTATGTCAGACAATTATACAAACACAATGAAATTTCTCAGTGTTGTGGCCACTTTCTAGTGTGCTTTTGAGGTAGGAAGAGTTTGACACAGTGGGCAGCTGGTGGTCTGTATTTCAAGGGCAGGCAATCATTTAATACTTACTTGCCACAACTAGGTCATGTGAGACTATTCTTTCTGGTAGCTTAGCAGCCTGATGCTGTTCACGGTCTTCCTCCTGTTCCCAGCTTTGCAAACCTGTCCTCTCCTTTGTGTTCCTCCTGGCCCTTGTCTGTCCCTGCTTCCAGTGAGCCAATGTAGCTTGCCAAGCCAGCAGTTTTAGGTTTTTTTATGTGGTTGGCTTTCTGCTAAATAGTGAATTAAATGAGCTCACTGGAGAATCAAGCAAGTGCCAGAAACAATACATTGGAAGCAGTGGGAGCCTGGCTGAAAAGTCTGGGTTAGACGTAGAGGGAGGAGTAAGACTCCTTTTGCCTTTGGCAACAACCAATTATTAACTCGGCCCACTTCATGCATTTGTGCCCTCTGTGTCCCAAACAATTTGTAGCATGCTTAGGTGCCAAAGGGTTCAGCTTGCAGTTCAGTGGCCAAGTGACTGCAGTAGTGTCCATATACCTAAGTAAAATCCATGACTGAGAGGTTATGACTTCATAAGAGAAAAATTAGTCTGTTTATTTTTGCCTGAGATTTTGGTTTTTTGTGAGCTTCTGTCACTAACAGATGCTGCTTAATGTATTATTCTCCTATCATACATAATACTGGCAGTCTATGATATAATTTTGATTATAGTCTGGATTACATTGCCAGTATTCGGAGAGGAATAATCAGGTTGTAATTACATAAAAAAAGATCCTGCCATGGGTACAAACTTTTCCATGGAATCATGTTGCTTAACTTAGATGTGAAAGAATGAATGGTATAGTGGGACACAACATATTAGGAGCTATAGGGTAAATACTGTCATCCAGAGCTTTTCAGAGTTGCCTAAGAAAAAACAAATGCATTCATACTTGGAGAAACAGTTTCTAATGTATCCTGATGAACAAGGTAATATCCTTTGCAATGAAAACATTTCACAAAGAGCATTGTTCTGTAATTGAGTGTATTGTAGGTAACGGCCTATTAATTGAAAGCTTTATAATGAGGAAACACACTTCAATGTTTTGGGGATATAAAGAGGGAGAAGCAGTTTCCTGCGGAGTGTACAGATGTGTGACCTGATAATTCAGAAGAATGTGGTAACTCCACTTAAGCTTAACGGAGCACAGCATAAATAATAAAATATATAAATTATATCAAGTCTCTGATATTAGAATCTGGTGCATAGGACAAGACTATCCTATATTTTTATTTTTGACACAGTTAGACCTACAGACCCAGCTAAAGTCTTTGCGGCACTGTGCTAGACAGTCATGCAATTAGAAGCTATGTCTGCTTTGAAGTATATAGGAAAATAAAGCCTAAGGTAGGAACCAAAGCACAGATGAAATAATGCCATTCAAACAGGTCAGTGGCAGACGTGGAAATGAAACCTAAGGTATCTGATATCCAGTTCTTTGCTAATTGGCCAAAATTATTGTTGGAAGAGCTTGTAGGAGAATAAATACGTTTTTTAAATGTGATTCACTACAGGTTTTCCACCTTGGAAAAGTAATTTGGCTAAAATTCTTATTTCTGATGACATAAGAGTAAAAAATGAAAATATGGACACTACTGAATAAAAATGTCAAATATAGATAAAGGTAGGATTATGTAAATGTGACATTTTTTCCAATTTATTTTCCACCAATATGTTTTCTTTAACTTATTTTTTCACCAGCAGAAACCCTTTATTCTGGAGTAGATATATGAAGCTAAGAGCAGTATGAAAACTTTAAGGAGAAATTCCACGTTTCATATTTCCTTAGATGTTATAGCCTCAGAGATTCTCTGCCTAATTAATATTCAGGTTTCTAACATAAAGGTCTTAAATTTCAGCTGCTTTTCAGAGGGTACTTACAAGTCTTGGATACCTTGAATTCCATATCTTGTTAATTTGATTTTTAATAAATGTAATTGGAGTAAATGCATGCAGTTGTTAGATAATCTAAATATCCTCTTAAAAAGGTAAAATAAAACTTCCACTGGCTTCATGGAGAATTGTCTTCATTTCTGAAAATTAGACCCCTAAGAATTAGATTATGCAGTATGAATTTAGATAACTAATAATGGATTTTGCATACTTGAAACAGATAATTTTTCTTACTGATGCTTGTAATTAAGTTTTCTAATTAATATTTTTTGTACCAGTAAACAATTAATTTGCTGGCAAGCACATGTATTGCAAAGCTAGTGACATTCAGAAAAATACTCTAAAAAGTCTTTTCACTTACAATTGTAAATATTCATAGACACTGTAATACTCGAATAGAGTGAATTGATGATGAAGAGCACAATCAATCAAAAGGTTTGGAGGCTTTTTTCAGTATACAGTAAAATAATGATATCTCTAAGTTATACTGGCCCGGCAAATTTTGTATTCTAATTTCCATGGCATTGCGTTTGTGTAGATATGAGTCTTTTTCAATTAGTTATGTAAATCCATTTGAATCCCAGATGTACAAGATGTTCTGTCTGAGCAGATCTTTGAGCCCATGTGGCATCCTTTCATTTAAGCAATTGATGTGAAGGATTTTTTTCTTGCCTATAATAAAACAGATATAAAAGTTATATATAAGATATAGGTGGTTTTAAACATATTTTTCATCTTTAAGGGTTGGTGTTTGTAATATATGAAAAGTTACTTATGAGACTATAATAAAAAAAGGTTACTTATAGACTTTAATAAAAAAGCTGTTCTCTGTGCACACACACAAAAGAGCACAGAGGCACAAGGACATATGGGGGACCCTGAGTAATACCCTGCTCTGGTTATTCTCTGGGCCACCACAGGAGTGTAATTAGCCCATGAAAAGTTCAGACTGCCTTAAGCACAGGGGTGCTCAGAGGTATGATGGCAGATAGGGGAACAAGCCCCCTCCATGGGCATCCCAGGAGGGCATCAGACCCATTACCGTGAGTCAGTGGAAGCAGTTTGCTGGGTCACCTTATAGACTGAGGAGGTCACTGCATTGGGCTATGGAATTTGTTACTGGTTAAAGGACAAGAATATTTTGGGATTGTGCAAGACTTATGGGATGTTTCCATGAGGAACAAAAGATGGGGAAGAGGAGGGATCAAGATGGTTTGGGGAGGAACATGCACAGGGAAAAATCAGAGGGATAAGAGGGGCCAGGCATGTGTGAAGAAGGACTGGTCAGTACCCTTCTCTGTGCCCTGTGCCTGAGCAGTACAGCCTGTCCTGTCTTCTAAAATTCTATTTCTAACTCTTTTCCTGGGAGAGGAGCTCTTTTGTGTATGTGTTTGTGCAGGTATGCAATTGTTAGCAAAGATCAGGCTGGAGTAGCCTGTAAGTGAAGTGCCTGGGAATGGGGGGTGGGGTGTGTGGGCTGTGTCTCTGAATGTGAGACCGCAGGAGGAGCTGGCTACTGGAGGGACCAGGGGGTCAAGGCAAACTGCTGGAGAGGCTGAAACACCTGTTTGTGTATGTGTTCCTGTGCAGGAGGCTGCTGGGGAGAGTGAGGATCCAAAGCCAGCTGCTAGAGGGATTGTACATCTAAACACAGCTCCTGGAGAGATGCACAGTCTTAGTGTTAGGGTGTGTGTGACTGAGGGCATTGTACCAGCGACTGGAGTGCGGCTGCAGCCTCCGGAGCTCAGATGTCCTGGTGCCAGGAGCTGTGGAGACTGGAGTCCAGGGGCCAGCTACCATATAGACTGACCACAGCTGCTGGAGGGATCCACATTGTACATATGCACATATATATTTCCCACTAACAGACTTTCTTCCTGATCCACCCTGAGAGGACAGCAGAATGAGGCTGTTGGTGCTGCTTGTGTTCGTGTGAGCACTGAGTGTTTCTGTGTTATCCTGTGCAGCCAGCCGTGTGCGTGCATTGTGTACCTGTGCTTGTGAGCCTACTGCACATACATGCTCAGCCTCACAACTGGTTGGATGTGGGCATATAGTGCTGCAGCAGCCTTGCCTGTACTGTGCTACAGCATTCCACAATGTCTAATATATATGATATTTAGTAAAACAGTCCAGCTTTGAATTTTGTAGAAGTGTGGGACTGGAAGTGTTGCAGTTATGTCATAGCATCTTGTTCATGTTTTTTTAATTAAAAAAAAATCCAAAAATTTTTATGTTGGCTATTATGGAGTCTATTACAGTATTGAATTGCAAAAATGTTAGATTTGTTAAAAGGACTTACTGTGATAATAGTTTAAATACTTTAGGAAGTACCTGTCAGTCTACTCAGTTTCTGTGGCACTTGTTCTGGATGTGACTGGAAACCAGTTTTATGACTTGGAGACTAAAAGAGAATTGTGTGTTATGTATCTGGTATCTGAGTTGAGGATTACGCTTTACTCTTGTGCGCAGTAGTGAATTATTTAGCATACAGTATGGGCTCCACAGACTTTGCTTGCTCTTCCCTGTCTCCCTCCAGGCACCAGATGTTCTTCTCATTTCTGTTTGTAACTAACTTTTGAGTGGATTCAGCTAATATGAATGAAGGAAGAACAAGCTACATTGCAGCTCAACTATCCATGTATCTGATACCTCTGGTCAAGCAGGTCGTTTCAACAGCCTCAAAAAGGGAAAAATAGGTCTGTTTGAGTGTATAGTACTGCCTGTTGGTATTAGGGGAGTAACCTGTAGCCACATCTGCTAGCTTTACCATCAAGAGAATTGGGAACTTCTTATTGTTAATGATAAGAAAAACCCCAAACATTTTTCTTATAGCCACATAGTGCAAGGACCTTATTTGGAAGAAAAATTCCGATATTGAAAGCTTATGATACAATCATGAGAATGGCAATTACTTGGATCTGATTATTATTTCAGATGGAAGATTTAGAAAATAGTATTTTGGCCATTTTGACCTACTGTCATTTCTGCCTTGGTTTGCACTTTGTGCTCTAGCATAGGATTAGAAGCAGTACCTTTTAGATGAAGAATAATCTGATGCCCAGACATCCAGGCTGATACAGCATTAAGGGAGCTATTACAGTTAAGGAGTTGAGTACACTACTGTGGCTAATCTCTAGTTTGAATAACAACATTTCTTGGATGTTATGCTCTAACGGATATAGTGTTCTTCACTTACCTTTAATATTATGCACTGATTCTTTATAAAGACTACAAAACATCTACTGAAAAATTTTAAAATACAGGAAACCAATACACATTTAAATATAAAAGTAAAGCAAATATAGTTCTCTAAACAAGAACTGAGAAAGGCAACGAGCTTTGCATGTTGTTAGGACTATGTACCCAAGTATTAAGTCTCAGCCTCTTCTTACTGCCACTATAGTTCCATTGGGACTTAAAGTTCAGGGAAAGCCACATGTTCCTAGGAAACTCCTGTAGGAAACTTGGCCAGATCTAGGGAAAAAAATTTACAGAGGTAGCAGAACCAGCTGGGCCCCGGGTGGATTTTTCAGTCCTACTGGTGTAGCCATGATAAGAGGACAAATTAATTCTTTCTGTCTGCATTAATTCAAAATGTAATAACTGACAGACATGAAAAGCAAATCTATTCTGCTTCTGCCTGCCAATGTGCAGGATTTTTAGGTGACTTCTCCCGAAACTGTTCAAACTTACTAAGTTTTTGGATATGGCTTGGGCTGACAGCATATATGACTAGCAACACGCTATGTAATTTTCTTAGCTGCAACCATTCTGCATTTCTATAGTATTGCTTTACTGTCCCTTGCCTTATGCCATGCTTATTATTTGTAAAATACTTTAGCATCCTTCCTGCTGAAAGACAGTATGTAAACCTAAGATGATAATACTAATAACTTTAAGCAAAATGGGTTGCTTTCATTCATTAAATCTGTTGTCTTCCTTCCTTCAGTCCTCCCCTGTCTCTACCCTGTGCATCAACTGTTCTTCCAAATAGCTTTCAGGAGCTGCTGCAGACAATTGTTATGATGCACCATATGCTCTGGATGTAAAATTATTTTTTTGACAGACTTTCATTAGTGAGTGACATGGTCTAAGCACAGGACATAAGCCAGCTCATTTTTAATGTCTGGCAAGGATGTTTCCAATGACCCTGGCCATGTCGGTGATCTTCCCTGCCATGTTTCTACCCTCTGTAAGGTATATTAAGAGTGTCCTCAGAGGATGTGTAGGAGAGCTAATTAGCCAATTACTATATCAAGTATTCAGCAGATAAACTTGCTTATATAGGGGTTTTGAGGTTAAGTGGCATTTTATTCATTAGAACAATCATTGCATAAGCAATATATTAGAGAAGCTAGATGGGCTAAATAGATATATCATGTTTGTACCCACTGTGTAAAACTCAAGTATTCAGATGACAGTAAAAGAAAATGTAATGGGAGGCTTTTACACATAAGAAATTTTTATCGTCACAAGGTGGGAGCAGAGGGGGGAGATGCTGTAACTGCTATTATGAGGCAACCTCTATATTATCAGCATGTCACTGCTTAAGTACAAAGTATGCAAATACCATATGAAACAAAAACAACACTAAGGGCTACTTGGAGTGACTACAACTGAGAAGTACATTTTAAAGAACCTGTAAGGTTTTTAGTACAAGCTTCATTTGATTTGCAGTTAAAGATCATCTCTGTTAGTCTAGTGACATTTGCCAGTCCCTTAGGTTATGAATTAAAATGAGTTTCATTGTTCTGATTTAGCTCACAAAATGGACACAACTACATGTAACCTATTTAATTGCAATAAGCAAGTAAAACTTACTCTGCTTTATTTGTTTTTAAGCACAGTACATAACGAGGTGATGTGATACATTATCAAATTACATTTCCTTTCAAATTGCCTTCTCTGTTCTTTTATAAAAATCATATTGACTTTTCTTTTTCAGGGAAAGCTTCCCTGTTGACTCCCTTTTCCTTCTTGCTGAAGGAGTTGCATTATAAAAATTTGGATTTTTTTTTTTCTTTTAAATGCATCGAAACCCTTCAGTGTGTCAGCAGCATGGAACCACATCACAGAAATGCAGATGGCCCTTACTTCAGGGATAAGGCTAGCTTTTCTGCATCCTTTTCTCTACCTGCCAGATGAAAGTAGTTTGGTTTCCAATTCACATGCTAAATAAGAAGCAACCACTGATTTGGCTTTTTTGTCTAAATTGTTTTTATACATGAAAGCATTTCCAGTCTCAAGCCTTATTTTATACTTCTGATCTTTAATTCCTGATAGGAAATCACCAGTAATTTCAGTACAACTTTTCCAATGAGCCAGTGATCTTGGCTTTTAATATGCTGCTTTCTAATCTTGCCCAAATTGGTTATGCAGGATGATGAAAATGCCTGCAGTAGAGCTTGCCTCAATTTCTAATTGTTGCTGGTTTATGACATTCCTCAACTACGCTTGCTCAAAGTATGTGCGTGTTAGAAGCAATAAAATGAATAGCTAGGTACAGTAGGTATGTTTCTAAGACCAACTGTTATTTATAAGATATTCAGAAACACAGGATGATATTTATTTTACTTAGCTCTGACTATTGTAAAACTTGCCATCAATTCTAAACAAATTTCTAGGCTTCTGCAGAAGCCATTGAAGAGATGCTCATCTTGAGTGTCCTCTCTAAAATAGGAGGTGAGGGAAAGAGTTTTCTAACTTGTAGAAAAAAAAGTAAGTATCTAGTTGAGATTTGATGTAAAACAAGCTAAAGTTGGATGAGGTGATTCCTGTTCATAAAAGTCTTAGGTCAGCTTTCAAAATACTCTGTATTCTGTTGAAATGTTAATTTTGCATGAACATCAATGAGAGATGAAGAAGTACTAGTATTGCCAAACAGTAGGTTCAATTTTATTTAAGATAATTTGAAATACTTCAAAAATATCTTAAATGTGTAAAGTATCTTAAAATGATAGAAAAAGGAATAATGAATTAGGATTTTTTCTTTAGGAGAATAAAATTAATTTTTATTGGTTTTGGAGACTTTTTTTAGTAGACCAAATTGTCATTTACTAAGTGGGAGAATATAAGCATTGAGGGAACAGCTAGTTACAGTTTCTCAACTGTGACTGTATGACAATTGCAACTCTGTTTCCATCTCGTCACTAATATAGCAAATGAACTGATGAGAGTATGTTCTGCCTTTTTGGAAGGGCTAAAGCTTTAAAAATGTGGACTTTCATATTATTTAATCTTCTTCCACAGAAAAGTTTCTTTTGTCTGAAAAGTGACTATCAAATTAGTAAAGAGTTTCAAAAGGGTAAAAAAAACCCAACCCAAACCAACCCACAACTTTTATATTCAGTCTGCTTGTAGAGTCACTGCATGACATTACCACTGGAATGCATGTTTGTACCTTACAGCAATAGTCAAAATCCATTATTATTTCTTGTTATGGTAATTCAGGATGGTGTTGTTAGATTATGGAATTTAATTTAGAGCCAATATTTTAAGGTAGATTGTCTTCCAGGTACACTGAATATTGTAGCTGAATTCTTCATTATAGCATACTGAATTTTGCTTTTGAATGAGTTGGGTTTTTAGTGTGTAACAGAAGTTGCTAAGACAAGATGGAACAAGGAACTGCTATAGCAAAGTGGGAGAAAAAAGACTGCACATGTAATGACTAGCTATTTTAACAAAACCTGGTCACAGGAATCTTTTTCTGATACTGAAAGTAGGTTAAAACTAGGAAATTCTAACAATCTTTACTTAGTGGGTATGCTGTTATACACCTGAGCCAGCTTTGAATCAAAACCTCACCACTCACAGAAAAGCTTCAATTAATGGGCATGAATAGAACTGAACGACATGAGAAGGGCAGTCATACAGTCTAGCTTCCTGCAAGGTTAGAATTATTCTCTCCGCACACTTTGTAAAATGTGTGAAGTCTGATTTTGTGTATTCCATGTATCCTAAACACTACCCTTTTTCATATGAGGTTGTGCAGGCAAGTTTCAATTAGTACCGGTAATGTCTACATTAGCCATTTTTGCACAAATGTGATTCTAATATTCGCTGTTCTTTCTTCCTGCTTTTTCTGCTATCTCAAAATTTTTTTATATCTTTTCACATTCCTCCTAAACCTTTGCAGGATTATTTGACACCATAATTTAGGATCTCCTTTTGGCACCATTACTGATGCTGCTTTATAGTATTGTGAGGACCATTAGGCATCAACACCTCTTGCGAACATGCTTTCTCTCTCATGATGCAAAATAGTGATCCATAATACAAATCACTGACACTTCAGAAACTTCTAGTCAATACACTGGCATTTATTAACTTGGTTTACAGCCATTCACTTTGAGGGAGTTGGTAACCAAATCACTTCAAGAATAGTTTTCAAGGAAGATTTTGTGAGACTATAAGATACTGATAGATCTCTAGATGACATCCTGAGTACTCCCTTTGCTTCCTCACTCTGAAAGCTGAGCAGCAATAACTCAACAGTGAAGTACTGACTTGTTACAGTGTTATTGTGGTAGTAGTATAATGATCAAATTGCATATAGATGTCACCAAGGTGCACAAATGTTAGTGATAGATCTATATTTTTAAGTACATTTACAAATATCGATCTCACCTTTTTCTGTGATCTGAAACTCATCCTACTTAATGGGAGCCTTGTCCATCTGAATACCATTCTAGACACAGTGTCAACAATCCAAGATAAGCAAAATACATGGTAAATTATAGATTTTTGAACTTTGCACAACCGGTTAAATTACAAATGAGAATCTCCAGTGAGACACTCATATATATTCATTCTCTTAATACTTCATTCTCTTCTGCTTATATTACAAACTAAATATTATTCCTTAAAAAAACCCGAAAAAAACCCCCAAAAAACCACAAAACCAAACCCAAAAAACTTTCTATAGCTAGGGAAAAAGTAAAAAGTTTAGAGGAGATGGGCATAAGAAAAGGTAGCGATATGAGTGTGTGACAAGGGATATTTTTCCTTTAGTATTTCATATTCTATTTGTGTCAGGTGTGAATCATGAATTGAAATAGCCTAGAAAGAAATATATTCCAGATGTCTAGACTGTAATATGTTTTACTGCTTTTAATATTGTCACACTTTGTGATGGGTAACCTGAATCTCATTGAAGAACACATGTCAAAATGAACAGGGTGGGGTGGGGAAGGAAAAAAATATTTTTTTTGGCATTTCAGAGTAGTATAGCCCTTGTAATATGATTTAACTTAAATGAAGAAGAAAGATGTTTTCCATTCTACTGGCAAGAATTTGAAATATTGCAACATTTTATGTAAATTTTCATTGTTATGTATTTCAATAGAAGACTTTCTGTATATGAAGTCACTTTTTTACTTATAGGGAATGAAACATTAGTATTTATTAAACTGAAATTAGATAAGAGTACACAAGATCAAGGAAAAGGATAGAGTAGTTGTATAAATTTCAAATTTCTGTAACATACATCTGTATGCTCTCTGCTACTGCTGATTGTGGCACTTGGGTCTTTGAATTAGCTGAAAAATATGTGAAACTGCACAAAAATAGACAGCTCTCTATTGATGACTACTCATATAAGGCAGTTTATATGCTTTTTTTTTTACTCTAGGAACTACAGCAAGTATATTGCAGTCAGAATGTATCTCCTGATGTGCTGTAGTTTCAGGCAGAAGACTATAAAATAGCTGGTGAATGGGAGTCAAACCATCCACTTTTAGTTAAATCATATTTCTTATAACTTTTGTGGACAGGTATATTAGACATGCATATCCACCATAGTTTTGTGGAGAAAAAGCTACAGGCTTTGGTAGTTTACAGCAGAGAATGTATTAGCTGCTATTTTTTTTTGTCCTTGTGGCTCAAAAACCCCATTGCTGAGCTAAAGGTATATCTACAGAAAATGTTATGAAGTTTTTATTATGTTCTTTCTATACCAGAAATTTTTCCATTGTTCTTCAATGTCCATGTTAGCTGGAGATAAATCCACCTTGAGTTCAGATAAACTACCCTCAGAAAAGAAAATTATTTTTGTAAGTAGTGGCTTGTAAAACCATACCTTGAGTTCCTCCTTATTTTAGCAGTACTGTAGCAGGAATACAAAGATGTATTTACTTCATTCAAATAACTTAATTTTGTTTCCTGGGAAGTTCCTCATTTCCTAGATAGAGCGCTGAATAGTCTTGTCTTTGGAGTTCCAAATCTCATTCAAATCTTTTGTCAGATGAGGACAACATCTGATCTCACTGTTCTTGTCCCATTTAACCAGCCAGGAAAGGTTATTCCTCATATACTCAAGGGCAGATTTTTTGCTTTGGTGATTGGTGAGTGTAAGATATTTTGAATGGCTCATGACCTAGGAAGCAAGTGACTAGGAAAGTAATTGGACTCAAGGTCTACTTGTTAGTTCTAACAACTTACCAATAGGCTAGGATAAGCTCTACCATTTTTTAGAAGCACATATAAAATAAAAAATGTTAAACATTACAACATCTCTATGCAAAAACTAATGGCTGCCTCTCACAAGGTTAGCCAGAGGCCAAATATTTAGCATATCAACTAATTACGAATTGGAGGTAGTGAATTAATGAGATGCTTTTCTGAGACCACTAATTCCATATCTACTTCATTCCTATACCTTTTCTGTTGACAAAATGTGTATATATTTTTTTTATGGAAACACACCAGTAAAGTATTTTGTTGAAAATACCTGTTCACTGGATGTGACTGTTGTATATAAACACATATGAAAAGCTATCTGCCATCATTCAACATTCATCCAGCCATTCAAGAAAAGAATAGGAACCCTATTTCTAGCTCTGTCAGTGGAAGAATTACAGACATTTAACTCACCACTTATTTCAGAACAAAGCTATTTAACCTGACACTTACTTGCAGGAAGTTATATCCAGTAGTAGCTGATGTATGTACAATGCTATTACCTACTATTAAAAATTATATTGATGGGCTGTAACAATAGCCTTTGCAATCATATGTCCAGTTATAATTGTGTTATAAATTTTGATTTCCTGTTGAAAAGAGGGAGTTACATTATAATAAGAATTAAAAGATATCCTTGCTTTCAGGTTTTAGTAGTCTGCAACACCAACAAACAAAAGTTAGTATAAAAAGTTTTACATCTGGATTTGTAATATGTCAAAAAGAAATAACAATGTCTTAAAACTGTCTTTGAATACCTCCTCTTTGCTCAGAGTACTAGGTTTATTTACCCTTGACTACTCCTCAGGCCAGACTTTTTTCTTCTAAGTTCAATATAATGGATGAAAAGCTGAGTAATTTTAGCCATAGCAGAATATGTATACAACTTAGTATAATGATCGTGTTCGTTCTCTTACCCTATCAACATCCATACCAAGACAAATTTCAGAAGGGTAATGTGTCAGGTAAACATTAAAATGGGAAAGAGCTAGGAAATTCAAACTTTAAAATTCAAAGCTAAAGGAGAAAATTGACCAATGAGTCCTTAAATAGCTAGTTCATATTACAGCACTACTGATTTAAAGCATATATTTTGTTTTGTCAGGCATTGAGTTGCAGATTGTCACTTAAGTATGAACTATTTCCATGCATATTATAGTCTTCTGTGTCATATTCTCATAAAACCTATTACAATTGAGAAACTGGTTTGAAAGACATTTCAGGGTATAGTACTGAAAAAGGAATAATGCTACTTACACCCAGTCTTTGCTATAGTAGATAATAAGCAATGTTTCTCTCTACTACTATTCATAGCCATGAATCTATTTAGAATTTTATTAAGCATAAAAGAATAATTTTTACAATGAATTTCTAAGAAGAAATATGTCAACTTGTGGCTTCATTTCTGTATTGTTTTAAAAAGAAATCATGAGCTCCTGAACTTAAATTATATAGTCAGTTCATAAGGGAGAAATAAAAGTTGACCAGAAACCACACTATTACATTTTTTGTAGTAAAAATTACACTTACTTCATATTTTCAACTTAATTTATATAGAAACAAACATTGACTTTTCTGGTTTTTTTCCTTGCAAATTCAAAATTTTCATACAATATTTAATGACTTCTGTCTAAGAAAATTGTCTTTCATGTCAGTGTGTGTATATGCGTATTTTCAGCTCCAGGCCATTTGGAAAACATTTCATTAGTCATACAGGAAGTATTATTTAATATTAAACAATATTTGTCCATCAATTATAATGTGAAAAAATAGTTATACTGCTCTTCACCAATAACAGGAATGAGATTTCAGTCTTCCTAAAAGTACCCTTAGGATGCTTCCATACCATAGGGTACCATAAAGATGGTGTGGAACAAGCAGACATAGTTCTTGTTATACCCCCTCGTCCAGGAAGCCCTGGCACCCTGCTTAAAGCTTTGGTAAGGGTAGGTGTTCAAGACAGTTATGCTGAACTGATTGAGATTAAAGGTGTTTTGTTTTGGCCTGAATTGAACCTAGAGCACCTTCATTCTCTGATCTTTTTCTTCTAGTATGTGTTAATAAATTTATTGCTGTAATTTAGATTCAGTATTATAAGGTCTGTGTCAGATTTCTTGCTAATCACCACCTAACCCCACACCATTAGCACAGCCTTAAATCCCAAGCACATGCTGAAATCTGAATTTGCTCTTTTCTGATCACTGGAGCAGAGATGTGTATTTTTTTTAATGGGAGTCTGAGAATTTTCAGAATTAGTCTGGTTACAGAATTGTTGGATTACATGCTGGATTTTTTGAGGCAGAGTTTGTATATGAATGATCTATCTAATATTTTCATGCACTGCTTAGGAAAAATGTCAGCTCTGGATTGCAGCTACTGTTAATTCAACACAAAGGGCTTTTTTGTTCTAGTCTATGAAGATCTATGTATTTAATATTTTCTGTTAGACACTTCTACAGTAAACTACGGCCCCAATAACATATGTTATTCCAGATTTAAGTATTGGCACTTATGGTCTGGGTACTTCAATCTGATTTTAAGTCAACCTTTTTTATTAACAAACATACTAAAAGGAATGCTCTAGTATAATATGAGCGTTCAGGAATACTAATCTGCAACCTTAAGATTGAATGATAGTGTAGTTCAATGTGTGCTGCCTTGTAAACACAAACATGTTGGCAATAAAGTTTCAAAATGCTACTGCAAGTGCTTGTTTAATTGTATTTAAGAACTGTCACTGTTAACATATTGCAACATTTAATAACAATTCTGTGTGTTGAAGGCAGAAAGTACCTAAGTACCTTTATTAGGAATGGAAATGGGGTTGGATATCTTTTATGCTTATTACATCTCTCTACCTCTTCTATATTGTTTGAAGGTTTTATTAAATGTGATTTTTTTCTACCCTCACATACCTCTTTGAGAACTTGACAAAAATCAATCAATAAGGAGAAACAGGGAAAAAATCAAAAGCCCATGAGTTGATTAACTCGACCATTATGGTGACAAGAAGAAAAAAGTGATAAAATTTGCAAAGGTGACATTTTTTTTTTTTTTTTTTTTTTTTTTTTTGGTTGGGTAGAGATGACCAGAGGAATAAAGATGAGGAAGCCAAAGTTCTGGCATTGTAGGAGGGGTAGCCAGCTGCAATTGGTATAATAAATAATAATATATAAAAGAAACTTGGACCTGTTTGTAGCATAAGTGGCAGAAACAAAGCAACTCTGCAGAAAGTTTTAACTGCTGGATTTCCCTTAAATAGCACACTCTCCAAAGACTGAAAGAAAATATTCATTTATATTTATACATCTTCTAACCAGTGGAGTTGTGATCTTGATGAAGTTTTGCAAGATTACTATATTAGCCATTATTTTCAAATATTGGAAAAGAATTTGGCAACCAAATCCTTTCTTTCCCATTTTATTCAGCCATCTAGCTCTTCATTCATAAACTATGAAGGAGCTGACATTCTGCTCATCTACCTGAGGGCAAAAAAATGTCGACATGCAGATGATTAAGCATGTGCCCACAAACAATTGGCTCTGATCCTAACTTGTGCCAAGCAGTTGGCATGGTTCCTGATTAGTAATTAATTAAATCAATTCCAGCAGATACTAATGGTATCTTCTCACAGAATGACATGCCAGATCCATTAAGAATAAACTACATGTTACTGATTCCTGTCTTATGCTTTGTCAGTTTAGCTGGATGTCTCTTCAATGTCAGTAAAAATGCTGTGTGAAAGATTCATTTAGAAAAAATACTGTCTAAACCATAACATTAAAATTAAGCTCAGAGCATGTTTTTTGCTAAGCTGTACAACTTCTTGCTCGCTGTATAGGGGAGTTTCAAGCCTGCTATTGGATCTGATTGCCAAAACCAAAATATTAGAAAACCAGACAAAACCCCCCCAAACCACACTACCTTCCCTCTGTAATCTCAGGTGTAGCTTATGTAATAAAAAGAAAATATCAGTTTTGATTCAGCAAGGTACAAGAATTTTGCTTGAGATTTAAGCCCTAGTTCTGGTTGCCAGCGTATTTCAGTAAAACCAATGGCTTTGAAATTATATTGTAAAGTGCCTCCTGGACTTTAATTCCATTTCAAAGACTGGTTTTCTATTGAATACCTTTTGCCCAACAGGCAACTTCAGTTCCTGACAGCTGATAGACACCTGCTACGCCTGCTTATTTCCATGGAAGGCAGTTCTCGGGATTTGTCATGTTTATTGACCCTTTTTATATCAAAAGGTCTGGTTTAAATCTCTCTAAGTGAAAGAAATAACTAGAGGCTACAACTGTCCCCCAACAGTGTAACAACAACTGTGTAAACTAAAAGTAATTTCACTGATTCATAAGTTTAAAGGCTGAACATTTGTGGGGGGAACCCTCAGAAGTAAAGCATTATTATATTAAGTGCTGCTGAACGCTGTCTATCAAAAAATAACGGTAGCAATGTAGGAATGGCAATAGCTGCCTGACTCTCATTTTTGTGGACAGTTCTAATTGCTCATTTCAACACAGTTTCATGAAGTGGAAGCTATTCTGAATAAATTTTATATTCTGTGCATATATTCTTATAGGCAAGGAAGTTGTCACCCTGACTAGGATGAGGCCTTGGAATGTTATTGCAGTTGACATTATTGTTTATTTTTTAAGTAGCATGTTAAGGATTATACTAAACAACTTCTCAACATGGCACAACTTCAACAGTTATAAAGACCAAGCCAATGCTGCCTACTAGGATAATATTTCACCTTGGTGTGTTTATCTGGAACATTGGAGCCTGTTAACTTACATTGCATAAGGGAGGGCAGTGCAGACTGTACTGTGATGCCTTAAGTCACCTAATATTGACTCTTCTATATGGTAGTCCTCTTCAGATATCTTGAAATATTGGTCAGAAAGCCTGCTCTGCTTTTCCTGGACTGAGCTTACTTCCATGCTAGTAAAATATACCCATTGCCCTACACAAAATAATTATGCAAAGCTGTCAGCATAGGAAGTTTTTGCATGTGTCCAATTCTGTAGTCTGTGCCGTCCTCCTTCTGCACAAGGAGGACAAGCATACAAACAGAAGTGTTAACAGGAATAGTCAAAAAAGTTCTCTTGCTCTGTGGAAGCCAGTACTTTGAACCAAAGAACAGGTCTAGGATCAACTGCGTTGGATATAATTATTGAGTCTAGGGAAGGTTTCCACTGCACTCTGGTAGCTGTGACAAACACTTTCTGAGGGAACCCCAGAAGAAACCCAGCCTTTAAGGTCCAGGAGCTTAAGTGTTGGAAAGCTACTATTTTGGATGAGTTGTGTTTTGAGAAGTGGTTGGTATGCTGTTATTTTATCAAGGACCTTTTCTGTTGCTTGGTCTGAACACCAGGCAGCCATAGGTCTTTATTTGGAGGTCAAACTGAAAGGACAGGGTGTTGATGTAGCTGAGGTTGAGCGTTCTGTAAGCTGCTGGTACAGGGCCAAAGTTGACTCAAATCTTATGAGGCTAAAGTCCATGTGGTTTATTGTCAACACTGATGGGCAAGGACATCTGCCCTTCATCTTCATGTCATTTCCTGATCTCTGCCTCATTTTGAAGAATTTTAATGCAAATTTTTACTCACTTTTGGAAGATAAAAGATATGCTTTACTACATGCCATGGAGGAGTTCCTCCTCTTCACTTCCCTCTGACCTGTGCTGTCTGTTCGGATGCTGGTGAGCACTGTTGATGCTAAGTCTGTCCTGTAATCTGTCTCCAAGAAGAAAAATAACCTTTGCTAT
The DNA here is from genome assembly GCF_011004875.1 of Balearica regulorum gibbericeps. NCBI lineage: Eukaryota > Metazoa > Chordata > Aves > Gruiformes > Gruidae > Balearica > Balearica regulorum. The sequence continues at coordinate 46,849,973 of NC_046186.1, forward strand.
GGGCATGTTTTAAATGAGTCCACAGGTGTCTAGGAGTTGTGGGCTCTGAGATAAATACAGGGGTGTTTGGCTCCATTAAGACGTTTTGGAGGGTCAGATACTGGTGATGCACCAGCAGATACTGGTGTAGCTGACCACTGTAGACCAAGGTAGAAAGTACCAAGCCCACATGCCAAGCTTGCTCACACTTCTTACCATCATTTGCCTCTTGTAAGAAAGTTATTGTAAAAGGGAATGCATTCTGCATAGCTCTGTGACAGAGCAAGTCCTAGGCAAGTTATGGTGAGAGTACTACAGGTTCCTGTTGACTAAAAAGTGTTGGGAGATGCCTTGTCCGTTGAGAAGTGTGGACACAGCATGTATTTGGTGGTATGGAAAGACAGGGGACCCTTTTTTAGCCTCTACTTGTGTTACTGTGGACTTCATCTCTCACGTGAGTGCAAGGTCTGTTATGTTCTTTATCTTGGAAGAACCTCACAGCCAAAGCTGGCATGGACAAAGTGTGCCAGCATCCACGGGCATAACACATGTACTCATACGTGGATGAGACCTCTGTGATCCAACCTATATAATTCAAAGATGGTTCATAAAGACCCACATTATTCCAAGCATGTAGCTCTGAAAATCATAGTTTTTACTCAGAGGTTAAAGATGAACTCATCACAGCTATGCTTTTATACCTTTTGTTAGAAATAAAATGGAATTTTAACATATTAGCCTTTGAAAATAAATATCCTCAAATTAAATACAGAGTTTTTATTGCAATAATTTACAGAGTTACAGACTGACTATTAGGAGTGATTATGGATTTATTGAACTTCTGTGGCTGTTTTATTTTTAGAATTTTCCTTGGAGGTTTTTTCCAACTCTTATCCAGTAGTTTTGAAAATAAAATTAGTCTGGTTAATGTCAAAGGTTCCACTTGGAGAATACTTCTTAAAATGTCTTCCTGATTCCTTATTGCAGCAGTACTGCCTTATTGAAAAGTGCTCTGAAATCCTTAGGGATGAAAGGTGACAGGTGCTATATGAATGCAAAGTGTTATCCGTGGCAGATCTAGGTCAAAATCTTAGTTGGGGCAGTAAAATTCACCTTTGCTCAACATGTGATTGTTGTAAAGGGCAGTTTTGAAGTCTTCCTTGATTGATTTCAGCGGCTGTCAGTCTATTAACTGAGTGCCATGTTGATGGGACCAACTGCTGCTTGATATTGTTCCTCTGGAAATGTTTTCAGTTATGTAGGCTGAAAAACACTTGCTTCTACATAGATGTGGCTATAGGTATCTGTTCTTTATAAAATGCATGGTGGTATGTAGAGGTGGTAAGGAAAGAGATTGTTGATTAAGATCTTCAACAATCTTATAATATCTAGATTAGACATGAATGTAATCATTTTGATATTCCTATAGAAGTAAAAGAGAATGTTAGCAATGGAACTAAAATCTTGGCAAGACCAGCTTCAACCTTCTGATGAATCTACAAAAAGAGATTGTGTGATTTGAACAGAATGCAACTGAACAGTAATTTTGGGTTAGTATATATTCTTTTTTTGACACTTCTCATGTGTACTCTTTCTTTTCTCTTTTTTTAATGAAATGATGATAGGAACAAAACCATGTAGTGAACTGAGCGTTAGTTTGGTTTTTGAGGCTTTGCATTTATAAAGCATACAGTGATTAGCGTGGATGTGAATGTTGTAAACTTATAAGCTTGCAGTTCTTGGTCTGTTTCATGACAATGGTCAGAAAAACCCTCAATTTTAGCATTGTTTAAAAAATGAATGTATTGTCTTCTCAAATAGCACAGGTGCTCAAAAAGGCAAAAAACCTTATGTGTGATTACATTCTAAAATATTTTTTTTAATTTAACCATGAGGAAAAATAAGTTATGTAATCTGTTTTAGTCTTGAACAAATTCAGGTACATATCAAAACCTATCACCCATGCATTTATGTTTGAATTTTTGCTGGTTTAATTTCTCAAAAGATTATTTCAATCTTCTCTTTGAAATAATGTTATTGTTTTTAAAGACATACATCAATTTCAATAGAATTTCTATATATGCAATTTTAAAGTTATATTTAATTCTCCTAAATGTAGAAATAAAATAAGATTGTTATGAATGGACATAGCTTAACATTTTTGTTAGAATAATTTAGTTTATTGACATTTTTGAAGAAAAATTTTGAATTGTTATGCTGCCATTTTTTAATTATTTTGTTACATTCTGCAGCAGTAATAACATCCAGTAATAGTATTTTTATGAAGAAAACTACTATTAATTTCTATACAGCTCTAAAATACAAAATACAACATATTTAACTGGGGGGAGGAGGGTGCTTTTTGGATGTTTGTCAAAGTATAATGTGACAGTGCCCTTCACTTGCAAGCTGAACCTATTTTATGTGACTTGGTTGTAAACAGATGCCAGTTGAATTACATGAGAGAAATGGATTGTGTTTTTCAAAAGCTCTTTGATCATGACGGGAAAAATCAAAGTAAAAATCACAAACAAAAACTCTCTCCTGAAAACATTTTGTTAACTTTCTTGGCTTGTGCTTTGCTAGGCAAAGGCCCAGAAGAACAATTTTTTTTAATTGGAAATCAGTGGTATCTTTTATTTACAATGAAATCATAATTTGGTGAAGAGAGCTCCATATCTAATAGATGCCACCACATTTTGCCTGGTTTTCATCTGACTACACTGCTGTCATGCCATGTGTAAGAACAGTTGAAGCAGTGACAACAACTTGAAGCTTGTAAATTTGGATGCTAATATCAGTGCAAATCAGTCATCGAAGTTACTCAGTTTTCTAGGGAGTTCTCTGAGCTCCTTGAGTATTATGGTAATGGAATCCAAATTAATTTAAAACTAGCTTAAGTACCTCTGCAAGAGCTTTCATTTATACCTGTCTCTTCAATTTTGGTTGAAAAACATAATTTCATTATGTCTATGGTGCATATTTTTGAAGACTGCTATTGTTTTGGCTCCACTGTGTGACTGCTAGAAACAGGTCTAATCAGCCAATGACTACAGTTAATTTTTAAGCATTTCCATGTATCTGTAGTTCATAAATACTTGTTACTTTGTAGTAATTATTGTGTATCGCATTGTTTCTTATTGTTTGAATGAAAATGATCATAGGTATCAGATCACACTTTACACTGAAACTTTATAAACATAGCTTTGTTCTTTCCCTGTTTAGTTGCAGCTTAAATGCCTACTTCTCTGCAGACTTGTCTTCCTCAGTCTGTTGACCTCATTCTTTCATGTATCTCCTCTTTCTCTCAACGTTCACTTGAAAATGTATGAATATATTTCTTTTAATTTGCCACGCCTTGTATCTCCTAACCAAAATTCATTGTGCCACTTAGCAAGAGAAGTCTTGAGTTCAAGTAAACAGTAGAATTTAAGTACTGATAGCTGGTTCATAGTGGTATTCAAGGTTGTGAAAACATGTTCGGCTGAACACAGAAATTATGCTTGGAGACAATTTCATCTTGTAAAGATCACCGTGTTGGATTTCCATAACAGCAGTTTGGCGATGGCTCAAAGTGATACACTTTCCAATTCAAACACAGCAAACGCTAATCAGACTTTTCATCATTTTATTTACATTGAATTGGTGAAATAGTGTATCATATTTCCACATTGCAACAACTCATAAATATGCACTTTTTGAGTCAAAGTACTCAAAAATCTTACTATGTTAAAACTTAGTTATGAACAGAACCTGGAAATTTGGGTGTACTTGAAAAGCAGAGCAGAGATGACTTAAAACAAGCAAACAACCCCTCCCAAAACACAACCACCAAAAAAACCCCCACCCAAAACCATTCACAACATATGCCCTCCACCCCCAAAATGTGTTAATTTTAAGCCAACATACTCTGGTTGGATGCAAAATTTACCTACTATCATCTCCTCTGTGCCTACTAAAAGGACTAAAATTTGTTGCACGTCCTTCTGTACCTACACCTGACAGCAATAATGCACAATTTATGTACCTCATAAAATTACTCTGGAAAGCTGATTTGCTGTGGATAGTGGAAATGCTGATAAGAGTTGCAGGTGCTGTCTTGGAAACATGCTTTTTTTCTTTCAGCTTTCTTGTGTCCAAGAAATCTTTCTATTTCCACTTGCAACAAAAAAAATGCATTGGTAAACTCTGCAGCATGGTTTGATATAAAGGACTAGTTCATATTTAAATCTTTAAGCACAGAAGCAAGCATATGTGCATTATCTATAGATTGGCTTGAAGCCAAACTGCAGGTCAATGTAAGACAAAAATTTTGGTAATCTCTTCATCACCAGAATATCATGCGTAACTGATACTAAAATAAATCAATTTTATTAAGAATATTGATAGAAATGTTTTTCAGATTGTGTAGTACAATCTCATACAGACAGAATAATTCCCTTCCAAGATGACAGAAATAAAAAAAATATTTACTTCTATTGTCACAAAAAGGGCAAATATGGATATTTATGCTTTTATCTTGGCAGGGAAGCAGTTTTTCCTTTGAGGCAAGTAAAAAATGGAAATACAATGTACCAGCAGTGAGTTTAAACAAATCTGTGCCCTATTTTTAGTCTGATACACCATAAAATAAGAAGCAGAATTAATATTTAGATTTTAGTAGTGACAGAAGTCCCTAGAAAATTAAACCCCATCAGGCTATTTGTTACATAAAAGTTTTGAAATGGTTATAGATAAGGGGACACAATTAGTATCTCAGAAATATTTAAAGCTTGTACGTGTTAAAATTGTTATCTCTGATTTTGTATACATTGTGGAACATGATACTAAATGTTATTAGTCATCTAGAGTATTTTCAACAAAAACTAATTATATCAACATAGAATTTGATATGCGCTTGTGGGGCATCAGTTCTACTGTATTATCACTTTGTTCAATTATACACTTGACTCTTGCTCTTTTGAGGCCTTCATCACCATTGCTAGGTTTCTGTCTATTAATGTTCTCTCATAATAACAATGAAAGAATTATTCCCAAGCAAATAATTGTTGCACAAAATAAAAGAAAAAAAAATACTGATATGTTTTCCTTTTCTTGGATTTGAACAGGATTATGCCATGTAATTTTAACTTTTTATGCCCAGTGGCCAAATACATAATAGTTGTTATAGGGTTTTTATAGTATAATTGTATTTTGTACATGGTAATCTAAATAAAATTGTTCTTTTGAGCAATGCCTTACATCTGTGTAGGTAGTTGATTTGAATTAAAGCCTATTGGTTGTTGTATTAGTATTTTCGTTTGCTACAATAATTATGAAAATAAAGGTTTGACAAAAAGACTATGTATCAGAAGCAATGAAGGAAAAAATTATATAAAAACCCCTGAGCATACTTTATCACATGGACATCTACAATTAAGCTGAGAAATATATAGAAATTCCCAAAGTTAGACCTCAAATTATAATCATATTTTCTGGTATGTGTTACTTCCTGGAACTGATGCTTAGACTAAACTTCCTTTTTTTTTTTTTTTGTAGTCCACCAAGGGAGCAAAGGATAGGTTCTTTCTTTGGGCCAAAGAATCTTGTTCTAAATAACCCTTTAGAGAACCTTTTTCTTCATTGGTCATGGGGGAACCCTGAGTTTAAAATCCTGATATGAATGTTAGAATATCATCTAATCATGTGGCCCTACACAGTATGGTTACTTCAAGGTTAAAAATAATATTTGATGAAGATCAGGCATTTTCTCCACATTGGCTTCAACTGGATATTAAATCAGCCTCTATTTTGTCTTTTACAACCGAAAAAGAAAATTGCTGTATAGCTGAAGCAAAGTTTTCAGAATCTGTATTTTCACAATACAGAGAATGTAGGAATAAGTCCTTCAAATTCATGGCTCAGTGAGTCTACTTTCACTAGTTTAGTAAAATGTCTGGGTTTTGAGTGATCATTCAGATAAAACATAAATTACATGAATCTTGACTGAAAATCACTTTCCAAGTACAACAAAAACTGGAGATCATGTGACGTAGATCACAGAACTAATAATAACTTGGCCTAGGAATTCAAGTACTTGACTGATGCTTTTAATTTATCATTTACTAGGATTTGTTTTACATTATTGAAATTGACAAAAAATCCACACAACCTTCTTGAAGTAGGGAAAAAAAATCCTACATGTCCACAGTATGTATATCTCTATAGTGAATCATACAAAACCATGGACAAATTAATTTGTCTGTCTTTCTCACATCTAATTCTTCAGCATGTTTATAATTTTCAGAATAAAGCTTCAAAACTAATTGCCTGTCTAATTAAAACTCTCATATGCCACATGTTACCCATCAGTGAAACAGCAAAGCAGCCTGAGGTTTTTATGTGGATTTGCTTTTTACTTGCTGGATTCTCTGCTGAAATAGTATAATCTTGTCCTTTTCTAAAAAGATAAGTTGATAACTGAAAGATAAGTTGTCTGAGTATTACCGAAGTAACCATTGTAGTAATAGTAAATACTTCTGCAAAATATTTTCCTTGCGTATTGAATTTCCTCTATTGGGGGGGAAATGAGTGAAGATCATGGAAAAAATACAGGAGTTAAAAAGTCAATACATGTGCACATTTTTAAATGACAGCTAAAGTTGAAAAATGACTAGTAATTTTACATATATCAATTTTCAAAGACTGACCTTATTCCAGAATGAAAGTATTAAATACTTTGAAAACAAGGTCATAGAAAGACAGACCCCAAATAACTTTAACAAAAACAATAATTTTGGGTTAAATAGCTGTAGCTATAGGTTTATAAGGCAGTTTTTGCTTATTGTAAGAGGGTACTACACTTCTTCAAATCAGTACATTTTTTTACTTACGCTACAAAAATTGAGAAAGCTCTTGAACTACCTATTTCAACTTTTTTTCACATATAAAATATATTTGAGGATAATGCAGTAATTTTATTTGATGTATATAAAAACTAACTCCAGTCCTAAACACAATTCACAGATGAGTTACAGCACAAAACCAATTTTGCCTGGTTTTTGGATGACATTTTGAGAAATGTTAAAAATAAATAATTGCTATTGTGGTGTGTAAGAAAGGGACTGTTGTGTTCTCTAAGATCTAACATTCATTAATTGCGTCTCTAATTGCTTTATGGAGATTTGTTGGCTGATAAATTTATCTTTCATTGTTTGGAAAATCTGACAGTCACTAAATATTCTAACAGAATAATTTAGCAAAGTAGCTGTTCAAATAGTGGTACAAATGGTGAATCTGATTAATTACTTTTAAATAACTTCTATCTAGTCTTACACTGTGACAAAAACATACAGTGGAGATGTAGTGGAATTAATATTTAAAAATGATTGTGTATATGAACCACATGTGGATATTGCCTGCAATCTAATTTTACATCCTTTGAAATCAAATCAGTGATTAATGGCTTAGGGATTCCTTCTCTTAGGACAACTTAGAGTTTAGCTTGAACTTTCTGATGTATATAAACAAGGTCATAATTTTTCAGCTTTATGTGATATATCAAAATCTTTTCCACGGAAACCTTAAGGATATAAAAGGGAGAATTTAGGATGATTCAAGTATATTTAGAGTGTAAAATAATTTTGGATGCATAGATGCTCGATTTGGCCAATTTTAAACTAATTCAGAAGTTTTGCTATGGTGCTTGAGCTATTTGAGTCTTGAAACAATATAGCAGTGTAACTGACACTTTGCTGAAAAATCCGTATTGTTTACAGATGGAGCTAACATCTGTGTATGTGCGGTATAATGCTGCAATAAGTATCAGCTTATATTTTCAGTCAGTCTGAATTTTCATTTCATTTTACTGTTACGTTGGACTTTCTCTAAGTGCTGTTAAATGATGGAGCAGCTCAGGTAATTTCATTACTGGCAGTATAGCTATGTTCTGTATGGTCTCAAGAGCTCAAGATGAGTTAACTTTTGGTGCTATTAGGTTGGGAGTTAAGCTCCTCTGTTCCTCGTAGAATAGGAAAATTGTTGGATTGGTTATCATACCAAAAGTACTGATATGTTAGAAACATTTTTGCCATAATGCCATTTCTATTTAGTATTTTCTACTAAATATTTTATTTAGTAGTTTGGTAACGGACTGCATGTTTGAGGTCCTCTTTTCTGAGAAGCCAAATTCTCAGAAATCCCAGAGAGTGTCCAAACTGTAGACACGTAGCCATTTGATTTGTTTAAGGGGAAGCACAGGGGTAGAGTTTTCAATCCTTTCTATTTTCTGAAGTAGTTTCATTCTTGAATGACATAACTTTAAACAACTGAGATTTCATGCTGGATAAAGCACCCATCTGAATTCCAGTTCTTTAAAGCTAGTTTGTGTTCAATACTAAGTAGCCATTGGATAGACTACAGAATCTGTAGCAGAAAGAAAGAGCTTTCTAGGAGCTATCTTCACACAGATCAGTTCCTTTGGAACATGACTTTTTATGCAAATGATGGTTATTTACTTATGTCTTTGTGTAGACAAGCTATGATATATACTACTCACCTAATATGAATTTCAATTCTGAGTGAATCTCTGAACTCGGAGGGTAATCTTATTCATGTGGCCACTTTTATTTTTTATTTCTTAGTTTTGGGGTAAAGACATGAAGTTCTAGATAGCTTCAACTAGCAGATGTGTGTTGATCAATATTTATCAACTAAGTTCAGCCTATTATACTTTAGGTATTGTTTAAACCATAAATAAGTTTCAGAAGTGCAGTGAAATCTTATTTTTTACGTTTAGGATTTTTTTAGAAATGTTTTATCATAATTACCCTTCTATGCTGCTTTCTCTCTAGGAAGTCTATTCATTAAGAAAAATTGCTTGATTCCTCTGTCTAGTTGGAGCTATAAAAGGCAACATTTGTTTGTCTCCATTTTGTGTTTGTTATTCCGGCAGCTGTGCAGTTTCACTTTGCCCATCTACCAGTACTACAGATGCTCCTGAATTAAAGTGCACACTAGAGTAATGGATTTTGTATTTTCTAAGGGCTGGTGGCTATGGAGCACTTTAAAAGTGGAATCCCAGAGGAATTGGTGTATACCTCTAACCTAAATTTCTTGAGGACACACAAATACATTTATTCTTTTTTTTCCTCATTTACTTTTAATTAATTTTTCTATCTAGTTAAGCATGTTTATTTGCACTATTGGGCTGCATTGACCTAAGCTGGACTTGTGCCCCCTTTGTAAAATTCTTCAGAATTTTACATTCTGAAAGATATCTCCTGCATTAGATCTCAGAATACGAATCAAAAAGAGAAATACACTTTTACTGATGAAGAATGAAACAGATTTTTTTTTTGTTGTTTGCAAGTGAGACTGATAAATGCATTTCATGACATTCACATGTCAGTCCAAGACAAACTGTAGTCACTCAACTTCTACGCTTTGTTTGGCTGGAGACTCACAATTCACAAAAAGCCAAGAAAGGGCTAACAATGTTTTTACAATTACAAAATGCAAGGAAATAATAAAAAAGGTGTGATATGAGCAAACTGATTTATAAGCAAATGTACTTTGACCACCCTTTAAAAATATTTACTTTTGTCTACTTCTTTTTAAACAATGTCTATACAAACACTAACAGAAGGTTGTCCTCGAGGACTTACTTTGACAAATTTTTTAGCTATTATTGGATAAAATTTATACTTGTAGATGAAGCGTGGAAGCTATCTGACGCATACTAGTTGCAATAGTCACAGAAGGCAAAATTCTTCTTTAGGTTTGAAGAGACAATGTACAGCTGTGCTTCTGACAACAGCTTCCTCCTACCCTTTCAATATGGCTCTAGTAAACGAAGGGGAAGATTCTGTCAACATGTCTGTTATTAAATATCTAATCTTAGCTGAATGATGTGGTCTTACAGCTCAACATCTGCTGCTATTTACTCAATGACTGTGAAGGTCTGAATGGTGATCTTGGGAGATACATTGGCACTAAGCAGAACCCCGTTCGCTTTAAAATAGATGATTAATCATTGCTTTCTGAATAGCCAATGAGTGCTGTACTTCTAACTTTAAACAGTTTAAACCTCAGTTTCTTCACATCTGTTGTGTTTTTTCTGTTCTTCCCCACTGAGTATTTTGGGATTCCTGGGGAAATGGGGGGTTTTCATCAGGATTTTTTTTCCTTACCTAAGCTTTAACCCTGTGAACTCAAGAGCTTGGTGTGGTATCTAGCAACAGATTCAGGGACAGATCTATGAAAGGACTGAAGTATAAAAACATTGAAACACCACAGTACTGAACATTATAGTGCCTAATGTTGATACCTGCTGATAACAAGAATTCACAGTCCTGAAACAGGTACATAACCTTCGATGTTCAGGGGGAATTTTATAACAAGTATATGAAAACCTAATATATAGAAGGGCAACCGTTATTTATACCCAGAAATAGGCAGAAGGACAGTAGTGATAGTAACTGAAATATTTATTTCCTGCACTGAAGTACCAGGGACCTTATTTTAATAATAAAGTAATAATTTTATTATTACTCAGTAATAAAGATACTTTTACATTAGGGAAACAGGAGTTCCAGTCTTCACAGATGAAAGAGAGACTGAAGCCTGTCTCTTATGCAATATAAAGTTACTGGTTAAAAATTCAAGTACTAATCCACCTCCTTTGGCAAATGGTTTAAGGTGTTCTTTGAGAATGGCTGCTCATGTCCTTTATGTAATGTCTTGTATGAAACCTTATAGTCCAGAGGTGTGAGGCAAGCTCAAGAAGTACTCAGGGGTTAAAAAAAAAAAAAAAGCTTTATTGAAAAGCAAGCACCTCCAGAATTAGCAGACAAATTAGAATTTCTGGTAATCTACACTTTAGGCTTGAGGCAAGTAAGGTATAACATGATCCAGATTCTTCCTCCTTTTGAAGGAATTTCTGGTGGAAGATGGTCAGCCTCTCACTGGAGAAAGTGGAGTCTGTCTCAGCTGGTATAAATGAGTAGGGCTCTGAGTTAATGCATAACAGCTGGCATAGCAGCTGACTAGCAGCAAATGTGTTAAGGAAGGTAGTGCTTTAGCTGCAGCTGTACTAGGACAGCTGTGCTCTAAGGTCAAGAGTTGTCTGTGTCTCTTCCCTCCACCCTGTATTTTATGGTAATCTTTCACTCAATTTTATAAATGCTGTATTTTGACCTTAAGTTAATTCTAAAGAAGAGACTCTTCTGACCGAGACCTTATTTCAACTGTTGAATAGGGACACTTTTTCCACCTTCAGACAGAAAAATGTGTGAGCCATCCAACAGCACTGTGAAAACACTGCAAAGACAAGTCATTTCAGTTTTGCCAAGAGGTAAACTGGCAAGGTCATAACACATAACATGTAGAGTTTGTGCTTATTCATTCTCCCAGGATGCAATAACACTAAAACAAAACACTCTAAAATAGCAAATTTCCAACACTACAAACTGGTTTTCTTTGCTTTAAGAGACTCGGATGAATAAGGAAAATGCTGTTGAATATTTTCAGAAAATCTTTTCTGTCAGTTCCACAAAATGGCTAAATTTATTTAAAAAAATATTTATACATTTCATTAATTGTGGCATTATTAGGTGAGATTTTCAGAACTGCGTTAGTCACAGAATGTATGTAGTGCAGTGAAAAATAGTTCTTCTGCCTATTGGAATTTATAGCCTGAGCTATGTTTGCCAGCTTAGCTAACTAATATGCTTCAAATTAATATTAAGAATTTTATCTAATGACATGTGTTCTGCTTTGTGTAATGATTGATCATTTCTGCCCTCTTACCTAAACCTGCCAAACAAGCCTCAGTGACCTAGCTTGAAAATCTGATAGTTTTGAACTCCACTAGGGATTTGGAAGGAAATTGTCCATGCTTCCTAGTAATAGTTGCAGCTAATGTGGGTGCTGCAGTAACTGGTGAGAGTCACTATACCAGATGCTAGTCTATGTAATTTTTAGGGCAATATCTGTTAGAGAGAATTCACTTGTATATGTAAACGCTTTCTATCCAAACACCTCAGTCATATTTACTATTGTGCTACAAGAGGAAAATTCTATGCAACTCCTACACTAAGTAGACTGGACAAAATACAAACCTGTCCAGCTTATACTTCCTATTGCTATCTTGTATATTTGATAGATTTTATTGAAAAGGCTCATGACCTTAAAAATGCTTGCAGGGCTTATTTTGCATATAAGTAGGTTACGTTTATGCAAAGAGTAGACAACTGTTTTTCTTCAAATATTTTTCTCTAAACATTTAAACTGTATTGATTCTTCTCCTTTTTACCCATTAGGTTGATCAAGTTTACTACTGAAAAAAATAACACCTACAAAATTCTACAGTTTACCATAGAGAAAGTGTTAAAGTAGTAGCTCTATTGATTTTTCTTTGCTTTCCTTTCTTTCCCAAGTCTCTGATTTCCTATTCCATGTCATCTTGTCTGAACTAACAGATTTATAAACCAGCTCCTTGAACAGTAAAACCATTTGCCATTTGGTGGAATTGGCTGACATTTCATTTTTGCTGTGCAGATTGCAGATAATGTTGACATTACTTTGCTGAGCTCTGTACTACATCATTAACATATTGCTCATGACTGAATCTGAAATGCTTTCACTCTTGTAGTGTAATAACCTGCATTTTCTCTGTTAAAGAAATAATGTGGATTTTGCTGAGGGGAAAATAGTTAATGTTGCAGCATGGTAAAATAGAAATTGCACTGAAGTAACAAAATACAACACTAAAGTCTGTTAAAAGTGAAGGAAGAAAATCCCATAGATGTGTTTACTCTTGATATCTATAAATCTTGAGTAGAAATGAGCAACATTCATGAAATAGGCTTAAACCCATACTATATTAGCATTGTAGCAATGAAGGACTTCTCAAATTAGAGGCATATACCTTCCTGCTTGCACCACATGGAAATGAAAATTAATTTCAAGCTGCAGGCAGAATCCCATTCTTGCCCTTGTGTGATTATTTTTGCTGAAAAAGAAACCAGCTAGCAAGATTGCAAAGCAGCTTCCAGTGACCAGGACCACTGAAACCTGAGGCAGACTTTTATCAAGTTGGCAGGCAATTATCAATGAGTTAATTTTTATAATGTCTGAGGATTTGTAAGCAAGCAATTTTCAAGCATTTACTTTGTTTTATTTTACCTCCTGCTGAGAGAGAGGTGGAACTAGGGAACTGATTTTAAGTCATTTATCACCCTGATACAAGCTGTCCAGGATTCATCATTACCATTACCAATGATCTTACACAATTCCCTTATTCTTATGTATATATCTCTGCTTTCTTGGTTATTCTTCTTCGTATCTTTGATTAGATATGTTTTGCCAGACAGTGGGGTTCTTGTTTCTATAACACATTATGGATCGTATGCTGCTGTCCTCATGTTAAATTGTATCTTCAGCTATGTTGGGACTAATTGTCAACAATTAAGATTACAATGAAGAATTAAGAGGTTACTCATTGTGATTAAAGGGGGCAGTATGTCATCTTGGTTGATTAATAGCTTTTCAGTCACATGTTCCACATAGATAAGTTCTTCCACTGACCAACCAGGTATGCAGTTTAAAAATACAAGATCCAAACAACCACCTGCGTTTGAGATTCTTTTCTTATTCAGTTTCTTATAGTTAAATAAGTAAATTTTGTGGAAGATGGGTTCTTCATCAAAACTAAATTGTTGTTCCATGTTGAACCCAGATCTGAGAAAAATCAGTGGAAAGAACTTAAACTCCTTCCACTGGGGGATGGGGAATGGGGGTTGTGGCCAGTCTATAGCAGTTTCTCTCTGCTGCTCCTTTCTTCTCATACTTTTTCCTTGCTCTACTATGAGTCCTTCCCACAGGATACAGTCCTTTACAAAACTCCTTCTGTGTGGGTCCTTCACAGGCCACAGTTATTTCAGGGAATATCCACCTGCTTTGGCATGGGGTACTCCCTGGGCTGCAGTGTAGATATCTGCCCATCGTGGTCTTCCCTGGGCTGCAGGAGAATCTCTGCTCTGGCACCTGAAGCACCTCCTCCTTTCCTTCTGCTGTCACTTTGCTGTTCATAGGATTGTTTCTCTCAGTTTTTTTGCCACCCCTGCAGTCCCACTGCTGCCAGCACCTAGGCACAGACACTCAATACAATTGCAGTATAAATGTATTGATAAAATATTGATTTCTATATCACCAATCTGTGTAGAGTAAAATTTTCACACATCTCAATGACTAAATCTCAATGATTTCATCAGCAGTTACTTATTTCATACTATATATGTATATTAATTTCTTGTTGCCAGGGAGACAAAAGAGTTTTTTTCACTATTTACACAGGGCGTGCTGTACAGGTTACACAAACATTACCTTAGTTAAGATGTTTTACCATTAAGAACTAGTATTATCTAAACCAAAATTTTATTTCAGCACTGCAATACAAAATGAGGTATTACATTTTAATTTTTAACAAATTGGTACTTTCTCATGGGATTTGGTATATCTGTTCATTCATCTTAACTGAAAAACTAGATAGAGAAGTATTTGAGCTATGTATCCCCTCCACCCAGCAGGGTAGCTTCTCACTTTTGGAAATATCTTAGGATTTTTTTGAATATTAATTGTGTACAGGTAGACCTAGTGCTGAGCGTAAATCAAAGCACTAGATCTGAGCTGCCTGATTTTCTTTTTTTTCAGCCTTCTAGGCAAGAAATAACCATTTTTTCCTAATTGTTTTTTGGTTTCTGCTCTTAAGGAGCTTCAGCATCTGTAAGACATACTGGCATGTCTGTGTTGATGTTTTAATGTCTTTGGAGTTTAAAAGTTGGGGTCACAGTGCTACGTTTGACACCTGAAGGTGCATAACTGTATATGCTAACAGGCAAGGGTTGGTTGACCTTAATGAATACATCTTCCACAGTCTTTAAAGTGACTGACTTCACTGACAGACTTGCGTTTTGGGGCTGCTGCAGGCAAACATAAGACTATGTTTTCAGGAAGAGTGGCTGATAGTTGGCCAGACTAGCAGCAGAGATTTACAGCAGCCCCATCAGAAACATAACATTCTTGTATTGTTGTGCAACCTCCTATTTTCACAGATGATCAAGCAAACAAAAATTGTGTGGTTACTTAAATCAGCTGTGAGAAACTGGCTTTGTGAAAAGTACACTATAATCTGTTGTCTGCAGGGGCTTTGGCACGCTCTTTGGTCTCCTTGCTTGCTTCATCACTGCACTGATGAAATCACGGGGACAGGGACTAATGGCAGTGCTTTCCCGGTTCAGTTTTCCGCTTTGCCAGAGATCTTCTGTGTGATCCTGAACATTGTCTTAAGCTGGCAAATTAACCAGGCAATTGCATGTCTGGTGGACTTGGATGGATTCTGCTTAATTTAAAATACAAAGGTAACAAGTCCATGTTTTTCTTACACTGGCAGCTCTAGACTGGACACAGTACTCCAGGTGGGGTCTCACCAGAGTGGAGAAGAGGAGCAGAATCATCTCCCTTGGCCATGCTTCCTTTTATGCAGCCCAAGATACGGTTAGCTTGCTGGGCTGCAAGTGCACATTGCCAGCTCCTGCCCAATTTTTTGTGCACCGGTGTCATTGAGTCATTCTCTGGAGGGCTGCTCTCAATCTTTTTCTGGGGATTGCCCTGGTTCAGGTGCAGGACCTTGTACTTGACCTTGTTAAACTTCATGAAGTTCACTCTTGAAGCCTGCCAAGGCCCCTCTGGATGGCACCCCTTTCCTCTAGTGAATCAACTGTACCACTCAGCTTGGTGTCATCTGTCAACTTTCTGAGGGTGTGCTCAATCCCATTGTCTGTCGTTGCTGAAGATATTAAATAGTATTGGTGCCAATACAGACCCTTTAGGGACACCACTTGTTACTGGTTTCCACTTGGACATTCCACCTTTGACTATAACTCTTTGGACACAGTCATCCAAGCAGTTCCTTATACATCTAACAGTCCATCCCTCAAACCTGTATCTCGCCACATTAGTGGCAAGAATGTTGTGGGGGCCTGTATCAAAGACCTAACAGAAGTCTAGGCAGATGACATCTGTAGCTCCTCTCTTGTCTGCTGATGCAGTTTCTCCCTTGTGGAAGGCCACTAGATCAGTCAGGTAGCAATGATTATTTTTTTCAAGCCGTACAACTAAGTGCAACACTACCCTTCCCACACGGGAGCTTATTTCATAGCTGTCAATGAAGACATGAGATTCTTCAGAATAGTTATTTGTGTGTGTGAATGTTTAGAAATGAATATACAAAAGATATCAACAGGCATACAATGTCCTTCTTTTACACGTGCGTAAGTACACGTGTAAAAATCACTTAACCATGTTCAATTTTACTGTTACTGATATAACTCCGATTTGTCCTAGTTTGGCTTGGTAAATGTGGGAAGAACGCAAGCCAGTGTTGTAGTAAAACTGCAGAAAAGCCCAGAAGAATATTTATTGACCAGAACAGACAGACTGTAGCTGTTTAAGACACTTGTAACTCAAGCAATCAGTTCAGCGTGCACCCTTAATTGGAGATGAACAGGCATAAGGAAAGGTTTGTTGGTTTTTTTTTTTTTTTTAAAAAAGAAAAATATAGGGAAAAGGGAAAAAAAAAAAAATCCTGAGTAGTTTCCAGGAGGATCTGTTACATGATCTTTTTAGGCACAGAGGTGAGACTGACTGGCCTGTTTTTCCCTGGGTTTCCCTTTTTCCCTTTTTAAAAATGGGGGTTATGTTTCCCCTTTTCCAGTTAGTAGGAACTTCACCAGACTGCCATGGCTACTCAAATATGATGAATAGTGGCTTAGCAACTTCATCCACCAATTCCCTCAGGACCTGTCGATGCAGCTTGTCAGGTCCCATGGACTTGTATACCTTCAGGTTCCTTAGATGCTCTTGAACTTGATGTGGTAAAGTCAGTTCTTCATTCCTCCGGTTCCTGCCTTTGCCTTCTGCAGCTTGGATGGTGTGGCTAGAGCACTTACCATTGCAGACTTAAAGCTTTTCTTAAAGCTTACCAAAGGCTTTATTATACACTGAAAACTGGAATCACAAGGTTTTGGGCACAGCATATGTGGAGATGCCAGTCAATATGCATAATTTCAAAATAGGTAACTTCAGCAAGCTAGTGCTGACTGTATTTTGTTCATGCTGAGCTTGCTCACACAGCTCACCAGGTTTGATTTACAAGCCATGGTTAGGTTATTGCCATGATCATAGGCCTGACTCTCATCAGTGTAGTGGCATACAGGAGCAAAGAAAGTGAGTGTTTTCAGGTTCATGAATGCACATCTCCATCGCTCTTCTGAATAGATGTTTGGGTCATGCAGGACAAAGGTGAGGTGAGGAAAAGGAAAGATGAAAAGGAAGGGAGACCTGACACTAAGATAGGGTAAGGCACCTAGTTCATAGGCCAGTATCAAGGACTATGTAATCTTTACTCATCCAGGGAACAATAATCAGAAGTATTAAGTGCTACAGTTGATATTTACAAAAGGTGTCATGCTAAGCAACAATCATGAAAACTGTGAAAATCAGCTTTCACAGAGGTATTTTTAAAAATATGGCCTCCTCTAACACATGGACTTGAGGGACTTATGTAAGATCAGATCCCACAGTCTGAAACTCTTCTAAGATTTAGTACAAAGTCATTCCTTTAGAAAGTGAGGCAAGTTTGCCACGAGCTCTTCTGGGAACAAGGACCAGCAGTCAGATTCCCTTCATCCTTCCCAGCTGAATGAACTAATGAATAGGTTAAGAAATCGGTGTTTTCTCCTATTCCTCTTTGGCCATGTTTATTCCATTCTCCTATAGGAAGCTGTGTCATAGTGAGGAGGAGAGTGCTCATGTGCATACTCCTAGCCTAGATCATCTTCCAGGAGATAATGTTCTCATGCAAAGCAAGAAATAGGGACCTGAAACCTCTTGCACCAAACAGGACTCAGAACCTGCTTCCCATGCAATTTGATTTTCAGTGGTCATTTATTTTCATAGAAAATGGCTATTTTGTACAAAGCCTAGTAATGCTGATAGCAATTTTGGCTGCTAAATCAGGATCTTCAGCCTTAGCATTATTCCACTTTGTGACTCTGCAAGAGAACCAGTCAAATTCTTGATGACAGTGACAGTTCAAGTTATGTTTTGAAGGAGAATATTAGCTTTTAAACAGATAAGAAAATGTGTTAAGAATTTTAATCTTGGTATCTTGCCTAAATCTAGGTAGGGACGCATCTTATTTGTCTCTGTGTTGGTTGTAGCTGTTATGCATTTACATAAGAAATGCCATTTCTGTGACAGCTGGGCTTTCTTCTGTCTCAGGTAAAATGCTTTGTCTTTCTGGGGGGGGGGGTATTAAACTCTTCATACAGATCACTGTGAGCCAGCTATTAAAGTCTGTAAAGGAATTCATGAATTCATAATAAAGACTTCAGTCATTTTATGCAGGAAATCCTAAAGACATGAAAAGTACTTAAGCAATAAAATGAAATTTGAGGGACAATTAACTGATCTTGACTATGTGTAACCTTTGGGATAATTATAATTTCACTGGGGTTTTTGAGCTGTATAAATAAATAATAATAGAGTATTCCCTAAAGTTTAAATCTACATTCAAACACTGTAGTTTAAATGCTAATAGATGTATGTAATTCCTATTACTCTGTACATGGATCTTAATAATATTACAGGAACTTAAATGTTTGAAGATATTCTATGGGTTAGAAAAAAACCATGACTATTCTATGGTTTTTCAGTATTCTTTTGGATTTGTCTAAAGATCACGATGACTGACAGCATATTTTTTTTAATTCAAATACTTCAGGCTATAGAAGAAAAATGTTTAATTTAAGTTCATTGAGTGACTTCCTGAGCAGTGTAGGCTGTGTGTATTCGAAAGTTACTGCACTGTATCTCTAAAGTTGGAAATCCATTTTCACTCTTACATTAATGAGATACAAAATGAAAGTATCCTTCTTAATTATATATTTCTTTAATTCTACTGTGAATTGGCTGTAGACAAGTAAATCTGTAATATCGTGGACAAAAATTTAAGGGATGATAACATTTGAGGAATTCTATAGAGCCTTTTCAAGACAGGCCTAAGTTAGTGATTCAACAAGACACTTAACTGTCCACTTAACTCTGTGAGAAATGTTTGAGTAAATATTATTTAGTATCACAGTATCAGTACTATATCAGTGTGATTTCAAAAAATGATGCAAGTATTCTAGTAATGTTTTGCTGATTTACAACAAATTATTTTGGATGTTAACACTAAGAACAAGATTTATTTTAATGTAAAACTTATGTTTGACCCAATGCTCCAACATAATCTATAGATGCCTTGAGCCCTGCATGTACGTATGTGTGCATTTGGAGTTTTGTATATTGAAATGTTGTCTTATATATTGTATTTTCTTTTTCCATGTTTAGTGTTCTCTTAGGAATGGAGATCATCTTACTGGTTTTTACTGTAAAGTTTTTTTACTGTAGGTTACTGGTTTTTATTGTAAAGAACATGTTCACAACAACGTAAAATGAGAGATGGTGATTGCCAGCTGTATCTCTCACAGATGGTCTTGTTAATTGTAAGCCACATTTGACCACCCACATCTTCCCTTTGTGCGAATGTCCACCCTCTCCTACCCAAGGTCAATGGTCAATTAAATGAATTTGTAGCAGACATTGTGATTCCATCTCAATACATACTGAGGACATTGCATACTGTTTTAGGCTGTTTAAGTGCTATGATCCTCTGAAAGAGGAGGAGATAAACATGCAAATGGATTTCCCTTTTTCTTATACTGAAAGGTGGGTATAATGCAAATATAATTAAAAATAAAGCTTTCAGAACCACTTTTTTTTTTCAATTTTGTGTATTTTCTTCAGTGCCATATTGTTTATTAGTAATTAAATACTGCTTAAGTTCTACTATATAGGATGACTGTGAAAAGCAGAGACTGCTTCTAGTTAAAGAAGCAGAGCAAGTGCCTGAAAGTCAGTCTTCAACTCTTACATAAAGAGTAAGGCTACAAGTCTCATGATTTAATGTCTGTCTCAATACATACTGCTGAGTCTGAGGCCACTGGATAAATTGCATAAGAAAATGACCTATATAAATACTTCTAGATCAATAAAGAGCAAGCCTACATGCATGGCTGACATAGGAACACGATTGTTTCCACAGAGGCTTCTACAAGCAGCAATTTCTTTTCTTGAACCGTGGTTTCTGTTTGGGTGTGTAAACGTTCCCCTTCCTCCCCAAATGACAGGTAAATATGACAAAAACTCTGCAAAAATACAGTGTCTTGAATCTGCAGTACTGGGGATTGTGAAAGGTATTTAAGTAGAGGAAAATACTAAAGATGGGAATGTTTAATTAGTAATAAAAATGTACATTATTGTTGATGATCACAACTGCACAAAGATCCAGTGAGAAGCTTTGTAACATTTAATTTCTTTTTCTCCTTTGAAGGAGGAATTTGTAAGTTATCAGGGATAAAATGGGTTTGTCGTATTCCTGGAAAAAGAATCATCTGCTGTCCCAATTAAAAAGAAAAAAAAAAAAAACCAAACAAAAAACAACAAACCTACAAAACCCCCTGATAACAGGAGTTGGGCTTAGCCGTTAGTCAAGCGAATTAACTAATGGATGATCACAGGGTGCAGGCCCTAAAACTATACAGCCACGTGCTTGATGTTTGCAGTACCTGGGAGGTACCACCTTAGAGTGGGAAGTACCTGGTGAACATTCATCTTAGCAATCTAGTTGTTCTTCAGTGCACAAATATGTGGAATTTTTATGTATCATGTACAGCTAGCAAGTCTTCTATTATTATTGTTAACATCTATTATTAAATTTTCCAGTACTTGTTTTTTTAGAATGTATCACGAGGGGCTTGAAGCCAGGTATAGCTTTTTGATACACTCAGCCTGGTAGGTATTGGAATAGTGGGTTTAACAGCACTGACAGAAAAATATTTCTATTCATTATAGGAGAAATGAAAAGGTGGAAATGGTTAAAATAGTAAGATCATTGATGGTATAGTACATGCATTTTTAAGGTGCTGTTTGGAACATACAGGCAGGGTAAGAAATAGATAGACATCACTCCATGGGTACTTGTGTGTTTATGCCTTTGTACAAGTCTAGTGTGAGCCTATTTTTTTCCTGTTGCATGCAATTCTCAAAAAGGCTGATTGAAATGTCTTTATAATTCTACAGTTAAAAGACATAGTCTTGATAGTTTTAATACCTAGCTGAAGTATATTAGTTCTGAAAAGCTTCAGAAATGAATGATCAAAGATACTCAATGGCTTCAATGTAAGAAATAATTCAGTAGGATACTTCTCTTAACCTACAAAAAAAGAGAAAGCTGAATGGGCTTATAACAGAGGACTGTAAAATAATGAGTAGTGTGGAGAAGGTGAACGCAGAATGACCGTTCACCCTTTCTTCCAATACAAGAACCTGAGATATCAAATAATTTGAAAAGGCAGCAGGTTCAGTGGAAATTCCTGCCACAAAACATTGTAGGTGTAGAAGTTCATGTGTATTCAGTGACTCCATCTAATGGGTCTTTATTCCATGGATTTGCCCAGAGAAACCTCTTGTTCAGCAAACTGAATCTGTTTCACACCAAGGACTTACTAAAACATGTAAGAATGGTAGAATTATCCCTACATGCATCCCCTTGAATATTTTCGTCCTGGGTGATCATGACTGGCCATTTATGGGGACAGGGTATTGGGCTAGACAGATCTTTAATCTGACACAAGATAGCTTTTTACATGATTGTTATCTGAATCCCCAGCTGAGTGATGCTTTTGTCACTATTGTCTGTCAGCTTATGTACTCTAGCAGTTAGAGGTTTGTAGGAAGCTAGTGTCCTCAGAGATATATTTTTTTCTTCTTTCCTAGAACCTATAACATACAACTGAATAACACTGATCCTTTGTATTCTAGGATCATCCCAGCTGTAATGAAAGCATTAGTGGGGAGACTCGCTGTACTATTATTTTTCTTAAAGAATGGTGAGCTTGCATCTAATGATCAAAATGTTATTTAACTACATTATTTATTTGAACATTAAGGCCAGGCAACAACCGTTCATGTTTATTTTAAAGTTATTTGTATATTTACAAGAAGCATTTTGAGTCAGGAACACCTTCAGAAATATGTCCTACAGGAGGTGGTAGTGTGATGTTCTGTCCCACATGTGGAGGCATAAGGCACTGGGAGACTCTGCAGCATCACAAGCACTTTCAGCCCTCTGGGGGACGACAGTGTTCAGCAAGTATAACGTACTAAAAAGGAAAGCAATTTGAAAATTGGGACGTCATGAGACCTGTGGATCTTGGTAGAAAAACTTGTCTGATGTAGGTGCTCTTGCCCATCACTGTACAGGGTGCAAGAAGACTAAGGTGGAAGACACTGTGTACAGGCCAGACTTACACTGATGGATACTTTCCCCAGGGAAGATTTGCCATTTAGCTGACAAAGAAAATAGCACCCTTAGGAAGGGAAGCTTCCTTGGGTAGAAGCTGTTTGATAGCACTGATCAGAAAGAAAATAACAAAAATTCAATGCTTCTCAGCAGTCATTA
This sequence comes from Balearica regulorum gibbericeps, assembly GCF_011004875.1. Lineage (NCBI taxonomy): Eukaryota > Metazoa > Chordata > Aves > Gruiformes > Gruidae > Balearica > Balearica regulorum. The sequence continues at coordinate 46,872,558 of NC_046186.1, forward strand.
GGAAGCTGTTATTTTCTTCCTTTAGCTACTATATTGAGAAGAAACCTCTTGCATCAACTTTTTCACTTAGGTTTAAATCAAGTAAGACTATCTGCTCTCCTTCATTCTTCTTAAACTTGTCGAACTGCAGTAGGACTTGTGATTAGGTTGAGGCTGTATATTTTCCTGTAATACTTGAAAACTACTATATTTCTTGACCATGTAATCTTCAATAAACAAAAATCTCCCGTCCAAGCAGATTCCCCACTGTAGTTCATAACTTATGTTTGTATTGGGCTGACTCCATTTCCCCAATTGTATAAAGCCGAAAAAATAAATAAATCATATGTTAAATAATTAGTTCTCTTGTTCTCTGATACTGGGACTCTAACAATGACAGTATTTATATGGCAATGTGTTTACATCTAGCTTCTAACTGCTGCAGCTGAAACATTCTTGGGGTGGTGAAACACTGGAACTGTTTGCCCAGAGAGGTGGTAGATGCCCCATCCCTGGAAACATTCAAGGTCAGGCTGAATGGGGTTCTGAGCAACCTGATCTAGTGGAAGATGTCTCTGGTCATTGCTGAGGGGTTGGACTAGATGACCTTTAAAGGTGTCTTCCAACCCAAACTATTCTATGATTCTATGGTGTCTGAGGAATTAAATAATGCTATATACTGAGTGCTCTGTTATGATATATTTGGAGAAATATGCTTAGCATTTATTAAAAAACCTTGTCAGATACCTGCCTTAGCATGCTTTTTTTAGTATATCACTGCTGCTAATGTATAATCAATAAAGAACATGCTAAAGATGCATTATTAATAAAGTGGCAATAGGCCAATGGGTCAAAGCAATAAGAGATCATCACAATCATCCTGCACAAACAGCTTGCTTTGTACAGTAAATTTTCCCTCACCAAACCACATTCTCATTCCTAGATATTATGAAGTGAATTTAAAAAATAAATAAACAACATCCTCTGTGGAAAAAATGTCCAGAATATAAAAGAAGTAATGAACTATTGAGGGAATCTCTCGTTGGGGTGTGAAACTGGAATACACTTTTCTTTTATGGCATAGAGCCATTGCTTGCAAAGGCATTGACCAATTTATCTTCCTAGAGGAGAAAGATATGCCGCACTTGTGAGAAATGTGAATTTCTTCATACCACTATCAGGTTTTCTTCCTCTTGGTAAATTTTCCCTTTATCCAAATAAGTTTCATAAAACAGACATGGTAATATCCATATATAGAAGAAATACTTTGACACTTTAGTGGAATTTAATATCTGCTTGAATGTTCATCTCTCAAGGATACTAAAAATAAATCTAGAATAAAACATAATGAGAATAACATTGGACTAGTTGAGAAAGCTGAAAGATGTGGAATGCGCAAACTATTCATCAATTTAATTTTTAACTTAGAAGTGAGGAAATTAGAACATCTTAATCACTTTAGCAATTAGACAACTAAATGTCAGTGGTTCAGTACACAATAAAGTATTCAAAAACTTCATAGAGTATGTGCCCTCTTGTATAATCTCTTTTGGCATTTATCTACCCTCTAGTTTGGTAACATATAATTCAAACTACTTTTACCACAGTAATTTCTACCATACTATCAACTGCTGTCTTTTGTAAAGAGGCAATATCAGTGCTATTTATTTATATAATCAATGCAAACCTAGCTAGTCAAGCTATTTTACTTCTCTGCTTTGGGACATGGAACCTGGATTTGGGCTTTTGATAGAGGGAACATTCATAACTGGCAGGTTTTCTACCTGTTATCGCCTCCTGATTAATTTATTGATGGCCTCCTTTCAGTCCAAACATAGATTAGAAGGTGTTAAGGAATCACAGGTCTGCATTTATAGAAATATCTGTTTTGTGTGAGAATTTCTGTACCTTTTAAAGAAAGTGAGATTTTATAGGGGTTAAACTAGGATAAGCAGAGAGGGTAGTAATTGTAGATTATCATTGTAGATAAATTCAAAACATCCACAGAATAAAATAGCAAAGATGATTTCTAACTTCTTTTTAAGATAGTAGAATGCTAAGATTTGTTAATTTCTTCCTTTTTTTTTCTTTTTTTTTTTTTGTTAAAAGCTTTTAGCCCAAGTCAATGTAGAATTACACTCTGGGATTTTTCTTTTAAGAGATAATAAAATATGGATCTGATTTTTAAGAAAACAAGCAAAAACCTGAGAACCTCCAAGGTAATGACTGACCTGCCCTACAAGAGAAAGTCAGTGAAAGCAGGAGATGCTGACTCTGAGGCCTCAACAAGTAGCATTTCTAAAAGCTAGTTTACTATTATCTGGAACAAGTATTTATTTCCTTTTCTGGAAAATACGAACGTATCTTTTTGGACTATAGTCTGCTATCACAGTATGTATCTTACTCTTCCCAGCAGTAACTCATTCTTTAATGCTTAATGCAAGGTTTAGGAGCTTAGAGTAATGAAGTATAAATATATGAAAGAGATTTCACAGAAAGTCACTTGGAATGCCAGGGTGTATCTATGCTTCATAAATGTTATTGACTTGGGCTGTTCTTGTGAGTAAGAGTTTTAAAGATGTCTACTTAATCTCTTTTGAACTGTCTATTTCAGTTTTTCTCCTTTCATCTTATTAGTGACTCTGGGTTGGGCTCCTAAAGGCTGAGAAACCTTGCTTGCCAAGCTGATATTAGTTTTCATTTCTGCTTATGACAAACTGTTTCTAAATGACAAGATACTGTGAATGGCATTGTTGAACAGCCTGCATGATGTACGGGCTACAGATAGTCTTGCTGTACTGTTCTTACCGAGGTACAAGATAGGCAGGTTGCCAAACACACGGAAGACCTGCAGTGGAGATGTTGGTTATTCCCAGTCACCCTCTGGTGCAGATTGGCTCTGCAGCTGTGGGACAGCCTGCAGGTATCACCTCTGGCCCTAGAAAATGCATTGCTGGATTCTGTAAGTGCAGAGAAGAGAGTAAGAAAGCTTGGGACGCAGGTGAAATGGAGTGGATGTTTTGACGTGGGAGTTTTGGGACAGCAACAGGGATTTAATGCAGTGAGGGAGTTTAGCAGACATCAACAGGGGCAAGCAGGTAACAGTTTCATTTGGAAGTGTTAACTGTCCTTTAGAGGTAAGTGTTCAGATGGGTTTAATAAAAGGCAGCAAGCATCTTAATTTCATTGGCATGGGAAATAGGAAGCTATAATTTGGAAGTGCAATAATTGAATGAGGCATAGAGGAACGATGCTGTATGTGGGTGAAGGAAATTCCTTCTGTTTGTGGTTCTGAGCCACACCGTTCTATTGGCTATTATGAGACAGTTAAAAAAAAAAACAACAAGAACAACAAAAAAACCCCCCAACAATAACAAAACAAACAAACAAACCAAAAGAAAACCAAACCAAAGAAACAAACTCTCATAGTAGTTTACTAATCCATAGTTGAGAGGAGACTCCCTTGCACTTGAGTGAAAAGTATGTGGTCTGAGAGTTTTTGAAAATACAATGCTATGTTTGCAGAATTGAATTTTGTAGATCTTGACTTTCCTAGCTGTTTGTTATTTTGATGCTCTTCAGCAAGCTTTTCTGGGCTTATTTTTCTCCTCCCTACCCTCTGCTCTTAAGCATTTATTTTTGCATACTGATTCAGGTAAAGTCTTCCTAACAGCCATAACCCCTGTGGGCTTTGACAAGATGCTTCAACTCTGACGTGTTGCGTTGCAGATTTGTGAAACATCATACCTAGCCTTTAGCATAATTTTTTGTTGTTCTTTTAATAATTTAAATAAAGTATCTTTGATAATAATGCTTTGTCTTACTTTCACTCTAGCTCACACACACTTTTTTATTTAATGGAATCTGCTTTCTTGATTGCATGTTTTTCCTGCTTTCAGTAGTAGCAGCACCTTCCAGTTCAGGTGCTGTGTTAATGTAATTAATGTGCTTTTACCCTCACTCTCAAGTAATTAATAGAGTTGAATCTAACAGGGATTCTCAGGACAGGTATTACGTTTGCCTTTTACTGCCCTTTGTTAATGGCCCTTCTGCTGGCAGGAGTGCTCATGTCCCAGAAAATTGAATTAATTTTTAACTGCATATTTGTGAAACGCTTTGTCAAATGTGCATTTTTAGTAGTACGCACATGGTGGGCATTAATTCACTCTTCTCTAAGCTTGTCTCTGGAGCACCTCCTGATAACAAGCCTTAGCTATAGCTTCATGTGGGCAAACAATGTTTCTGGAATGGAATACAGTGTTCCTGTACTGTCAGGGGATCTGCCTGCAGAGGGCAAGGTAGGAGTCACAGGAGAAGATTTGAGACAACTGTGATGTGTATCAGTTACTGAATGAGGGCAGAAGTAATGCTCAGATCATACTGCTGCAACAATGGTTTCCAGAAAGACTTTTTCACATCTCATCTTTGTTTTGATTAAAATCATAGGTTTGACTGAACAGAAATTGATTTGGCCTGTGACTATGCAGACTTTCTTGTACTCTTCTGCAAACATAATTATAGTAGTAAAGTAAGAAAAGTTGATAAAATTTTGACTAGTTCTGGCTCTGTCTTATTTTTCTTTCTCAATTGTTCAGTCATTTGAGGTTTCAGAACTGTAAAATAATCAGCACTATCCATGGAAACTGTTCACTTCCAAAAAGATTGAGCAAATATCTTCCAGGCTTTAGGACCAAATGAACAGTTCTTAAAACAATTTTTCAGATACACTGACAAAGACATTGATGGATATTGGCAACATACTGAAGGAAGGAATGTCAATATATGGGGAACAAAGAAGTTAATAAGCTGCTAAAAGAAAGCAAATGGAATTCCATGGAACCAGTAAGTTGGAAATGAGGGAGGAAGGATCATCACTAGTGATACTTAAAGATACTTTTTGCCAGGTAAATCTAACCTTCATTTTTGTTTTATCAGTATTTAGACTATCAAATATCTTAATTTTTCAATTCACTGTAGTAGGACAATTTATTTATCAATAATAATAATGTAAAATACAGTACTTTAAATAGCAGAGATTTTTAATAAATAACAAAATGCTACAGGGAAAGTACAGCGTATTCTCATCTGTGAATCAATCAAACTTAGGAGGTCTAGATGCTATACACTTGTAACCAAGAAAAATATTTGTAATGTGCAACTATCACCTTGAAGTACAGGGTTACAATCAAATTTAGCCCCATGTGACTAAATTTAAATACATGCATGCCAAAACAGAGCTCTTCTGATGACTGTTGTGAAGAATCTTTGTAAAGAGTCATCAGGAAAAGAGTCATGAATTGTGGTGGACTGACCCCACACCCCTAGAGGGATGGAGGAGAGAATTAGAAGGGCAAAAGCAAGAAAAAATAACTCATGGGTCGAGATAAAGGCAGTTCAATAAGTGGAGGGGAAAAAAAGTAAGGAACAAGTGATTAAAAAGCAATCACTCACCATCAGCAGATGGATGCTCAGCTAATCCCCAAACAATGGTTACTTTGGAAAAACTCCATCCCTAGTTTTATTGCTGAAGATGACGTGGAAACACCTCTGGTAAATTCAGGTGAGCTGTCCCAGTTGTGTCCCCTTCCAGTCTCTTGCCCAACCCCAGCCTACAGACTGGGGTGGCAGAGTGAGAAACAAAGGTGGCCTTGAAGCTGTGAAAAAACTGTTCAGCAATAGCTAGAACGTTGGTGTGTTATCAGCACACCATTTTAGCCACAAACCTAAAGCACAGTGCCCTATTGGCTTCTATGGCCAAACCCACTACATGACTGAACAAGCATGTTCAGTTATTATATTTCTAAGCTTCTGAGTGCTTTGCTTTCCACTTAGAAAAACTGAAAAAACCCTGTGGGATTCCCAGTTTTCATTGGCAGCATTGAACAATGGGAAAGACCAGCTTAAGACCACCAATATACTAAATTTAAGAAGACATGATGAAGTAATATTTTGAAATTTCAACTTGAAACTTTTATTTTTCACTTTTTTTTTGTTAAAGGGCAATTTAAAATAACTAAAACATAAGTATAAAAGAACTTGAGCAAAAGTGGAGATGTGGAAGTCTGAAATGTAATTTAAAAAACCCCAAAACTTTTTTCAAAATAAAAAATTTAGCATAATTTGCTCAAATTAGCAAATGTCTTACGTCAAATCTTTATTTTGCAACAATAAGTATACAATAAAATGCCACCTGAAGTGTAAATCACTCCTTATATTTTTTGTATATGTAATTGAATAGCTGAGCAAGACTGTAACAGATATTTTATTAAGGACTCTCTATTTCTAGCAGCAGTGATTATGTACAATAGCATGCATAAGGGACAGCGTATGTGAAACTCTCCTGCTGATTAGAATCCTTTCTCATTATAATTGTCTAAGGCACAATCGACAAGTAGTTTATAGCCTGGAGCACAAGATCTTTAAGCTGAACAATTCAGAATGGAGAACTGTGTTCAAATATGTTTAAAATGCATTTATTTAAATCTTTTCTTGCTTCTGAAGATTTATAATTTTAAAACTATCCAGGTATGTTGTTTCTGAAGGATCCAGAAACAGTTTGCAGATATGTGGATTGGAGCACGGCTCATATTTTAGTCTTGGGTGACCAGCTGATACATCCATATTCCTTGTTTGTTTAGGATCAGTGGTTTGGTTATATATTTCTGCATTATTTTTGCAGTATATTGCCTGTATATCTGCTCTCTAGCATGAGCAATACTGCATTCCACATGTAGTCTTAAATTATTACGCTTCATTAACCTGCTAGTTTGAAAGAACAGACCTGCAGCAGACCTGAGTAGACCAGAGATGTAAATATATTGCCCTATGTCTAATGAGAATTTATGTCATAGGGTCGAGGGAAGATAGAATTTGACTTTTCGAAATTTGAAAAGGCTTTAATAGCCTTTTAATCTGAGGTGTAAAAATTCAGAATGCAAGATTACAGCTAATCCTTAAAATTACCCCTTATTAATGAGAAATCTGAACTTTCACAGCTCTGCATTAACTTGTAGAAAATGACATCAAATTAAAAAATATATTAATAGGGCTTGGGGAAATCTGAATTGATTAAAATCTTTCTGGAAAGTGGATGCATAAATTATTGGTCTAAGGATATTTATTAACAAACTAGCAAGGGCAAAAGGTATATGTAATTTCATGCTAGTATTAAGCCACATTCATAAAAAATAAAATTATTATTTACCATTGATTTACTTTAATGTTTTTATGTTGCATAAATCTGGTCACTGAAGATTTTGAAACAGTTGCCTTGTTTTCTATACATGCTTCTAGTTTCTTTTATTCTTGGGTAAATACCTCAACACAGGCAAAATGGAAGATGTATTTTGGAGATTAGGCTTCAACTGAAGGAAAAATTTTTTTCTGAAGATAGTACCTTGTGGTGGGTTGACCCTGGCTGAGGGCCAGGTGCCCACCAGAGCTGCTCTATCACTCCCCTCATTCACCAGACAGGGGAGAAAAGGGTACAACGAAAAAAACTTACAGGTCGAGATAAGGACAGGGAGAGATCATTCACTAATTATCGTCACAAGCAAAACAGACTGAACTTAGAGAGAGAATTCATCTAATTTATTATTAAGCAAAACAGAGTAGAGGAATGAGAAATAAAACCAAATCTTAAAACACCTTCCCCCACCCCTCCCATCTTCCTGGGCTCAACTTCACTCCCGGCTTCAACCTCCGCCCCCCTCAGCAGCACAGGGGGATGGGGAATGGGGGTTACGGTCAGTTCCTCACGCGGTGTTTCTGCTGCTTCTTCATCCTCAGGGGAAGGACTCCTCTCATCGTTCCCCTGCTCCAGCGTGGGGTCCCTCTCACGGGAGACAGTCCTTCACAAACTTCTCCAACATGAGTCCTTCCCATGGGCTACAGTCCTTCACAAACTGCTCCAGCATGGTCCCTTCCATGGGGTGCAGACCTTCAGGAACAGACTGCTCCACAGCGTGGGGTCCCCCACGGGGTCACAAGTCCTGTCAGCAAACCTGCTCTGGCGTGGGCTCCTCTCTCCACGGGTCCACAGGTCCTGCCAGGAGCTTGCTCCAGCATGGGCTTCCCATAGGGCCACAGCCTCCTTCAGGTGCCTCCACCTGCTCTGGCGTGGGGTCCTCCACGGGCTGCAGGTGGAATCTCTACACCCCCTCATCCTTCCTCCATGGGCTGCAGGGGGACAGCCTGCTTCACCATGGTCTTCACCAGGGGCTGCAGGGGGATCTTGCTCCGGCGCCTGGAGCACCTCCTCCCCCTCCTTCTTCACTGACCTTGGTGTCTGCAGAGTTCCTTACATCTTCTCACTCCTCTCTCCAGCTGCAAAAGCTCTCTCTCTAACTGTTTTTCTCTTTCTTAAATATGTTATCACAGAGGCACTGATTGGCTTGGCCTTGGCCAGCGGCGGGTCCGTCTTGGAGCCGGCTGGCATTGGCTCTGTCAGACACAGGGGAAGCTTCTAGCAGCTTCTCACAGAAGCCACCCCTGTAGCCCCCCCGCTACCAAAACCTTGCCATGCAAAACCAACACATACCTTAAATGTCACAGAAGGTTTTCAGAGGTGGTTATGTGTAAATTTCAATGTAGGAAAAGCTAAAAATAAATGAATATTCAAAGTACCACCTAATCTTGGAAAACAGCTAAATACACATGTGAGAAAGGCAAAGAAATAGTTTGCATTCCCCCAAAGTAAGTGTTTTATTCTCCTATCCATATTGCCACCTTTCTGAAAAACAGAATAGATTACTCTTACTTTTTCCCAGTAAACTTGTTGCCAGATGTAAAAGACAAAATGTCACACTTCATTGTTTCCATGGCATGAGCAGCATTTCAACTAAGTTGTCACTGTTCATTCTCAACAGGCCTTTCCACAGGTCTGACTCATTACAGCTTTGAATTGAATTATAAAGACACTGAGGCTAGTCATTTACATAAATCAATATGAAAGGCTAGAAAACCTGTTTTTCTCAAAAGTGGTCGCCAACAATGATAGGTGAATAATTTAAGACAATATTATTTAAATCTAATTTACATGGGATCTTTATATGTATGACAACTTAATTCTGCCTTTTTTTTTTTTTTTTTGCACTGTAGAGTGATATGCTTCTATCTGTGTCAATACTAAAGAAATCTCTGCTACTTACTGGGTATGCAAAACTGTAATTTGTGAACACATTTTACAACATACTATTCATGGGAAAATCACTGCATGGAATCTTTCATTTTTTATTATCGGGGGAAAACAGCTATAAAGAAGGACCCTCATAAAGAGAAAAGATGTTTTATGCTATGACAGGTCTGTTTCAAAATGCAGTTAACACTAAATTAAACCACAATAACAACTAAAAGAGTATTTTCTATTATAAGAATAAATATTTGACTGGGCAATGTATGCTTCCAACCTAGAAAGCCAGCTGTGTCAAAGGAAGGATGACCAGCAGGTCAAGGGGGGTGATTCTCCTCTACTCCACTTCTGTGACACCCAAATGAAGTACTATGTTCAGCTCTGGGGCCCCTAGTACAAGAAAGACATGAGGCTGTTGGAGTGAGTCCAGAGGAGGGTCACAAAGCTGATCAGAGGGCTGGAGCCCCTCTCCTATGAAGACAGGCTGAGAGAGTTGGGATTGTTCAGCCTGGGGAAGAGAAGGCTCCAGGGAGACCTTATAGCAGCCTTCCAGTACCTAAAGGGGGACCTACAGGAAAGCTGGAGAGGGACTGGTTACAAGGGCATGTAGTGATAGGACAAGGGGTCATGGCCTTAAGCTGAAGGACGGTAGATTTAGATTAGATATTATGAAGAATTTCTTCACTGTGAGGGTGGTGAGACACTGGCACAATTTGCCCAGAGAAGCTGTGGATGCCCCCTCCCTCGAAATGTTCAAGGCCAGGTTGGATGGGGCTTTGGGCCACCTGGTCTAGTGGAGGGTGTCCCTGCCTGTGGCAGGGGGGTTGGAACTAGATAATCTTTAACTTCCCTTCCAGCCCAAGCCATGCTATGAATATTTATATCTTTGTTACTATGTTTCTATTTAACAAAGGGCAACTTGTAAAGAATAAGAAATCAACACACTGGAATGTAAATATGAAATTAGTTATGAATATACAAATGTACTGCGTCAGGAAGCTCTTGCTGTAGGACCTTTATATTGTTACCAGCTCTTGTGTGTTTGTCTCCCATGGTCACATGCAGACACACACACAGAGGAGAACCAGCCCAAAAGAGGCTTGAAGGAAGAGCTTTGATTCATCTTATCTCAACTCTATAATGAGCCAAGAGCCTTTCTGTCTATGTACTTTGAATTAGTCTCTTTAAATTAGTCATCTTTGAACCAGCTTTTCTTTTTTACAATAGTGGGAACTCTCATACTAACTTCAACAGTATTCTAGTAGGATGAATTTTGTACGTGTAAGTATATTCTCTGTCACCTGTATAATTTTTAGTGGGCAAGGTCTATCTTTACAAATTGTTTCAACATACCTCCAAAAGACAAGACAATTGTTTTTACATAAATAACACAATCACAGAATGGTAGGGGTTGGAAGGGACCTCTGGAGATCGTCTAGTCCAACCCTCCTGCTAAAGCAGGATCACCTACAGCAGGTTGCACAGGATGGTGTCCAGGCGGGTTTTGAATATCTCCAGAGAAAGAGACTCCACAACCTCTCTGGGCAGCCTGTTCTAGGTTTTTAAATTTTATTTTTATAGAGGGGTATGCACAGGCTTAAGGAAAATGAACTTCTAGTTCAGGGAGTAAATTCTGTTTAGTTGGATCAGGTGGTGACCACTTCTATGTAACTTGGTTTTTGTTAGTTATTGTTACTTAACAATGACTGTTCAAATGTCTTAGTTGTCTGAAATGTGTGAAAGGTGGCAAATCCAAAACAATTAATCTCATCTTAAGGAAGGCTAAAAGGCTGCTTACAATAACCAACTCAGAAAGGACATCTACCTTAGAAAACTAAGAGTAGGTGAAATTGAATACAACCTGGTGAATGGGATTCAGCCGCCATAATGTAAGTGCTACACGACACATTGCCTTCAGCCACAGTTACAAAAGCACTTTCAACTCCAGCGAGTCCTTTGCCATATCTGCCAGCCTCTACAGCTTGCACCCTAAGAGAGTCTCAGGCAGTCTGAAAGGGCAGTAAATGACTGTTTTCAGGCAACTGAATCTTGCTTTGTGTCCCTGCAAAATTCTTCTTTATAACTCAACATCTTTAAATTGCTGGGCTAGTGAGCCCAAGATAAAAATAAACCAAACAACAACAAAAATCATTGAAACCAGTGTAACAGAACTAATCCTCTAGTTCAGAGTTGTCACTGAGGCTTTACTAGTGGAAGATGTGAATCTTTAAAGACTAGAAAAAACTAAATGAACATTTTTAAAGATAAAAATGGTCATATTCAGTATCTGCACTAAATTTAAGTTACTCTTTGCCACACAAAAGTGTGATGATAAAGTCTCATTTTTCTGAGGTCAGTGTAATTTCTGAATTATGATAATCAGATGATCAACTGTTGCACAAGACTTAAGTACTCAAAAAGCTGGTGGTCTTAAATACTACCCAAAACTTACACCATAAAATTGGTTTAGTAAGGAGGCTGTGATCCCTTTCTGAAATCTAATGGTATAACCTCAAATAATCTATTACTTTGTTCAAATATAAAAATGATTTCAAGTTTTTTCTATATTTTAAAAGATAGTTAATGCTGCAACACGGCAAAATTCATACTAATATGAAGACCTAAATGGAAAAATGAAGGTCGTTCATGTTGCTTTTTGATATAAAAGAGAGGGGGTTAGGGGTCTAGAAACTGGTAAAAATGTAGCTGTGTTTTGACACCACCAAAATATTAAATATAATTGTCTCTGAACTTTCTGTTTGATAAATTTTAATAACATTTCAATTCTATTTTGTGTCACTAAAGGCAAATTTATTAGGACTTTTATCTCTTAGCTGTGCTTAAGAAATATTAATTTTTTTAGATAAACTACTACTTCTGGTGAACAAATACACTTCTCCACAATAAACATGAAATGGACAGAATTCAGATAACAGTTTTAAAGATGTTCTCTTTCAGCATAGAAACCACCTACTAGATAAACCTGTATTGCATAAAGTTGTTTACTGCAAATATCACAACTTCATCAGAAAGAAGACCTATGTTGTCTTGTACTGTTACTGGATTTTAAGCCACCTTATGTAACCTGTATTCACTGTCTGCTACACTGAAATCTTTCTTGTTTGGTTTCCCAAAGTCATACCTCTGCAAAAAATGAAAATTAGCACTGAATACTTTATAGCTGTTATCAAGTAAGGCCCTCTAGTTCTTATATGAGAAGAAACAGCACCCACAATCTGCACAACATAGGATTTTTGCAGAAACTCTATCTTACTCCAACCTGTCTCTTTTCCAGGCTGAAATATCCTTTCTTCTTCGCACCTTATGTGAAATTCATTATATACTTTGTTGTCTTTACCTTTTCCAGATATATAACATAATTTTTTGGGGAATGAGCAGGATTTGGTTCAAGGTTCAAATACATATCGTGTGTCAAGTACCTAACTTTTAGTTAATGGAAGTTAGCAGATGAAATCATAGAATCATAGAATGGTTTGAGTTGGAAGGGCCTCACCACTCTAACAGTAAAGAATTTTTTCCTTAGATCTAATCTAAATTGACCCTCCTTCAGCTTAAACCCATTACCCCTTGTCCTGTCACTACACTCCCTGATAAACAGTCCCTCGCCATCTTTCCTGTAGGCCCCTTCAGGTACTGGTAAGCTGCAATTAGATCTCCCTGGAGCTGCCTTTTCTCCAGGCTGAACAATCCCAGCTCTCTCAGCCTGTCCTCATAGGAGAGGAATGGGCAAGCTGTACTGATAAGCTGCGAAAGGATTGATAGAATGTGAGATCTGTGTTTCAGAGTCACCTGTGAGGATAAGATGTGAGACCTGGGAAAGACACGTTCCTTTTCTGTACCAGAGGCCAGGAGGGATAACTTCAGCTTGTTAGTTAGCCCATATGTGGACACATGCATTGAGTTCTAGATGACTATGCTCAGGTGAACTGAACTGTTCTCAAAGATCCATTGAATACAATGGGAACTTATACTCCTAGTACACCAGTGGGCTTTTAAACATAGGTGTCTTAATTTTCAACTTCAGTCATTCCCTCCCTGCCCCCACCCACGAAGCAGATTAAAACTATGTGCAATGTGCAAGATATCAGCAATGAAAGTAGAGCTTCCACATTATACACTAGTGTAGAATTTATCTTCCAGATTGCTGTTTTAAACCTTTTTTTCCTCTTTTGTTGCTGGTATTTAGACTGTTTTCCTAAAGGAAATAGATTCCGTCAATATCTTACCTCCTTACTAAGTATGCTTTCTTGCTTGAAAACCAGAAAACAGAGCTTGTAGAGGTAAGTTTTGTGAAAAAGGTGACTAGATAGCCTGTTCACGTGTCTAAAGCAAAATGGCTTCCAGTGAAGATACTATTTTAGACACTGACAAATCCACTTGTAAGATATAGATTCCTTGAGAAAACATTTCATATTGATACCTATGATTCATGACAAATCTTTTTCCTTCTGAAAAAATTGTCTTCTCTGTGGAGGTACTGAAAAAAACCAAAAGCCTCATCATGGGCAGAAACTGATCATACTGGATGAAAAAATTTCTTATTAAACCATGTAAATTAGAAGAAAAATATGGAGTATTTTTACCGTCTAGTCTTCTGTTGTTACAAATATGAGTTGTTACTGAGATAGAGTAGTTTAAAGCATTTTAGACTTTTTTTTTTTTAAAAAGTATATACTTGTAAATAAAAAAGACTAACACTGTGGTCATACTAGGTAAGATAGTATTCTGGTTAAAGATGTATCTGTCTGGAAGAATTTGGCCATGTACTAAAAAAATATATTGAAGAGAGAATAAAAAGGTCGAGTTGTTTTATATAACATAGCAGTTAATATTTAATCCATAAATAGGGTTCAGATAAAGTGGGATGCATAACTCCTGCTTTCCTGCCAAAACTACTTGTCAGTTTTTCCCAAGAGGCTTCTAATTCAGTAATTAAAACTTAATTATCAAATTAGTGAACGACATTTTGGAGCATAATTATCATATTAGTTAATAACTTTTTAGCATTTAGACTCTTAATAAAACAAAATATCTGCATATAATTGATCAATCTAAACCGAAATACTGGATACAACTAGCTCTGAATTCCAGGATATATATGGAAACAGAATGAAAGGATACACTGTGGAAGTATCATTTCCACAGCTAGATCACATTTTAGTCATTAGAAACATAAACACCTTCCCTCTCATGGAAAAAATAATTGGGTAATTATTAAGAAAAAACAAATGCCAGTCAAATCTACTGCAGATGAGAGGGGAGTGTAAAGTATTCAGCGTCTCTGTGTTTCAGATCAAATGGTTTTACCTTCTGCTTCTGTACAAAACTTTCCCCCAGCCCCTCCAATAATATATCTGCAGGCTGTGAATTAAACACTACTGGTTTATTACTGGAGAAGTGAAATAGTATCATACTGAAACAGACCCTCTCGTGCCTCATTAAACATTTTTGCTTGTTTACTTCAAGATCCCACTACAATCTGTTCTCCGCATGAATCTGCCGTAAATTATCAGTTTCCAAACCACTCAACTTTCACATGCATTCACATGCTTTTTATTGATATTTATTGAATTACTTCAGAAATACGAATCTGGGGCAAAATTTGTGCATCTTTTTGTGGAATATTTAGAAGAGAAATAGCATGCAAAAGCCTTCAACAGGCTTTAAATTATGTAGTTAAATTTCTTGTTATTTATAGAGTTGATATAGTACATTTCATTCATTTCTTTGGAGAGCAATATCTTAACTTCTTCTGCTAATACTATTACATAAGTAATATGTATAAGCTATATTGCAATGTATAATTTACCTTAGGATACATTACAAAACATAATATGTTTCGCTATTGGTGTAACATGAAATAAGTGAGCTCAAGGAATCTTAACCAATGTATTTTTAAAACTTTAAAAATAAATTTGCACAGTCTAGCAGCAGAGGCATCTAATATCTCTGCTTTTGAAGATAAGAAGCTTTTTTGGTTTTGTTTAACTTTCTTTTATCCACTTTAGCACTTGAAAATGTTACTACAGATCTCTTTCTTGCTTCTTGGAATCTTTATCATCAGTACCTAATGCTTACTTGTTTGCTCATACTGTTTGCTTGTTTCTGTACTTACAACACTTTTTAATTTTTTCTCCCATGGCTGAAGACTCAAAAGGGGGATCATTGAGAGAATACAGAAATATCGTTTCTATGCAATCCAAGCAGCTAGTATGTTAGAGACAAGAATAGTGAAGGTTTTTCCAAATAAATATTCAATAACCCATCTTAGTCTTCTGAAAATTGCTTCCAAGTATTTAAACCATAAACCTGTAGCAGCACATACCATATTTTAATAAGGGTAGCAATACTTTAGGTAAAAATGATTTTGGTGAGATTGTTACTAATATAAATAGATAATGACATAATTTCTAAGAAACTCTCTAATTCAAACATTTTTGGAAACTGAACATTTGAGTACTGAAATGAAACATCATTACACATAACAGCAAAAAGTATTTGTCACATCAGTCTGATTCTGAAGTTTGTTTTTTAGATCTTTTATGACTATTGTAACTTTTCCTACTATTTCACAGCATTTCTACAGCAGTGATGTCACACTGTTTAATTGTAATACAATCAGGCAACAATTTGAAAAGATGATTAAATGCTCCAAGCAGTACTGAAGAAAATCTATCTTTTAATAGCTTGGAAACTGGAAACAATAAACCGTTCCTGTTTTTAATAGCTTGGAAACTGGAAACAATAAACTGTTCCTGTTAATGCACTGTAACATGGCAGTATTAGGAAGTAGTAATGTGTGACTATGAAGTAATATAAAGCATGATGTAGCAAACTGAAATTTGAAAATATGTTCTTGAAATGTAAAAATTACTGAAAAACTGCCTTTTTCTCTCTTTAGAGTGTAATATGCAGGACAAGAAGACTTTATTTTGTATCTCACATATACATAGAGAATGTACATTGTACATTCTCACATGTACATAGAGAACAAAACCACACTGCTTCTAGTCCCTGCTAAACAAGTGGATATAATAGTTCTTGCCTCTGCTTATTCAGGGATCATGGAGGAGCACTTGTAGAATTCTACATTTTTCCATTAAGAAACATTTTTGTTGATTCTATGGAGATTACTTTGCCTACGCACAGCAACAATACTACAATTCTTTTTGTCTGAAATACAGAAAAAGTATTTTCTTTCCACAGAAAAAGTATTTCACTAAATAATAGTAATACAGTTCCTTTAAAGAGGCAGTTGTAACACTTTTCTCTACAATAGAATTCTAAACATTATTTCATTAGCCCAGAGAATGACTATTAAGAACTATTACAAAAATGATTCCATTTGAGAAAGATTATTCTGTGGATAGTGAAAAGTACCTACAGTTTATACCATTCATAGAATGATACTTGGTATTCTGCATCTCTTCTGTTATGTGTATGTGTGCATATATATATGTATATTAAGCGTAGGTATGTCCTTTTTCTTTTCCCCTCCCTTAATTAAATAATACACTTCATAAGAATTGTTTCATGTTACTGAAGGATTTTATCTGTGAAAATCTTGAGAGAAGGAAGAAAAATGTGAAAATGTAGGTTTTGAACTTGCTTAAATCACTTAAATATCTACAAATTCCTGAGCATTTAAATATTAAGCATTAAAAATAAAAAATAATCTTGAAGCTGGTGATAATAATTTATACATTTTATTTCTGGAAAACTTTCTGCTCAGAGATTCAGTTGCCCAAATTTCACTTTGACAGAGGTCATGGCATTCAGCAGGGCCCAGGTCAGGCTTTTTTTGTATATCTATTTGCAGGATCCAAGTTTTAGTCTTTATGTGCTTTTGTGATTGCAAGTAAACTTTTATTGACCTTTGTAAATGTCCAAAGCCATGAGAATGAGTACTTTTACTGTTTATTTTGAGAGAAATTGATCTTTTATGATATGCATTGTTGTAATTTTAAGCTTTTGTGAATAATTTCAATAAAGGTTTTTTTACTTCATGTTTTTGGAAAGAGGAAATGAAAGTTATTTATTTTGAATATTTATATAAGTCTTAAGTGTGAGAATTTGGGTTTTTGTTTTTCTTTAGAAAAAAATTAGAATAACAGAATCTTAAGGCTGGAAAAGACCTCTGAGATCATCAAGTCCAACCGCTGACCCAACACCACCATATCTACTAAACCATGTCCCGAAGTGCCACGTCTACACGTTTTTTGAACACCTTAGGGATGGTGACTCCACCACCTCTCTGGGCACCCTGTTCCAATGCCTGACCACTCTTTGGTGAAGAAATTTTTCCTAATATCTAATCTAAACCTCCCCGACACAACTTGAGACTATTTCCTCTTGTCCTTTCACTAATTACTTGGGAGAAGAGACCAAAACCTAGCTCATTACAACCTCCTTTGAGGTTGAATGCATATTACGTGATTTTCACTTGCTAGATCCTGCAGTGCTTGCTTTGCTGCTTTTAAATTAGCTGGTGAGTCTTAGCAGGGTGAGTCAAATTGTCTGGATAACTGGGAGTTGACTCTGAAGGTACTTCTGGCTAGCACATGCCAATATTTGATGCTAAAGGTGCATTAGGAATTACTTGACCAGAAAAAGCAAGCAAAAGGTGACCTGACCGTATAATGTCAGGCCAATAAGGCACACTACTATTGTGGAAAGAAGTGTAGGGATAAATAAGAAAGCAAATTGGAAGCTACGGGCTGGGATTGTAGAGTACTCGGGAAGAAAAGCTGAGTCCTGACCCTGACTTTCTCTTCTATTTAAGCATTTTCTACAGGAAATTCATTGGATAAAACCAAATGATCTAGAAATCATGGTCTGGCTCCTACTTCATACCTAGCAGAGATATGTAGAGGTATATGATAACTTCAGGCTTGCTCTTGTTTTCTGGATCTTGCAGACCGAAAATTCGTCTATGTATGGTAGCCTGTCTTCAAAGTTGAAAATTATTATATACGTCAATATATTACCTGCTGGTTAAGGCATTGTTTGAACAAAGATACTGGCTTAGAGTTTAGTATATAAGGGAATCTGTTTTCTGCTTTATAGGCAAATGCTGCAACATGTTTATTTGAAAAATGTTAATAACCATATAATTGCAAGCTATATATTTCATAAAATGGTTTGGGTTGGAAGGGACCTCAAAGATCAGCTTTTGCCAACCCCCTTCCCTTAGGCAGGGACACCCTTCACTAGACCAGGTTGCCCAAAGCCCCATCCAACCTGGTCTTAAACACTTCCAATGATGAGGCATCCACAACATCTCTGGGCAACCTGTTCCAGTGCCTCACCACCCTCACAGTAAAGAATTTCTTCCTAATATTTAATCTAAATCTACCCTCTTTTAGTTTAAACCCATTACCCCTTGTTTTATCACTATGCTCCCTGATAAACAGTCCCTCTCCAGCTTTCCTGTAGGCCCCTTCAGGTACTGGTAAGCTGCAATTAGGTCTCCCTGGAGCCTTCTCTTCTCCAGGCTGTAAGTAGCCTACGAACAGATAGGCTTCTACATTAGTCATTGTGAAAGTATTTGTATAAAACCTAAGCATTTACGTTTGCGTATTATTTTCTTTAAAGAAGTTTTGGAGAAAAAAAGTTTTCATGGAGACTGAAAAGCTTTTTGTCTGGGTATTGACTGCCTCTTTAGAAAAAAGGGAAGGAAACAAAGGTGTGTTAAGACAGTTTAAAACATTTTGTTAGCCAAAGTAATGAAAAGCACATTTTAGCAAAATCCTCTGAGGCCATTTTTGTAGTCGCATTTCATGTAGTGCTTTGTTTCTTTTTCTTACTGCTAGTCATGAGAGACTAAACATTATGTGAATGTGATAATTGCATTGAAGTTATCACTTGTGTTCTGTAATAAATTGCTTAGCATGTCAGAGGAAGCTAATGTATATCCTTGAAGTGGGAACAAATCTTATGGATAGTACATTCTAACACTGTAGGTGAATGTATTTAGGTGTTCTTATTTTGGCTGTCATCTTTGGTCATGCTCTGTTGATATTCTGACTGAAAGGAGTAATATTCATAAACAGATGCTATCAGAAGCAGTGTTTTATAAGTATGCTGCATATTCCAGTCTAGTAATATTTTTAGTACCATTTTATTTATGACTTTTCAAAGCATATTTGGAACTGTGCTGATGAAAGGTAAGATTCTGACGTGTGGCATTTGTCACATCTGACTTAAACATCTGACTTAATTTGATGCATTCTAACATCATCTTTATATTTAAAATACAATTTTGAAGATACTTATCATTTGTATGTACTCACCTTTAAAAATCGTTTTCAGCAGGTTTATAAGATAAAAAAGCTTTTGTTCAAATAAGATCCACCCTTATTATTTCCTCATATGATCCCTTATTATTTATTCACGTTTAATAAAAACAACTCTGTTTTGATATACAATTTAATGTTAACAGGATAATTCTAACATTGACTGGATATTTAGCCGCTTAATATATTGTACAATCAGAAAGATATAGTTTTATTTCTCTTAAATCTGTGGATAATTCAAATCCTTTTACGAGAAACATCTTAAGTTGCCAGTTTCAGGCAACTACATAAAATATTGATCAAAAGATAACTCAGATGCTGAAGATAATACTTCTATGCATTTTTTTATAGTGCAAGATTTGCAAGATTCTGTGATCATGCCTTCATACACTGATTCCACAAATGCCTTTAACTTGTAGAATCATAGGATGGTTTGGGTTGGAAGGGACCTCAAAGATTATCTGGTTCCAACCCCCCTGCTGCGGGCAGGGACACCCTCCCCTAGACCAGGTTGCCCAAAGCCCCATCCAACCTGGCCTTAAACACTTCCAGGGATGGGGCCTCCACAACCTCTCTGGGCAACCTGTGCCAGTGCCTCACCACCCTCACAGGAAAGAATTTCTTTCTAATATCTAATCTAAATCGACCCTCCTTCAGTTTAAACCCCATTACCCCTTGTCCTGTCACTACACTCCCTGATAAACAGTCCCTCACCATCTTTCCTGTAGGACCCTTCAGGTACTGGTAAGCTGCAATTAGATCTCCCCGGAGCTGCCTTTTCTCTAGGCTGAACAATCCCAACTCTCTCAGCCTGTCCTCACAGGAGAGGTGCTCCATCTCTCCAGTCAGCTTCGTGGCCCTCCTCTGGACTCGCTCCAACAGCTCCATGTCTCTCCTGTACTGGGGACCCCAGAGCTGGATGCAATACTCCGGGTGGGGTCTCACAAGAGTGGAGTAGAGGGGCAGGATCACCTCCCTCGACCTGCTGGTCACACCTCTTTTGATGCAGCCCAGGACACGGTTGGCTTTCTGGGCTGCAAGTGTACATTGCTGGGTCATGTTGATCTTCTCATCAATCAATACCCCCAAGTCCTTCTCATCAGGGCTGCTCTCAATCCATTCCCCGCCCAGCCTATAGTCGTGCTTGGGATTGCCCTGACCCATGTGCAGGACCTTGCACTTGGCCTTGTTGAACTTCATGCGGTTCGCACGGGCCCACCTCTCCAGCCTGTCAAGGTTCCTCTGGATGGCATCCCTTCCCTCCAGCGTGTCAACCACACCACACAGCTTGGTGTCGTTGGCAAACTTGCTGAGGGTGCACTCGATCCCACTGTCCATGTCACTGACAAAGATGTTGAACGGTGCCGGTCCCAGTACCGACCCCTGAGGATCACCACTCGTCACCGTTCTCACTTGGACATTGAGCCATTGATCACAACCCTTTGAGTGCAACCATCCAGCCAATTCCTTATCCACCGCGTGGTCCATCCATCAAACCCATGTCTCTCCAATTTAGAGACAAGGATGTCACGCGGGACATTGTCAAATGCCTTGCACAAGTCCAGGTAGATGACATCAGTTGCCCTTCCCTTATCCACGGATGCTGTAACCCCATCATAGAAGGCCACCAAGTTTGTCAGGCATGATTTGCCCCTAGTAAAGCTGTGTTGGCTGTCACCAATCACCTCCTTATTTTCCATGTGCCTGAGCATAGTCTCCAGGAGGGTTGCTCCATAATCTTGCCAGGCACGGAGGTGAGACTGACTGGCCTGTAGTTCCCTGGGTCTTCCTTTTTACCCTTCTTAAAAATGGGGGTTATGTTCCCCCTCTTCCAGTTGGCAGGAACTTCGCCAGACTGCCAGGACTTCTCAAATATGATGGCGAGTGGCCTGGCCACTTCATCCGCCAGTTCCCTTAAGACCTGTGGATGCAATTCATCAGGTCCCATGGACTTGTGCACCTTCAGGTTCCTTAGATATTCTCGAACCTGATCTTCTCCTACAGTGGGCGGTTCTGCATTCTCCCAGTCCCTGCCTTCTGTGCCCTGGGCAGTGTGGGTCAAGCATTTGCCAGTGCAGACTGAGGCAAAGAAGTCATTGAGTACCTCAGCCTTCTCCATACCCTGGGTAACCAGGTCACCCGTTTCATTCTGGAGGGGACCCCCATTTTCCCTCGTCCTCCTCTTATCACTGACATACCTATAGAAGCTTTTCTTGTTGTCCTTGACATCCCTGGCCAGACTAATTTCTGTCAGGGCTTTGGCTTTCCTAACCTGCTTCCTGGCTGCTTGGACAGTTTCTCTGTATTCTTCCCAGGCTACCTGCCCTTGCTTCCACCCTCTGTAGGCTTCGTTTTTTTGTTTGACTTTGCCCAGGAGCTCCTTGTTTATCCACGGGGGCCTCTTGGTGGATTTGCTTGACTTCCTCTTTGTTGGGATACATCGTTTAAATTATGTCTCATTTTAAAACGTTACTGATTTTCTGATAATTGTGCCTCTATTGCAACGTTGAGGTGTTTGTTACATATTGTTTTGTGATGAGATATTTATTTTTCAGAAAATCTTCTTGTATAAGATTACACAGGATATCAGTGGCAATGAAAATAAACCCCAAAAATTCCAGGTCCTGCTTCCCTCCTCCAAACCCTATGTACACTCAGTGTGGATAAAGGATATTGCTGAAGTGTACTGTCATTTCCCACAGTGGCTTATCCACATAGAAAGGACTTCAAAGTCAAATAAACAGAGTTTTCTACGTCAAGTGATCCTTTTAAACTTTTTCCTGTTGGGAGATTCAGAAATCTTTGAATTTACTTTTGAAAAGGAGTAATAAAAACATGGGATAGTCCAGATTCACACTGCTGTATTCTAAATTGATATAAAAAATTAAACTACATTGTTTTATGGAAAAGGTTGTAACAAAGAAATTTTTTCATTTGTTTTTAATATCTCGCATGAAAGTGATTAATTTTCTTAAATCCTGTTCCAGACAGAAATAAGTGGCTAAGATGTAATTTTATTCTGTATTTATAGGAAGCACACGTATAAGCTGGCAACCTTTATGGAGATCTTTAAACCATCTCTGTAGCTTTTCAATCCATAGCAGGATCTGACACAGGATTATCAGTACAACCCATAGCATGCTTGATTAGGGCAAAAATGCCTTCAGCCAGCAACTCCAACCAGTCACTGTAGCACAGCACCTACCATGCCTCCTGCTCCCAGTAACATCCATGCCACATCAGTGATACTGGGTTTTTTGAATGAGCCTTTTCACTGCCTTCTGGCTATGCCTGTATTTGGAAAACTGTAGTCCCTTCACACTTCCAAAAAGCCGTCACTTCCACCTCTGGAAATGATAGTATACTAGCATCCATTGAACTCTCAATGACATGCCTTTGACTTTTTATCCCTCTACTTGTAGTACCACCTTACATAATCATTGGGTTGGATTACCAAATGACAATTTCAAAATTGGGACACAACAGATAGAAGCATATATTTTAATGGTGTAACACCTGATAGACTTGCTTGTTTCTCTCTTGAAGCACTTTTCTAAAAAGTTTTTTATCACAGATACCTTGTTCACAGACACCCGTTACTCCTTTCTCCCATCCTTCCAGTTAATTAAACAAAGACTGTCTTGAGAGGTCATGTTTTCTGAAAGGGAAGTAATGTCAGAATAAAAGATTTCTATTTGTTACATCAGCATTAGATCTGGGCACCATAGTTATCTTATATTCAAAGTATTCATTTGAGGTGAAGAATAATTTCATTCCTATATAACATCATATAAATTTATTAGTACAATTTAAACATATTTGTATGTTTTTAAAGTAAAATGATGGGAAGAAATGTTAGTGGCTAAGATAATTTTTTTTAAAAACAAATTTTTTTCCAGGTTCTCAGTCACCTTTTTAGTGTTACTTAAGATATGGTTTTACATTATTATATTCTAAAAGTTACTGTATTATTAAAAAAAATTGTGCTCATGCCACAATGTGACTGATGTTACTTTTTATAATGTATTAATAAAAACTTTCTTCTTCATGGTTGTTGGTAAATTTGTGCAGATTGGTGCATAATAATGATAATATGGCTATAATGTTAAAAATCATAGCTATTAACAACTAGTGTGTACATGTGTGAGATTTTTATAAAGTTATTTTGATATTAGAAAAATATGAAACTTCCTCTTACCTCTTTGTACAAGGAAATCACAGTTAAAATTGAAAGTATGATTATATTGTTTCTATAACTTTATTAATATCAACAATGCTGTATTAGAATGAGTTTATGTTTAAATTTATCTCTCCTGATTTCACATTTGAAAATTAGTCTGGTAAATTCCTGATACTGCCACACCATGGAAGTTTTAATTCTGTGTAGTTGATATACTTGCAATGATATTGAAAAAGCATTATTTTAGATTCAGCAATTTAAAGTAGCCTGTAAGCTTCATTTCAACTGATTTGTCAGATTCTGTTATATATTTAAAGGTTTCATTTTTCAGAGGGCACAGATTGTAAAATAGCCTGTAGCTACTGCCGTAAAATAGCATTAATTTCTACTGAAACAAACTTGGCATTGTACTAGAAACAAAGGAGAAATTCTTTGATTTATTACCAACCAGGTTTGCTATTTTGCTTGTTTGTAGTTCTACTCAGACACTTTTGAACCTTGCTTGAATGTGCGTTATTTCAAGTAGGTAACAGTAAGTCAAGTTTTGTGGCATGCATCCGTTTCAAAAGTTCTCCATACGTAAGAGGGAGGAGAGATTTAAGGATAACTTGTTCTGGCACTTGTGTTCATCCAGCGATTTTGTGAGTTAAGCACTTTTGTACTTTCTACTGGATTTTATCAGATATTACATGGAGATGATAATGCAAAACACAGAACAAACAAAATGATCCCCAAAGTGGAGTGTTTATGGGGAGAAAAATATATATGACCCTTTCGTGGAATAGAAATGGAAAGTTGAATCATTCCAATGGTTAGCCTATTATTTGTGAAATTAGGTAGGTAAAAGCAGGACCAATTTTCTTGTAATTTTTGCCAAGATGTGTAGCAGGAGGACTTTTTCCTCTGGATTTTGTGCTTGAGAAAATGATTTGAAAATTAAAAAAAAAAAAAAATCAAGATGGCCTGTGAACTAAAAATGAAAGTTCTTCAACTTTTTTTGGTGGAAAATGCAGACTTTTTCATCTGAACAATTTCAGAACAAATTTGTTGGACTTGTATAATTGTTTTAAAAACTATTTCAGATTTTCTTTTCCTTGGAAAACAATAAGGACATCTACTATAGGACTCATACTCTTTTAGGCACTACATATTGTCCTTTTTGATAAAATATTACTATCATTTTTTCCAGTGGCTTCTGTTTCTGAAGAACCTGTTACTGTATCAGTATTACACTGATGACTGGATTTTCCCCATTGGTTATGTAAAAGAACTTGGTTATATAAATGTTTGTCAATAGTGACAACTCCAATAAAAAATCCCAGTGGATTTCAGGTTCAGTAAAAGCAGTTCTAGTATATCAAGATTAATAGGAGATCTGAATTATCCTGGATGTCACTGCAAAAGATTGTTTTACAGTTGCTCTTGCATATCTGGCTTGGACTGGCCTGTCTTAAACATTCCTCATCACTGTGATTCTTCAGGTGTTGATCACTACTAAAATCCAGTAAGATTTTGCTAAGGGGTTATCACAACAGTAAAAACTGGAAGAAGTGTTGAGCTATACAGCAGTCACCTACTGTACACAGTCAATAAAACTTCATGAGCTACAGGTTGAGCTGTAGCTGCATGATGCCATATTCCCTGGTGTTACTGTTATAGGCCACAGAAGAACTGCCATATTATTAACATTGTAAATGAAGAAGTCCTATCTAAGACCATTAAAGCAAGCTAAGCATTAAATAAACATTTTACTACTCTGTTTAAGTTTTCTGTCTCTGTTTTGAAGTAGCAGTGAAAATTCAGCCATTTTCTCTAGGATGTGCTGCTGGTTGTGTATGAGAACTGGTGTTTCTGCCTATTATGGGTCTATAAGCTGTGTTAAAAATACGACGAACATCAACACCTGCATTTTTCAAGCTGTTAGACAGAGATAGGCATTGGTTTGGCTGCTTGTCCACGTATCAATGGCAAGATTTATGACTCTTCTCTCTGCTTATCTGAGAGCATGCAGTGCGTTCCTCAATTTGATTATTAATAAGGCTATCCTGAATACAAGGTACAACAGCAGTAAAGAACAGCCTGCTTGGGAGGGAACAACATGACTCAGTATGCTATAACAGCTTCTGGAAACCACTATCCCTTTATAATTGAATATACTTGAAGTGGAAAGCCAACCTTTTTTATTAATTTCCTTTCCATTTTAGAAAAAAAATGCAGTATAATTTGTGGCTTGTTTCTCAGTATTAAACCAGTAGATTTACATAAGCTTTTCTTTAAAAATACTCAAAGTATTTTTTGCTATTATTTACATATTCAGTAACAAATATAGGAACATAACAGTAAGGCCAAGGCAGTTTAAAGTAACCAAGTTAATACTTGCATCTTATGTAGCAATGGAGAAAGCACCCTTTAAAGCTTCCCATTCCTGTCAATATTATCCTGAACTCATTTATGTGCCTTTGTTGAGCATCCTGAAAATATCTAAAGCATAGACTTAACTCACGCTTAAAAGTGCTCTCCTCTGGAGAATGAGAAGCTGTTTTGTGACTATATTCTGATATTCAGAATGCAGACCTGTGCCTGCCTAAGCTCCTGCTCTGTGTAGTGTGTGAGTTCAATTTAAACTGCTTTTAAGTTCAATTAAAAAATGGTGGTGCCCTGTGTGCAATATTAGGTTGGCCGAAGCTGTTATTCACTACAGAGGAGCCTGGCATTTTCAACCATTTTGCTTATTAGTAGGACATGGTGCACTTGAAGAACCTATTGATTTGAGTCTGTTCTTAATATGAAAATTAAGATGAACCTACACCTGCCAGCATCCAAAATATTTAATTAAGGGATGTTCCTCTGCTGCTTGAACAGACAGATACAGAAGTAACATGAAACTGAAATGAAAGGAGCCTAGTGGAAGTTTGACATCCTACAGGTTAGAAAATGGCTAGGAAACTGCAAAGATCTATGTTCCTCTAGGGTTCTTATTTTTAATTCAGTGTCTATCTAGTGTAAAATATGAAAATATTCAGGAGCAGGAATGAAAAGCTATGTTTTCCTTCCTCCAAGCAAAATATCCTAATCACAGGACAACAGAAACGGGTTATTCTACCTCTCTTTCCTTAGGAATGGAAATTTACCCTGAGGCAGACAGACCATATGCTGCCAGCTTTGTGGGGCATACATTTATCACAGGGACAGAGAATATGTGAGTGAGGGAAGAAACCACTGAATGGTGCACGTGAGAAATTACACATTGTTGCCATTCACAGGAGATAGAGACTTTGTCATCTTCATAAAATCGTCTTACTATGTGATCGACTGTCACTACCATTAGGAATTACCTAGATATGAGAGGTCAAAATCCATTTTTATTTTTATTTTATGCTGAGAGTAGTGGCTGTATCTTTGACAAGGAATTCCCCATCTCAAGTATTTAGAAATGAGCAGAATGAAAAATATAGGAACAATGAAGAAAGATTTATTGTGCTTCAGATATATTGAAATTAAAGAAGAAATCTTCCAATGTAAAAATTTCAGGGAGAAGAAAGAGATATCGTAATGCTTATTTCTCTTTATGAATTCATTGTAACTTAGGATATAATATTTTCTTTTCTTTTCTTTTTTTAATAACTGTTTGTGATACTGGTTTATTCAAATACATTTGAATAAGTGCTTTCCAGATGCCTTAGGGAAGCTTATAAAGTCTATCTTAATTTTCATTATGTTCATAGAGACATCTTTTTTTCCTTGTCTCTTAATATCTATACTTATTATTTATTAATTAATTTTTAGCTTTCTGCAGCAAATTTTTTTAATATTTTCCCCAAATCAAAATAGGATCCTCCTATATATCACAGTTTGATTTATAATGCATAGATGCTGTAAATCTTAAGCAGCACAAAATCTTGCCTATCAGATTATGTTTTCCTGAACAGAGCACTTCATTAATTTGAAAAGCAATAGGCTGCCTTTCATATTAATATTGCATTATTGTGCAAATAAATGTGGTCATTTTTTTCAGTTTTAAAGTGTACCAGGGCTATATTTATCTGATGTTATCCAAGTTTCTTTTGCTTTAGCTTCTCAAATATTGCTAATATCAGTTACTGATTATATTTTTTTCTATGTTCAGTCAGTTTGGATCATTTCCCTAGGTATCTAAATTTTTCTTAAGCATCTGCCTCTCCCATCAATGCTTCATTCTCAGTTTTAAATGACTCATGTTTAAATAATTATTAGTCTCATCTCATCTCAGTGGTTAGTGCTTGGCTTTTAAATTAATATTATTTGAGCATCTGCCCCTAAGGCTCTCATTAGGAATTTAAGGGCGCATATGTAGGAAAAAAAAGTTAACCACTCCATCCTGTACTGAGAAACAGGTTGGAAGAAGCAGGAGGCTTGCAAAACTGAAAAGCCTTTTCATATTTAATGGTATCAGACAGGGAAGGAGTTGATAACTAAATAGACATTCCTTTTGCTTTGGAAATGGTTCATCTACTTGGCTGCTCAACAAGACTGCTTGCAAACTGATTGTGAAATTCAGTCTGACTCAGTTCCTGTACATTCAGATTCTGAGCGCTTCTTGCTGAGAAAGTAGTGGAGCATTGAATAAATTTTTTTGGACAATACAAAGCCAGGTAGCAATATTACTTTGGAAATGAATAAGCACAAGCTAGAAGAAAGTGAATGAAAAATGTTTCTTGCATAGATACAATGCCTGCCTTATAATTAGTGATCCTCAGATGACGGCCATCGGCCGTCCATTAGTATAGACAGATGCTGTTAGCATGAGGACTGAACAGACCATATGGATGCAGATTGTTTTTCTGAGGCGTTCCATATCATCATAATAAAAACATATCTTAAAATTACTTTTATTGTTACTATATCCTTGGCCTTTCCAGACCCAAGAATAAATGATGTTACTCCAAAGTATATATAAATTAACATTTCATAGGCAATGATATCTCATTAATCAGAAAAGAAGGGCTGAAGCAGAGTACAGTTTCACAAACTTACTTGCTTCTTTTGAGATTAAGGCTGGGTCAGAAGCATTCTAGAAATTGCCTATCATATGAGGCATGTCTTACTATGGCAGTATGCTTTGTTTGGGGATGCTTTCATAGCATAATAGAGTTTATGCAGGCTGTAGTTGTTTAGATTCCTGTAGTTGCTGAGAATGAGGTTAGCTTGTACATGTAGCTCAGTGCAAAAGACCAACATTTGAACTCTTTGCTCAATATATATATCAGTTCAGGCACACAGTCCTTCTAAGATATCTAAAAACCTTCATTTCTGGAGGCAGTTTAGGGCAGCTCAGTTTCATGCTCCTTTATATGTGCATTTTCAGTATATTTTCTCCAGTTTATTATAGCTGTATCATGTCTAGAAGAGTAGAAAACAAGAATCTAAAAATGTGTCTCCCCTCCCATAGGTGGTGGTTGATCTGGAAGAGGTAAATGTAATCATTTCAAGTTTAACTATGTAAAATAATAATTACATATTCTTCATCCGTCTCCTATTTTGCTTCTAAATAGTGTGGTTAGTTTATATTACCACACTCTTTTTATTCAAAATAGTAAAATGAATGTTGTATGGAAAAAAAACCCAAACAGATTTTCTTTAAGGTAAGTTTGATTTATTGCTGTGTTCTTTATGGTTTGACCCAAACCTCACCAAAATCATGAGATAATTTCATGACTTGCATTGTATCAGGTTCATGAAGTTAAAAATGTTAAGCAGATGAATCTTTCTCCAAACTGATGATTAAAGATGATCTTTTATGCTATTTTGGCTTACTAGTGTGTTTTTTTTTCTTTTTTCTTCTTTTCTTATTTGTTTCTGCCACTACCAGGAGGCATTTTTGAGTGTGTGGAATCTGGTCCAATGGGAGCAGAAGAATTAGCCTTCAGATTTGCTGTGAACACAATCAACAGAAACAGAACTCTTCTGCCAAACACTACATTAACATACGACACCCAAAAGATAAATCTCTATGACAGTTTTGAAGCATCCAAAAAAGGTAACCTTTTGCATATTTAATTTTTTTAATGAGAAACTAAGACTTACTTGGTTTGTTTACCTGAAAAAAATGTCCGTCCAATAAAGCCATATGCAATGAGACTGTACAAGGTTGTGACTGACATCGAAGAACCGCTTTAAAGACCACCCCTTGAAGGCTGTAATGGTAACTGCTTGAAAATTATGTTGTCATCTTTGCTCCCACTGCCTCTGTCTAAAAGCTATTTCTTTAAATATTTAAAACCTGAAACAAATTTTTTCCTAATTTTTCAAATCTTTGATTCTCACAATAATTGAAGTTTTCAGATTGCTTTGCATTCCAGTCTGTGACAATAGAAGGAAGTTGTACTGTACCATTGCCATACCCTAGAAAGTACAAACCCCAACACGTCCAATATGTATTTATAGGAGAAAATACATAGTGTCAGAACTCAGCAGGACTGAATTTTGCACTATATTGTATGTTCTTTAAAAACATTTTTTTATAAATTGAAGAGCCAATTTCATATGAAGGTTATCCTTAACAAGAAAATAAGAAAGGTGAAAGAATCAGAGGTCAAACTGTATTTCTTGTGACAGCTTTCTAGCCTAAACCTGTCAAGTGATCTGGTCCCAACATGCCACTCCCAAGTGTTGAAGACTGAAAGCTTTACACAATAAGGGATTTGTGGTGTTATAATGGGCTAAGACAAATAAAAACCACTGTACATTAGAAATGCTACATAGGGAAAAGCTGCTGTGTCAGGATGAATGTACATGAAGTACATCTTAAAGTGGAATTTAATATTGATTAAAAAATTCAGTTCAGAAATTATGAGGATTTTTTTTCTCTCTTGCTGTAACACATAGTTAATATTTTTAATCTGTTTTATCTGTTTATTTGCTAAATAAACCATTCTAATATGGGCTTTTGTTAGGCATGAAAATATTTGTACAGAAATATACACAGTTTGGTCATTGTAAGATGCTTTGATTTATGAAAATATTATGGGCTAATTATTTATGCCTAGCAAGAGGGTGTCTTTGCAGAGGAGAGTTTGTGGAAGAAGAAAGAGGAAAACACCTTTAACAAAGTTATTTTGAGTTATTCTGGTGTTTTGGATGATGGATTAAAGCAGGTTCTGAGAGACTACTCTTTCCTTTCCACCTCAGCCAACAGTGAATGAATGGGCTGATCCTTAATTCTGGCTCCTTCTTTCTCCTTTCCTCCTCATCTTCCAAATTCAAATGCTTCCTGACTCCAGCACACGCTGTCCTGTGAAATTTAATGGGGCAGTTTCTCTCCATTCCTGAGGAAAGGTGTAGACAGCAGAGAAATTTGTTCTGTGATCTTTAATTCTTTAAGCCTTTCCTGAGACCACACAACTACTTTTAGTCCTTATTTGAGGTTTGCTTGAGAGTGCAAGCTAGCCCGAATATTATGTTGCTAATACTTGATAGACTGCAATAGCTGAAGGTCCCTTCCGATCCAAACCATTCTATGAAGTTAGAATGGCAACGTGCCATTGATTGGATATATTGAATAGATTGTATATATTCATTGTTCCCACTTGCATCTTGGATGAGAACACAACTCTTTATTTGTAACTGGTCAGGCTGTATCAAAATCTGTGTAATCTTCCAGTGCTAATAGCTTTTTGCTTCATCAATTCACAATACAGCCAACTACATTTGTGCTGACAGGTGCATTAGTTCAGAATCAAAGGCTAAAGGTTAACATTAAATGGTTCATTTTATTACGATGGCTCCAAAGCAGAGCTTTAACAATGAGGTTTAAGCATTTGACTCATTTTGTGGTTCATGATTATGTCCATTAGTGAGCAGGCAGGCGCTGCATCACAAATAGCCTGTTTAGACCTCTTAGTAACGTAGAGTTTTGAAGTTGAATATAGAAGAAATATTAATGGGTTTTTAAAGGTATGGTATGAAAGAGCAACCTGAAGGCAAGATGATATTTCTGAGATACTGTTTAAGTGAAGAATACTGTAAATGCAAACAAAATATCCCTCATTGCACTAGAAAAATCAGTATGCATCTGATAGAGCTAGTGCCATATTAAATCACGTGTGAAAGCATTGCATTATTCAAATCTCAGAAACAGGGAAAAAAAGCCCATTGAAAAGCCATCTGGTAGCTATTGCTGTTGTTAGTGATCCCATTTACTGACATTTGCATAAAGCTTGTTGATTACTCTTAGGAAGGGCAATATTAGCATAAATGTTTTTTTATCAAGCTAGTCATTTAGGCCCTGATCTGACGCTCAAAATGCGATGGAGATCCTGTGTGTATATGAGAAGTTCATTTAAACCACCAGTGCTCTGCAGTAATAAAAAGGTGTTCCAGCATAGTTTCTGGAATGCACTTGAAAGACTTCGCAATATTTTCATCATGTTGAAGAGGATGCGCATAATAAAACAATTAATTTTGACTTGCTGAGAAAAGTAATGCAACAAGACGTGTTTCTACTGCTTGTTTCCTCAGCTGTCAGGAACATTGATAGTGGAGTAACAATATTAATTAATCAAACCTCATACAAATACTCACATCTACATTGGATTAGGGAGATACTTTTCTTTACTTCTCTCTACCAAATAGGATGTTTTCTTAGAAGACAGAATCTGTTGTTTTTCAGAACCTCATACTCATAAAGGTTATGTCTATGGTGGTGGTATAAACAGGAGCAGCGCATGGGCTGAAAAACTGCTCTGCAGTATTGACCAATTTTCCTGCCTTCTTTTTGGCACGTCCTAACTAATGTTCTACAAAATAATACTGGAGCGTACTGTGCGATATAATACAGACCAGAGACTGCTAATGCATGGTATAGGTAGGGCCACCCTATGTTGGAAACAGGAAAGCTAAGGCACTTGAATGCAGAAGTATCATGTCAGTGACTCTCAGGGCCAGTTTTATCTACTAATATAGGTGTAGCAAAACTGAGTATTGAGTATTTCCAGTGTTTAAGAAGGGACACTGAATTTTTTTTGTTAGCAGACAGCAATTTAATTTTCTTTTAGGGAAAATGTTGACCTTTAAATTTTGCTAGTCAACATGCCTACTTTTCAGATACAGAAATTCAAATGTCCGTTTCAATGAAATTAATCATTTGCCTGATACTTAACTAGAATCCACTTAACACATATAATTTCTGAGCAATTAGGGTCTCAGAACAAATAGCGTTTGTTGATTGATTGAGGAAGAAGTTAACACTTAAACAGCCTGGATTAGGATACTGTCTCATATGGCCCTTTTCCAAATGTAAGATGCAGCTGAGCACAAATCTCTTCTCTTGTCAGTGCTTTTTAAAAGATACACAAATGTTGGCCTTTGTGACTTCCACTGACATAGAAGTGTTTATTAAACATAGCTGAGCACTATTTTGACGCTGTTTTGCTATTCATTAGCTCACAATGAAAGCTTAGAAATGTATTCTGAAGTTGAAATCTGTGTAAGTGAAAGTGTTACACAAGAAGGGACCTCTGTCAGCAATAAAGTTTTATTTGATGGAGTGCCTTTTGTTTAATATGAAATGTGCAATACCTTCTGGCACACTGCCTTCTTTCCTCTCATCATTGACAGACTTCTGTCTCCTCTTCAGCCTGCGATCAGCTGTCCCTTGGGGTGGCTGCCATCTTCGGACCATCCCATAGCTCCTCAGCTAATGCTGTGCAATCCATCTGCAACGCTTTGGGTGTTCCACATATCCAGACCCGCTGGAAACATCAGGTGTCAGACAACAAGGACTCCTTCTATGTCAGCCTCTATCCAGATTTCTCTTCACTCAGCCGTGCCATCCTTGACCTTGTGCAGTTCTTCAAGTGGAAAACAGTTACTGTTGTTTATGATGACAGCACTGGTAAGGCTAAATCATTAGACTACGTGCAGATATATTCATATGTACAAAGAAAGGGATGACGGGTGTCACTACTCATATTTCTTAATTTAAGAAATCTTAACTAAATTAAAAGAATTTCTGTTGGCAAGGTTGTGTATAATAAATAACGTGGATTTATTAGCATAAGTATTCTCATAAGTATGCTTCAGTTGCTGAATTCTGTGTGTTTGAGCTCACAGCTGTCAATCAGTTATCTGTGTTTTCTGCAGTGTCTTAACAGTTGCTAACAGCTATGTGTTTTGATTTTATTTAAAACTTAAATTTTGAAGAAAAGTATGGTAACTTGAAAGATGCACTAATATGTCCGGTGAAATAGAAGACCTAAATTCTAGAGCTGCTTCTGACATTAGTTAAGTTAGAAACAGATGCCAGGGATGTTTGGAACTTCAATATCTGCTTTTTTCAGAGAGAATTGCAGAAAGAGCCCTGGTTTTAGCTGCTAGGAATTGAAACTAGAGGAAGTTTGGAGGCTTGTTTTGCAGATGAGTTACGTGACTTAAAAATGAATTCCCGACTTTCCCATAGAAATATATCAGTTTGCTACCTTTCCCTTACCTCACCCTAAAATTTGTTTTGCCATCCTTTTTTACCTTGACAGTGACATCTTTGAAAAATGCTTTAACAATTTAAGTTTAATTCGAGGTCTATCTAGTGGTGGTCAGAACTAAGACTTTGGCAAGAGGAAAATGTGACTGTAATGGAAGATACAAGGAAGGTACTTAACCAAATGAGAAATAGTTAATCTGCTTGGAAAAGTTGCTAACTTCTTCCATGCTGGTTGAACATTGGCAAGAAAAGAGCATGGTGAGCCTCAAATCCTTCTCATGATTCAGTGAACTGGAAGATTGTTGATACCCTTGTTACATAATGCTACTATCTAAATCTGAAATAAGAAAATAAGATCAACAAACAATGATGTCTTACATGTGAGGCTACCTATAACGAAGACTAACTCTGCTAGATAAATAGAAGTTACAACAGGACAGAATGCCTGCTTACTATTTAAGTTCAAATAAGATGTATGCTTAGCTATCAAAAGGTGAGAAGGGAACAGTTGGAGTTGGCAGTGCATAAAGTTATTTATAAATGATTTTTTTCTTCATGCTTTAAAAAAAAAAAAAAAAAAAAAGAGCAAGGCAGTGAAGTTTAGAAGCTGCCTCCCTAAAAGTTTGTTGGCTGATGTCACCAAAAGCCTCAGGTAATGAAACTTCAAGTTGATCTTTACAGACTTATAGCAAGAAATATGTAGCTTGTTTATTAATGTTTTTTTGCTGCTTTTTTGTATTATTGTTCTGAAATAGGACAGGAAGTGACAAAGCTGCAGATTTTAATCAAATAATGATTGAAAAAGTAATTTGTGGTTCAGTGAAGCAGTTTTAGACTTAGGTTTACATAAACTGGAAATAGTTCACTTTTTTAAATCATTTGGAGACTAACTATTTTTTATAATAAACAGGTTACCTTTTAAAACAGGACTTTCAGTTAGAGAAGTCATATGTTTTAACACTTTGAAACTTTGCTCAATATTTCCAAGTAATTTTCTTCCCCCCACATAAAACCAAACAAAAATCACAAAAAAACCCCAAAAGGAATATTTCATGTTTAATGGGCTCTCTAAACTACATTTTTCTGAAAGAGATATGTTAACAGTCATGCTAGACCTGATCTTTTCATAAAGTATGTTTTGAAGTCAGGATGTAAGTAGAAATAGGAATGAAGATGGAAAAGAAGTTTTTCCTGTGTATGTTGTGATCTACTTTATCTACCTGTGACTAGTGTAAACATTTAAGAGGAAAAAAAAGGAACATGAGCTCTTTTTAAATAATTTTTAAATAAATTTGACAATGAATAAGGAGATTCAGGAATTTTGTTTATTTAAAAGGCATAAATAATTATTTCAGAAAATATTAATTTTAAATTTATATTTCTTTCTGGAGTGGCTAGACCCTTCATATTATGATACTGTTTATCAGCAGGAACAACCAGTAATCCCAGATATAACATCGTTTTTTCTTGAAATCTGTTGGTCTCTGAAGAGACAGAGAAAATAAAATTTAGAAAGGTAATTCTCTCTTTTTTGTGGTCTTTGCTGTATGTAAATTTGAATTCTACTTTTTTAAGACTATCAGTTTCTCTTTGTTAGTAGAATCTCATATGGATAATTCAAAGACTTCAAAAGCAGGACACACTGCTGGGAATTCCACAACATCACTTGCCTTTGAACTGCATATGGGAACAACTTTTAGCTATGAGAAACTGTCAATGTTAACGAAGTAGAGTTTAAATCTTGTTAGACCTCTGTCGCGAATCCTTATTTATGATCCTGCCAACTATGCCAATGCGTTGCGAAACAGTAGAATACACCTCACTCAAAAGAGAGAAGCAACAATATGTTTTATTGAGGTAAAATAATAATTTGACAGAGGTCAATAAATTTGATGGAATTGAACAAAATTTAACAGTGGTTTACCAAGGTTCAATAAGTTTGATGGCAAGGTTCATCTTATTAATTACTGCATGGAAGAAATGTACAAAGGAAAATTGAGTTAGAATCCAGTTAGAGTGATTCACACAGAGATTGGAGATGCAAAAGGGTAAGAAAGACCCTCCCATTGAGTCACAAGGTTCAGATTGGATTCCTTTTGCTTTCTAAACTCCTGATGGACTTTAGCTGTGGCCAGCTCGAATCCTAGTCTCAGACTTGGACAACGGTTTATGTCTAATGGAAGAAATACAAAGAGTAAGGAAGACCCTCACATTGAGTCATGAGGTTCAGAGTGGAATCCCTTGGTGTCTAAACTCCTGATGGAGCTTAGGTATCGCTAGGTCCAATCTTAGTCTCAGACTTGGAAAATGGTTTATGTCTAATGGAATTATCTATACAATGTTAAGTATAATTAATAGTTAATAGTTACATAGATTAGTAATGTTTCATTAGTATTAATTCAGAATGCTATCAGTCACTTACCAAAGATCTGCTGTTGGTAAAAGGTCTCTTTGCCTTGAGGAGCAACCTTGAGAAGCATCCCAATTCAAGGGGAGATCACTGCCATGCAGCCACACTGTCTAGCAGGGAGAGCTCAAAGAAGGTTCACTTAGGCTGTCATATTTATGGAATAAAATGATTGGCTCATAGTCAAATTATACGTGATGTAAAGGTATGCATGAGACTCCTTTTACCCAGAACTTTCTTTGTCCTTGATAAATGAGTCTTGGAAAAGTCATCCATTATTCATATATTAATTGCATGATTGGTGTTCCAAGCCCATATGTGCTGATGCTCACTGTGCCATTCTGCTCCTTTGTGGGTTTTCAGAGAACAGATTGGAACTAGAGGAGTTCTTGGCCCAGCTACGGCTCAGGCCTTTACCTCCTTTGGAGTCTGTACCAAACTACTGCTAGTTTGGTTAAGGGGTCAATGCATCCATCACAAGCTCAACTGCAAAGGGGTGGTTTTTGAGGCAAGGGTCGGGGGAGAGGAACCTTTTGAAAGGAAGTAGTTATTTCAGCTGTGGAAGAGGTTATCTCCTGCCCTGGGATAAGATAAACATTCAGTTGTGAACCTAGGGCTGAGGGTGATTAATTATAGTTTCAGCTAATATTTAGAAACTGTGTTGTAAGATTCCTTGTGTCATTTACGGCTTAATTTCAAATCCATTAATATGAGGGCGATGAAGACAAAACAT
Source organism: Balearica regulorum gibbericeps (assembly GCF_011004875.1). Taxonomy (NCBI): domain Eukaryota; kingdom Metazoa; phylum Chordata; class Aves; order Gruiformes; family Gruidae; genus Balearica; species Balearica regulorum. Next base: position 46,909,759 of record NC_046186.1, read on the forward strand.
CACTCTCTATATCTGTTTCTTTCATTTGGACAGTGATTCCTTAATGTAAGATTGATATAATTCTTGTTTTCCCCTTGTTTCTCTTTTAATCTCCTTTATTGAAAAGTTGTTTAGGATGATAATGCATGCCTTATTTTATGATAATTTTAGTGTTATGGATTTCCTTTATCTGAATGAACAATTCCCAAAAGTACATCCTGTTCAAGAAAATAGTGTATTGGTATAGCAGTTACAGTAATATTTTTTTTAATTGCTAAAATTAATATTTTTGGGGGACAAATTTACTCTGTGTAAATTTCTATTATTACTTTATAAACATGGATACAAGGGGAGATGATATTTTTATTATGGACAGGAAGAAAAGGTAGAAAACATGCATAAACAATGTCTGGATTCTTTTCAAGATAAATTATGGGGAGTTGCCTATATGCCCAAATCCTGTAAGATCGTAGGTCCATTCTGAGGGAAAGTAAGATTTTTTTTTTTATTTTTTATTTTTAAAACTGTATTTATAGCTTAATTGTTAGGGCTCAATTTTATGAATTATCTAAGGAATTGTTAAAGTTTTACTTCTCTAATGAAGGAAAAGATACCTCACCCACTTCAAAGCATTCTAATAACAACTGTGTCCATATTCTCCATTCCTGCAGTACGGGATATGTCTTCTGAAGTAAACACAAATGGAAAAAGCTGTGTGGTTATTTGACACTCTGCAGTCAGTAAAAGCCCATGTTAACTCTCGTGTCATTCCCAGGAATGCACTGGAGACTGACACTTTAAGTGCACACTTCAGCTGCCTCTTGACAGCACCATTGTGTCCGATTGAATGTAATCCCACGTGCTCCTATCTTATAGGAAGGAAAGCCAGTTATGTGACTCTAATACATAGCAGAATATTTTCCCGATGCTACACGGGGCACTCAACGTTAGTGTAGATGTAGTGTTCCATAGTGTTTTTGTGTGCCTTTCAATCCTTAGTGTAGCTGCCCTCACAACATCCATGTGATGAAATGTGCAAAATAGACTGCCACCACTTGTATTTGATCTGGATCCAATTTGATCTGAGATTGTGTGGTACAAAGGTGATACAGAGGAAGTTGGTTTAGAGCTCAGTTTGAAATGAGAGAAATTTGGAGTCCAGGCTTCCTTTGCAGTAACGAACATCCGCAGATCTAAAAGATTACCACAAAGAACAGCCATTACTGGGTTGTCTCCCTCCTTGAAGTATTCTCCCTGTATTGTCTATGGAGGAATAGCTGTACATCTTGCTACTAATTTAAGAAAAGAAAAAGAAGTTGCTTTTCATGCACTATGGGTAGCAAATAGTCCCCGTCCTCAACCCTCCCCAGCTTTATGGTGCAGAAATGGCTAAGTCAGAGAAGATTAACCTGTGGATTGTGGCTATTGCTCCTCATGTCAGTCTGGACCTCAGAACGCTGGGTTCTTCTGTGCTGATCAAACGTGTCTCCCATGTTCAGGAGCCTGTAATGAGGAAAGCAGGATAACTTGTCACAGGATAAAATGCAGGTTGTGTCATGCTTCTAAAGGGAAATGATCGATAACACTGGAGAGAGCAAAGATCAGGTTGAATACAGCATAATAAGGAAGAGTTGAGACTCTACAAATAGGATGAAATGGATGAGTAAACTAGAAAGGTTAATTCTATCTTGTCTCAGTGAGAAGAGATGCAGTCTGTTACAGTGGGCATAAGGTAATAGAAATAAAAATGACCATAGGATGGACAAAGGTTTTAATATTATAATAAAGCCTTCTGCCCTGGTAGTATTTTATGGAGTGGGCCTTGTGACAGTAGGTAGATGAGTCTGCTCTTTCAGGGAAGAAAAATATCTGTGAGTCCTTTTTCTGTGAATGTGTGTTTGCATACTCCTGCACCTGACTTTTTTTTGCTTTAAATAATAGCTATATGTTGCTTCCTTTTATGGTTTATTTTCTCCCTTTATTTTAGCTCTCAAGAGCTTTTTTTTTTTTTTTTTTTAAAGTACTCCATCTGTTGTACAGACAAAAAAATTGGAATGAGACTAGAACATTTTTCTTGCTAGTCTGAAGATAAGTATTGGTTCCTGTGGTCATTCTAAATAGCAAAGTATATTCCTTTTGACTAGAATTTCCCATTCAAAAAAAACAACTAACAGGATGTAATGAGAGGTTTGCTATTTTTTTTTCCTTAATGTAATTTATTGTCTCTTCGTTAATTAAATACCACTAAAATGTCCCTGGATGCTAATTAAGTCCTTTCAGATTTACAGATTTGCTACAGTCAATTGTCTTTAAGAAAGAAAAGTGGAAAAATGGCAGTATGTTCATCAGCTGCATGTCCTAATGGTTTTAATTGGTCTCAAAACAGTAACTTGAAATTAAGTACATAGTCTAATATCTGTGCTAAAGAAAACAGACTAGATAAATTCTAAATAAGTTTGTGAATCTCAGAAAATTCCAAAACAAAGAACACATGAACAGTTAGATGCTGGGGCCTTTAAATTATAGTGGCACTTTTATTGCCAACTAATGCTTTATGCAGATCAAGTTGATATAAACAGAGTTCTGGGTTTTTTTCTTAATTAACATTTGTTTTGGTCTTGGGTGAATGACTATAAACACCAAAAATCTGTTGCATTTACAAACAGAAGCCAAAGAAAAGCTGGAAGAATTACTTCAGAGATAAATATGTTTTGCGTTGGTCTTTAGTATTGAAGATCAACACAAAGGTGCTTTAATTCAAATGAAGGAAAAAGAAAGATGTCATTTTGTTCATATTTTTACTGTAGTATACAGGTAGCATTGATTTGTAAATAAAACTGCATTTTTTTTTTCCTTGGGACCAGTATTAAAATTCACATTATCTTAGTCCTGCTGTATTTAGCATTGTTGTGGCCTCACCTTTAGTATTGTGAGAAATATTTTAATAGTTATCTATCAAATGTAAGATGTGGTCGTTGTGGATAAGCCACCAATGGCATTACAAGAAAGCAAGCATAATGTCGTACTCAGATGTATGACCATAAATTTCATATTTTGGTGGGTTGACCCTGTCTGGATGCCAGGTGCCCACCAAAGCTACTCTGTCACTGTCCATCCTCAGCTGGGCAGGGGAGAGAAAATATAACGAAAGGCTCGTGGGTCCAGATAAGGACAGGGAAAACAGACTTGGGGAAATCAGTTTAGTCTATTACCAATCAAATCAGAGAAGGGTAATGAGAAAAACCCCAAATCTTAAAACACCTTTCCCCCTCCCTTCCTTCCAGGCTCAACTTCACTCCTGATTTTCTCTAACTCCTCCCCCAGTGGCACAGGGGGACGGGGAATGGGGGTTGTGATCAGTTCATCACACGGTGTTTCTGCCGCTTCTTCATCTCAGGGGGAGGACTCCTCACACTCTTCCCCTGCTCCAGCGTAGGGTCCTTCCCATGGGAGACAGTCCTCCACCAACTTCTCCTATGTAAGTCCTTCCCATGGGTTGCAATTCTTCCTGAACTGCTGCAGCATGGGTCCCCCACGGGGTCACAAGTTCTGCCGGCAAACCTGCTCCAGTGTGGGCTCCTCTCTCCATGGGGCCACAGGTCCTGCCAGGAGCCTGCTCCAGCATGGTCTTCCCCCAGGGTCACAACCTCCTTTATGTGTATCCACCTGCTCCAGTGTGGGGTCCTCCATGGGGTGCAGGTGGATATCTGCTCCACCGTCAACCTCCATGGGCTGCAGGGGGACAGCCTGCCTCACCATGGTCTTCTCCACAGGCTGCAGGGGGATCTCTGCTCTGGTGCCTGGAGCATCTCCTGTCCCTCCTTCTTCACCAACCTGGGTGTATGCAGAGTTGTTCCTCTTACATATTCTCATGCCTCTCTTCTGGCTGCAATTGCTGTTGCACAGGGGTTTTTTTTCCCCTTCTTAAATATGTTAACCTAGAGGTGCTACCACTGTCACTGATGGCCTCAGCTTTGGCCAGCATTGGGTCCATCTCTGAGCTGGTTGGTATTGGCTCTGTCAGACACGGCAGACATGGCTTCTGGCAGTTTCTGACTGAAACCAACCCTGTAGCCCCCCTGCTACCAAAACCTTTCAGCATAAACCTAATATATTTCTGGGTAATTCCAATTTAATCTGCATAAGAAAGGCATCACACCATATTTCATCATTGCAGCAGATCTCAAGAAAGATGAGGGTTCTTCAGATCAGAGGCTTAGGAAAATATGACCTGGGAGGAGAGACTAAAAGAGTGTTGATTTAGTCTAGGGGAAGTAGACAAAAAGGTCTCACAAAAGGAAACAAATAAACTATCCTCTATGTTAAATGGCATAGCTAGAGACATGTTTAAATTGTAGAAGAAATGATTTAGCTAAGAACATCTAGGTTAGAATGAAAGAACAGGTATCCTTTAAAGGCTGTAGAAACTCCATCTCATGAGGTGGTTTGTTGTGGTTTTTGCTGTGACACTTTTGGTTGGGTTTTGGTTTTTTTTGGGTTTTTTTTTTTGTTTTTTTTTTTTTTAATAGCATGTTTTCATACTGCTTTTGCTAGACAGAATGGAAAATACAGATAATGGTGACCTTTTAAGGTCACTATCAGGACTATTCCCTACCAGTAATGCTGACTAATATCTCTTCTGGATGTGCAGAAATACTAAATTATAAACTGCTATTAAATTACTGCATTGATAGTGATACCTCAAACTGGATTTATATTAGATGTCAGTTAGATGAAAACTGTACCTGGGTGTATTTTTATGTATTTATGCTGTTTTGACTTGTGCAATTTTAACTAGCATTTATTCTGGTTTGACAAAGCAGATGCAGAATTCACAGTACTGCTTGCTCTTGAAGGGCTGGGTGGGTATCCTCTGCAAATAATTGAACTTGTGTATAAATCTTGTTAAAGATAAGAGTGGGATAGGATAGCTTAGCACAGCATGTTAAATGAAAATATTTTCGTGCATTTCAAATTTGTGCATTATCAATTAATAATCAGTTATTCTGTGATATTTAGTGGAATGAATGGAATGAGTAACTATAGGAGGGCTATATTTGCCATGGGGAACAAAGCAGACTTGAGGCTTTCCGTACATATCAGCCTGAATGGCATGTAGTTCTGTTCCACATCTGTTCAGTCACTGAGTCAGACAGGGGTTGCAGCATTTGTAAAAACATCCACACTTTTATTGAATCTTCTTATTAAAGACAATAGATTTTTAGGCCTTCCTTAATAAACTCAGATTTGGTAGAATTTTAATAATTAGTAGCACAAATAATTTTGATCTATTTTTTGAGAATGAAGAAATATTTTCCAGACTGATTAGATAATGCATGGTATCCTTTAGGTACAGAGTGTTTCAAGTGCTGTGTACAATAATTTCAAGTGAAAATACAATCAGTAGTTATGTGCTAAACTTAATTGTAGTATTTGGAAGTAGCTGGGTAGTTAGTTTGGTGTATACCTTTTCTAAGGAAGTTATTGTACCATTTGTTCGGTAAAGTTCAGAAATAATTTTCCAGTGCTATATGAAAATACCAGGGGTAAGGAGGATGTTCTCAAGTTAAAATTTCACTTTCAAACTTTTTTAGTCTTTTTACAGTTTGGAAGTTAACAATTACTTTAGCTAACTGTCTGAAGAGAAAGAAGTTAAATTCTGTTATTTTTGGTAAATGGACCTGTAGTTGTTCTTTGAGAATAATTGTAGAATTTAATTATTTTTTTTGAACAGAAAAGTAAAAGTCATCACGTTAAACAGAATGCATGAGTCCAGCCCATCTTTCAGGAAAACATGTACCACTGCTCCCACCCTGTTTTGGTCAAGAATTGAATTTGGACTTACTGCAACAAGACACGGTATTATAAAAAGAAAACTATAGGTTTAAAATAAAAATAAAATAAATCTGTAAGATACTTTATAGTATGTTTCTATAAGCCTAAGGAACAGAAGTGGAGGTAATATTGCCAGAAATTATTGCATTAACAATGAACATATTCCAAATAGAACTTCAAATTGTTTTGCTTTTGTGGGTTTGAGTAAACTTAAGAATTTAAATCTTGGGCTAGGGAACTTATGATCAAAATAATTATTTCTTTCATGAAGACTGCAAAAAATTATTCATTATTTTCAAATACAGAAAAAGTGAAAAATAAAAACAGGAAAATGGAGATATAATCAGTATCATATCTTGCAATAGGCATAAATTTAAACTCAGATTTATCCATTTATCCAAACTTACCTATGCTTTTACTCCTACTTCAGTATTATATATTTTGTCCTCTGGTTGCAGGAACACTGTGAAATGCGCTTGAGATGTTAAGCCCTTGTGAATTGCTGTACATCAATCTCAGCTCAAATATTCCCATCTTAATATATTTTAGCTTCAATTCCAGATTTTTCTTCTCTCTTGCACTTATCATTTATTTTTAGCAAAAATATAACTGCTTTTGTTTCCAGGAATAAATGTGCTTACCTTGTGTAAATTCCAGTTTAAAATGTTCATTTATCTTTCTTTTCCAAACAACTCCATTTTGATTTCTAGTAGATATTATTTTTATTTAGTTTTGTATAGTTTGATACAATAGTGATATTTCTGTGGTATGGCTAGAAATTACTAACTTGTTCTACTGCTTCTTTTAACATTGATTCTGACAGCTTTGACAAAAGCTGTTCTGTCCTTTGACTGTAGTAGATCTCTTTTTTCCTCTTCACTCTCATTAAACTGCACTGCTCATAGATGTCAGCCACTTGAGAGATCATACTTCACACTATTACAAGAATTCTTTTGAAATGCCCAGGACTGTTAATTGTCATTGCTGTCATCATCATCACACTGAATTAAAGATAAAGCTTTCTGAAAAGGTTCAAAAAAACATGTTCAGAAAACTGAATAATAACAGTATTTCAAATCAGGCATATCATAATAGAGCCACATATGTAAAGGAATGTCACATGTTGTTGGAGACTAGAAAAACATGGCAAATCTAATATAAAAGGCTTAATGTTTTCTTAATTTTCCACATTTTCTTCAATTATATTAAGTAATTTTTTCTTACATTTTCACACGTTAGGTGCAGAGATGAGGGAAGAAATAGACATTTCCCTTTTTTTTTTTTTTTTTTTTTTTTTTTATTCCTTTTTCCTAGCTGTTGTATGCTGCAGCTGATAAGTACTCAGGTACTATGAAAAAACTTCACCTTGTTATGGTGATCTTCAAGATCAAAACCTTTCCATGAACTGAAGGCCTTTTCTGAACTTAAGCAGCACATTGATTCCCTCTTGTGGAACTGTGTGGGATGGGGTAGAGGGCTTTTTTCACTGCAGCACTGAAAAGCCATTATTAGAAAAGAATTGTTACTGGAAATAGGCTGAATTGGGATTGGCTATTTGAAGCTAACTATAAAAGACATTCGCACTCGTGCTCTGACGTGCTCACTTAGCATATTTAAGGAAAACAATAAAGCTGATTATTGCCTTGCACTTCAATTACATCTGGTTATGCTGAAACAGCAGTAAAATGGATTTAACATTCCAATGCTAAGACCCAAGACACAGAAAAATTAAGTGATATGCATGGTATCAGAATGGAAATCTGACTGTCTGTGGAGTTTAACCTGGATTGCTGGTTTTCTTGTTCAGTGATTTTTTAACTCTAAGGCTAATCTCTCCTATAGGTGGCATTTTAATAATCTCAACTTCAATATTAATTATGAATATAATTTTAAGCACCTGCTTTCCTGTACTAAGTAATTGTTTCAAAACTGATTTTTTTTTAGTCTGAGAGAAAGGTTTTTTTTCTGTCTTTAGTCTAGACACTTTTAGATCTCTCGTAATAATGAGGTTTGTATTTCAAACACATATACATACATGCACACACACGTCTAGTTAAAAACACAGTTCTGCCTCTTTCTGTTTGTTTTAGATAGGAGCATTTTTCTCAGATATTAGTATTACTGTGCTCTAAGTCCTCCTGAAGTACACCACTGGTTATATCAGCATCATTTTGTGGAAATGCAGGTCAAGAAGTAAAAGAAAAATCCCCTCAGTCTGATGACACACACTCATATCGTTTCTATAATCAGTGTTGATCCTAGGTTCTTCAACAAAGTAGCCTCTGTTTGTTGACCTGACATTGACCAAAAATGGGTAAGACTGCTGGAGATAGAGGTTAAAAGTTATATTTCTGTTGTATGCTTCTAAACATTGAGTTTTGGAGCTCATGCAAAACTATCTGATTGTCCTGATAATTGTCCAACTGTGTGAGACACAGAATAGCACACACCTCAGTATGTCAGCATGAACGCAAGATGAACATTGGGATGCTGCATCATAGCCACAGTTATGGAGAGGTTTAGAGACAGGCATAGTTCTTAGACCTAGAAATCTTTTTTTCGGCAAACAAGTCAGTAAATGGGTCGCTGGCATTGGTACCATTCATTTTATGCTGGAGTTTTGTAACTGGAGCAGAAGGTTTAGTTTCAGTCCAGTCCAGACAATAGGCACTATGAGAAGATGCTGATTTGGGAAAAGAAATGGCAGGAGAGAACTAGCTACATAAACTGAAAAGTTTTCTCTGATTACTGGCATGGTTACCATCCAAGTGAAAGTTTTTGAAAAATATTTCCAGTTGAAAATAATGTAACTTTTATTTGTCCTCTCATACTCGATGACCTAGAACCGGCTTTTCAGTGTGACTAAAACTTTTTTTTAGTGATATGCTCAAAAGAAGTATATTTCTTCAAAACAACCTTTCCCCCTAAAAAACCCAAACAAAACCTAACTCGATGATCAAATTATTTTTTCTCACAACATAAACTGCTGGTTTTGAAGCACTATACCTTCTTCAAGTGTGTTTGTATAGCTGAAAGGCCACGTGTGGGGAGAATGAATTAATCAACATAGGGCAGAATATGTCAACATAGTCTAAGGGTGTTCTGATTATAAACAGGAGTTCTTGTGTATCTCTGAAGAAGAATTGGTGGAAGTGGGTTAGTACTGTGTGCTTTGATAAGGAGATAACTACATAGTTACAGGTAGCTTGACATTATAGAGCCTCTATACATCTACACTTTTTTCTCCCAGAAGGAAATTTTGTCATCCATATAGACCTCCAGAGTTCATTCTGGCAAATACTTTTATTATCATGGGTAACTAGTGTATCTTGGCTTGCCCTAATGAATTTAATTTTTAAATTTTCAGCTGAAGTTATTCTAAACAGAGCACCAATATTTCTTGACAAAGGGCTTGTTAAATAGAATTTGCTTTGGCAAAACTGCTACTGAAGTCAGTTACCACATACTTCTTTTTTTTTTTACTGATACAGGGCTATCATTTTCCTGGTAGAAATCAAGATTAACAATAGAGAAATAATTTAAGTCAACATAATGCTAGATATCTTTGAACTCTTCTTCATTCATGTCACCTCCACGAATAGTAGTGCATTTTAATACTGCAGATTGCAAGTACAATAAAGCTCTAATGCAGTAATATCTGTCATATATATACATATACATGGATACACACATAGTGTTCTGACTACTCTCCAAAGCTTCAACTACAAGACTGAAAAAATCCTCCTAAAGTGTTGGACTCTACAGCTGGAAATAAGGAGCTGTATTAATTATGCTTACAATAAGAAGATAGTTTTTTCTGGATTATGTATCTTAAAGCTTTTCCTCCATTAAAGACAGTTCACACCATTTTGGTATTGTATTTAAATGGGTTTAAATACAACTGACAACAATTTTAAGGCTGCTTTACACTGCTGGAATTGGGTGAAATAATCTTAATGTAGTAAAAAGGCTAAATATCAATAAATGAGAAAGGTCCATCAAGCTGCCTTTTCCCTTCAACTCTATTTTCTCTGTATTTTTCTTAATGGTGTTTCTGTATTATGCTGTTATATTCGAAGAACACAGAACAGCCCACTGTTCAAGTAACCCTGCCATCAAGTGCAATTTCTTTTTTTTTAATCCTTTCACTAGAGGTGTTTTTTAAGTAGAGGATGAAGCTGATAAAACTAATCTTGAGAGTTCATGGGTAATCTGTTCAGGCTGTTCAGTATCTGTGAATCATTTCATAGCAATGAACTGTTCTGATTGATGTGAAACATTCTACCAATGCCCAATAAATTGACTATCTCCTCCATTCTACCCATACCCCTTTCAAAGCCCAATACACAATGATATTTTTTCTGAGACATAACCAGAAAAACTGGGCAGGGAGCTGTCAGGGAAGGAGAAGAGTATAGAGAGGTGTGAAAGGAAACATCTTGCTGAAAACAGAGAGACTCTTCTGATAGCTCTACAAAGCAATATATTATCATTTTTGAAGTTTTTGAGATTCTGAAGATAGGAGTAGCCTTTAAAAGAGCATTAGTGTTCTTTTGTACAGAAAAAGGTTCATGTGTTCGGCCTATTGCAAAGTGCATTTGCTTGCATTCTTCCTGTGCAGCACAAAGGCAGCATTAACAGAAATGATAAATAGTTTGATGAGCAGGCCAGGTGGCATAGCAATGGCTTGCAAGACTGCTGGGCTGGAGACACAGGTTTTAAAACAAACTTAGGGCTCTTGCTTCCTGGACTGGTTGAAGTTGAACATGTCGAGGAGGTAATGTGATTGATCTCTTTGGAGGAAGATGCCAGCTGGAGAGCTCACAAACTGCTCCTTCAGGACTCTCCTTAAAGATGAATTGATGGCAGCTTCTGAAAAGAGTTACTCACACCGCATTCTTCCCAGCCATTCAGAGGTAAGACTCTATCACAGTGGCTGCTAAAAGAAGGAATTGAGAGTTTAAAGGGACAGGAAAAAGGTGTCCCTGGTGAAAGAAACTACAGGAAGTATGTTCCCAAAATGCAGCTATTATTTCTATACTGTTGTAAAATAGATTTTTTTTTTTTTTTTAGGAGCTTGTCCACACAAATGGTTGTGTTTGTGGGGGTTTTTTTGTGGTTTTTTTTTTTTTTTTTTTTTTTTTAATTACACTGGGATCCTGTAATGCTAATAAAATAAGAGGTCAGCATTTCATCTGAGGGCTGTACTTCATTTTATGTTATAAATCAGTTGTTTAAAAATATTCTAGGCTGAAATCTGTGCTTTTGCATTGACAAATATCTCCTCAAAATCACAGTGAAGAAAGGACTCATTTTGTCCTTAGCTTCATTGTCCTTGTAGTTTTCATATTATGTTCCTGCCTTCACTGGTACCTCTTTTTCTGGTTGGCTATACATGAGCTACACATGTGCCCTTTTGAAACTGTCCCTTGGTGATCCAGAGACTTTATTTCTCAGTGCATGACAGCTCGCTGCTTTGATCCTGAGTAACCAGCTTGTCCATTTCCTCTAAGGTCAGACAACAGCAACAAAAGTTACTTTGGGATTAACAGTAACTGAGAAATTTATAGTTAATGTATAACCACTCCATGCTTGTTTGACATAAAACTACCTTGGCCCTTAGCTATATGCACATGGGGTAGGAGGGTAGAAATGGAGTCTCACAGTCAAACTGGACATGGTAGGAAGAATCAATTTTACCTGAGTCCCGGGAATCTCACTCATCCAAATAGGCCATGACAGTATTAGGAAAAAGTGAAAATACAAACAGAACAAATTCTGGCAACATCTGAAAATGAAATCAAACAATGAATTTGTCTGACTTCATTTTTGAAGTTGAGCTCATTTGTCTGAGCTCATTTTTGGTTACTGGAAGGCACTAGTTTTACTGCAGAAAGCCTTAAACGTACGATGTCTTATAGTTGTGAAAAATTGAACTCCAAACACAGATTGTTGCTATAAGGATGGTGGCAGAATTTATTTATATCATACGTGGATTGCCTGGTTACTCTCAACTGTATGATGTTTTGGTCTGGACCTTTTTTTTGGCCATTGCACCTACCCTTCCTGTGGAAACCAGGATGTTAGGGTGCAGCAGGGAGGAGAAGATCAGTGACAACCGGGAGCTGGGAAGCAGTTGCTGTCCACAGATAGACCTAGGTGCTATAATTTACATAGAGGAGCCTGTTCTTTTAGGTTTATATCTTTTCAGTGCTTAATTTTTTCTTTGGTCACAAATAATGACCCACTCGTTAATATTTAGCCTGGAAAAGAAGGGGAGGGGGGAATTAAACTGCTTGAAATGGTTGGAAAACACTGCAGGCAAAACAATCCCGAGTCAGGGTATTTTACTTAATTACTTTTAAACACAAGCTTGCGATCACTCATTTTGTTAGTGAGAAAAAGGGTGTAATTATATAATTGCACACCTTTCCCCTCCCTAGGAAGAAAGAAAACACTGTGTGTTTTCACCACAGGTTACGTGCAGACCGTCGACGTTTACTCTGGGAGGTGACTTGGGGAGCAGCAGGTTCAGGCTGTTTTGTGTAACAGTTTCTGCTGCTTTGTGTGGTACGGCTTTTCCCGTCGCTCTGGGCTGCAGCCCCTTGGGGTGTCCCTGCATGGCCACAGCTGCCTCCCCCCAGCTGGGCTGTGCTGTGGCAAGGAGCTCCCTCCTCTGAAGATGGTGTCTCCAGCCCTGAGTGGCAGCCGGTGTCTTTCTTCAATACCTTTGAGCAGGGCTGTCTCCCTTTGGTAGCCGGTGGGTTATTTTCACTGCCGTTGGGTTGGCTCAGCGCTGGCTGGAACCGGCTGTGTTCCGCACTGGGCAGGTCAGGATGCACCCCCTTGTGCCTTGCACGGGCGATAGTCTCCAACATATTTCAACTCCAGTGCTTTCATCCAGGCATAATGGAGAGGAAAAGGTACTGCTCTTCACACACTTTATATAACACAAATACTGCATCGCAAATACTAGGTACGGTGTGGAAGGAAACTTTCAGCCTTTGATTTATATTTTCAAGAGCATGTTCTGAAGTATGATCTGGGCCTGGAAAGCCTTTACTCGGTCTCAGTTCCCATTAATGCCCGAATGAGGAAATGCTGCTTCTCAGCACTTTACCCATCCGCGCTCTGACACAGAAATAAAAGTACCAGAGAGAGGTGCGCTCAGCGCTATCTGAGTTTTTGTTCCGCAAGGTGTTTCTCTGCAGCGAGGAGCTGTAGGGTGACTGTGGTGGTGGTACTTGCCACCCATGACAACAGCTTCACAGTAGCTCCCCACTCTGTGTGCTCTCCACAGAGCGGCGTGTCCAGGGCGCTCTGTGCAGGAGGCAGCAGCCTTTGCGAGTGAGGGAGTTTTGTTTTCTGAAATGGGTCCCGTGAGAGCCTAGCAAGCTGGAAACTGTTGAACTTGTGCCAGCAAGGATTTATTTTTTAAGTATGGATGAGGATGAACAAATATTCCTTGTAGTGGATGGTCAGGTGAACTATTGAAAGGAGTTGTTTAATAGACCGGAACATGTTTTGTGCCTGGCATAAATTATCGGAACTTAAGAAATGCTAGTGGCTGGAAACACAATGGAAAATATATGTTAAAATTCTAAAGATGTAAGTATGTGTTAACTGTAACTATTACTAAAATTAAATATTCTGCTATACATAGAAGCTATAAGCAACAATATTACACATTTTTGTCTGTGTCTCAGATTTGCTTTATCTTTAAAATATGTTTTGAGGAAGCTCATTGGTTACCGTTTACGTGTCCTGACAGTTATTGAAGGCACAAATACTTCTTGATTTGCTTGCATGCACACCTGTACTGCCCCAGCACAGAGGTCCAGTCAGTGCACTACAGAGGCGTGCATTCACAGGTTTTCGTCACGTCACTCTCATGCTCAGGATCCTCTAGTAGCTTCTACATCTTTTGTACTGCCTTCACAGTGTGGTACTTTGTTTATTGTTCATCGCTTCTCTCTCAGATACATAGGTAACCTCGCAAACAGACACTATACTCATCATAGTGTTCTCCTTGACAGTTTTGAATTGCTCTGGTATTAGTTGCATCTGTAAATCTTCTATTTCAAGTTTTGTTGGGATTTTTTTCTTTCTCTGGGGTAGTCCCATCATGACATGATTTATGAAGAGGAGGACTATTTTTTTAATTCTTGAACAGCACAGTTAGGCTCCTGAGGAGAGCATGAAGTGATGTGCACTTTGCTCACCTTCTTGGGTAACACTCTGAAACAGAAGAAAGCTTGGAAGAAAATTTTTGAATTATTAGCTCTCACCCCCTGCGGTTATTGTCAGTCATAAAGAGATGTAAAAGGATTGTAAAACATCTACTTCACAAGCTCCTATAGGCCCCAAAACACTTTCTTGCCATTGTGTAACAAACCTTGGCAGCAAAATACCAAAACTGTATTGCATTGATGCAAGAAATGGGGATAGATCAAGGGACCTGTCAATTTGTAATGTCCTACATTTGTTCACTAAAATTTTGGAACTTATGGACTTGTTAGAGTGGTAAGCAGCCTCCTTTTTTCCCTTCCTTCCATCCCACCTTAACATTCCTTGACAAACTGTTCATCCCGTCTCCAAAGGTGTAACAAAGGTGATTGGTTTAACACCTGGGAATAGGAATAAAACATCTGAATTGGGCACTTTGCCCTCCTAGGTAAACAATGCTTTGAAAGAACAAACAGTTTCCAAGCAAGAAAGAACAATCAGATTTACTTTTAACCCTTGATATATTTAAAGTACCAAGTATGGTACTTTTACAGAACTTGAACTTCATGAATCATTTTAATGTCTTATACAACTAAATTAAATTGAAAGTAATTTCCACAAACGTAAGTTTTGTTCTGGAGTGGTTCTGATTCCAAAACTTGCACAGTAGAGTAAAGCTACTTTTGTCTCTTGCTATTCTTTAAAAGTGGTTCAGTATAGAAATATGAGAATAGGGACTAAAGCCCAGGTGTTTCCTTTCTCAGATGACTGTCATAAACTGTCATAACCATCATACTAAGAAGTGTTGTTTTGTCTTCTACTGAGCAACTCCAGCTGCAGATTTGGATAACAATGCACTTAAGAATGGTCTGTAATACTTTATTCATTCCTTGCCTCCCAACTAAAATAATATTTAATTCTTCTGGAAAAACAAAAAGCCAAATATATTTGAGACTACAAAAATCCTGAGGGAAAAGTCATCATGCTATTATTCAAGAACAGTTGTGCAATTGAGACACAGTTCTGATTTTCCTTGTTTTGAGTAGATGCATATTTTGTAATCATTGCTTCCATTTGAGACTCAAACAGCAATGTAGTTTTCAATCTCCTAATCTTCAATCTCTTTTAGCATATTTTCACCAGTAATGTTTATTTTTTAAATAGCTTTCAATTTTCTGTACATCTCATAGGTATGATTTTTTTGAGCAAATTGTCGACTTCTCAACTTTGGCAGTTTACTTAATGTTCTCCCATTGGGAGATCGATACTTGCTTTGTAAAACTGATTATAATCTCTATCTTACCACACATCTGTGACATAAAGCTGTGTTTGAGAGTTTCGTGTCATCTTAATCTCCCATACTCACAGTGTCTTCTAGTTGTGATGATCTGCTACGAGGAATGACTGAAACCTCCTGGTAAATGTTCAGTGTGACGTAGAAATTTTTCTACTAAATATGGCTTGGAGGTTAAAATACAGCTCATCCCTGAAGTCCCCATTAATACCTGAATACTTCAGGGGTACAAGTTCCTGATGATGTCTGTACATTCAGATTCTTGCCCACTACCCCAAAGCTGCCATTTCGCTGTCTTCTTGCTCTTAAGTGTGATGTAAGTGGTTCATATACTGACAGCTCATAATATCAGCGTAGGATGCTATTGTCTGTTTTATGGCAAAACATCTTGCAGCACTGTCTGAACTATGGTGGCTATTTAGAAAGACTCTTTCTGTCTGTCTTCTCAGTCATGTTTGACTAGTGAGCATCAAAAGCCAGGATTTTTTTTATTTTTTTTTTCTTCTGGCAGTGTGTCACACTACCTGTCCCACTCTTGTGATTTGTAGTTCTTAAGTGGAAGTGCATGGATATCAGAGCAAGTGAGCAACTGACAGAACTTTGCCTTTGAGAAAGACTCTGCTTTGATATGCGATCCTTCCCTCAATCTGAAATCTAAATTTTTTGACTGCAAGAGCATACATTCTAGTTTCTTTATCTTTCTTAGTCTTATGGAAATGGCAAAGACTTTGGGATAATCCTAAGTGGGTTTTTTGACATGTTACTGTCAGTTACTTTTGATAAGGTGGTTAATGGCTATGGCATATGCTATGTTGTTCATTTCAAAGCTTTACTTTCATGCAATTATCCCAGATCATCTGAAAACGGTACTAATATGCAGTAGATACGTAAGCTTTTAAGTTAGAAAAGGCACCTCTTTATATAGCTTTTGAGTATATTTAATAAAGATTATTTAGAAATCAAGTATTAAATTCATTTAAGCTTCCATTAAATACATTAATTCATTTTATATAAATATCATTATAGTATTTGAGGTAAATACGGCAATTTTTAGATTTGAATCAGTTTCTGAAAGTACTATTTTTACAATCATACTTACAATACTTACATCTGCCATGTACTCAGAAATCACATATACACTAGCTAGCACTTCTGTGTCTCAGCAAGCAGAAACCAGGTCT
Source organism: Balearica regulorum gibbericeps (assembly GCF_011004875.1). Taxonomy (NCBI): domain Eukaryota; kingdom Metazoa; phylum Chordata; class Aves; order Gruiformes; family Gruidae; genus Balearica; species Balearica regulorum. The sequence goes on from NC_046186.1 coordinate 46,926,274, forward strand.
AGTCATGAGAAAGTACTTCAGTTTCAATATCTGTTCTGCCCTCAGCATCTCTACTAAAGATTGCCAATAAATACAGTGATGTTTCTGTGATTTTTTTAATGGTGGCTTTTATGTTCTTTTCAAAGCAGGACAAGCAAACAAAAATGAAGCAAAGAAAGCAGGACAAGTCTAAAATTAGACTTGCTAAATATAATGTAATAGGAGTCAACTATTTAGAAGTTATTTGCACTGTACAAAAGTTTCCAATTGTCTTCTTTTAGCAAGCAATGACAAAATAATCTAGAACACATGGAATTAGTTTTTATCCCCTCTTGAGTTAAAACATTTTACTCTGACCTTAAATTTTAGTATACTCTTATGTTATATATGAAAGACTATTAACATTTTTCACATTATAATTTTGTATGGAAAATTTCAGCCCACACTGAATTACTGGATTTAATTCTTCACAGTTCTTTAGCTGTTAATGAAGATCCTATAGAAATGTTTTTAGCAGATGGGAATTTGAGAGATTATTTAGCTATAGGTAGCAGCTGTCTCAGTTTGAACAATATACACATTGTTGAGAATATTTCTATGTGATAGGGGTATTACTGAGAAATTGTGATGAAATATGAGATACTGTATCTGTGACATAGACTTGTGAGCGAAGAAGAAATTTCTCAATGGACTAAATAGCAAAGTTGTCCTTCCCCATTCTGCTTTTGGCCTTAAGAGGTCTACTGGGATCCTCTGCCAGATAGGTACACCTGCAGTCTTAATTTAGGAAGGTTTTTTATAGTAAGCTATAATTCCTGTTCCAGCTATTTTCAGCAGAATCTGTTGAGAAAATAATGTGGATCCTTTGCAGGATCTAAAAGGGGGAATGATGAAACAGAGGAAACTGATTTTGTCTTTTGGATATATTCTCTACTGGTCTGGTTCTGCTGGAAATGAGTAGAGCTAAGTTTTTTACAGTCTGAAAGCTTCATAGCAAAAAACCATAGCAATACTACGTTATTAAAATCTCTCAGCATTATGTTACTAAAAGAACATTCTATATTGGAAAAGGCTGTATTGAATCCTCTGTCAAAGGTTATCGCAATTTCTTACTGATGCTGTAGTGTGGTACCATGTTAGGTTACAGCATCATTTCCTGAAATCAAGACAGCTTTGACATCCAGTTGTAACGAGGAAGAATATTTGGAGATATAAAATAAAATACCAGTGGTTTTTAATACTAGATGGTGCTGCTCATGATGACAACTAATTAATAATTAGTGATCTCCATTAATATTTTTGATATAGTGAAGTGAGCTATTTCAGATTTAAGAAGCACTTCATTTATGCCTGGATCCTGCTGTAACTGAAATCCTAAACAAAGCATCTGTTTTTTGGGCAGTTGGGTGTATTATATATGTGCACTGCAAACATAGTGATGAACATTAACCCTTGTTACCGCCACCAAGTGGAGCATGCTCCAATGCAAGAAGGAAGTTAGCATGGCAGAATACTTTTTGTTTGTTTGTTCGTTTTTTGTGTTTTCTAACACAGAAATATACTACTACTTTATAGGAGACTTGTTTTTCCCCTGTAATTTTAGTACAATTAAACAACCTAATATTAGTCACAGACCAATTCGTGATCTGTAAACCACACCACACCACCCTATTAGCTGATGTGAACAATAAGAGTTTTGGAAGATTGTTACTGCATCTAATTCCATAGTAAATGTAAAGTAATGCAAATTGGAATTGTAGAATATTGAAGATGAATGCAATGGCATGAGTCATTTATTCAGTCTTTTTGCTGCTGCGTATATGTTTTGTTACCTGTATAATCAACAAAAAAAATTTAATACTCTCATATGAATTATATGAGAATGTTCTACAGTGCTGAAATGATTCACAACTTTCTATGTAAACCTGATAGATTAGTTAGGAGATTGGCTAGTCTGATTACAAACTATTAGTCTGGGGTATTGCTTTAATTGAATTAGAATAATTACATATGTTCTTTGAAGAGGAGTGTCATAGTTGCATGATTATGCTAAAGGAAGATTTGTTGGTTTTAAGGTAATCCTAACTGAGGCTGCTTACTGTCTGTTAATATTAAGGAAGAAGAAAGACTCGAGTGATAAGAAATTATCATGAGTTCAAATACTTTCTTTTCTTTTCTTTTTCTTTTTTTTTTTCTTTTTTTTGGTAAAATTTTTGTATATCAGTTGCAACATACTGAGAAGGGATAAAAAAATCAGGAAACTGTGAATGTTTATAGTAAGTTGTCCTGCTAGAAGCTCAGGTTCTTGTTTTGATAATTTTCTTTTCTTTTGACTCCTCTGTTTTCTTTAAGGCCTTATTCGATTACAAGAGCTCATCAAGGCTCCATCACGATACAACCTGAGACTAAAAATCCGTCAGTTACCAGCTGACACGAAAGATGCAAAGCCATTGCTAAAGGAGATGAAAAGAGGCAAAGAATTCCATGTAATCTTTGACTGCAGCCATGAAATGGCAGCAGGCATCTTGAAACAGGTAATCCTCATTTTCGTTTAGATGGCCTAATCTTTTTCATCCCTAATAAATAAAAGTAATCCAGACTTAATGGCACTTAACAAGCAGGAGTACGTCAGTTTTACTGAGGCTTAACTGAAAATTAGCCAAGGATTTCAGAGATAATTTTATTGGTGACTCTAATGGTAGCTGCTTTCATTATGTTTTTTTAAAGAAACAGACTAATCAGTTCATGTACAGATGAAAAGTTATATCAGTCTTTCAACTATGAAGAATTGGTCCTTTGGAGAATGAAGCCTCTAAATTGTGTACTCTTAATCAGGTAGTGATATTTGAATAGTAAGTTACCAAAAGACCACATTGTTGTGTTCCACTGAAGGAGAGAACTAATAGATATCTTTTAGAGCCATATTCTCCTTGCACTACTAATAGGACTGCAAAACATCTGAATACATTGGGGTAGGTGCTTTGAAAGTGTTTGTTTTGTTGTGAACAAGTAAGATGAGCAGGTGAGATACAGCAGAATGTCAAATACTTAACTGGCTTTACGTTGCAGAAGCAGATTCCAATGATGTCTTCCAAGAGAAGGTGGCGATATAGCGGTGTACAAAGGACGTGGCTCATAAAAAAAAAAGCTTATTGTAACCCTGAAGTATGCACAAAAGACATATCTTTGTCTATCTCCTTTAGTTTAATAAGCTAGCTCCAAAGACTGGGAATTCCTTCTGTTCAGAGGCCATTTCCCCCATAGTTTTTTAATTGAATATGACTTGCAATAAGGAGGATAGGAAAAACACCTAAAACAAAGCAATATTCTACATTTCAAATGCACAGCTTTTAGTGACTTTAATTCATGTTTAGATTACATTTGCTATCAGACTGTATGGTTTAAATTGAGAACAAAATGTTTTTAAGATTTGAAAATATATCTCTCATTAAAGGTACTTAGGGGTATTGTTGCAAGTACAATTAAAATTGCTAGTAAACTTACATACATACTATAATTTCTTTGCTTTATTGTTCATTGATTAAAAGGCTTTTATTAATTCCTAGTAATTTTAAACCTCTGCTGGTGGTTTTTGCTCTTTGCTAAGCATCAGTCAGTGTAATTGTTTAGCCCAAATCGCTAAATGTACATTTAATTATTTTACCATATTAAAGATGCAGATGGAAAAGGTGTTGATGGCAATACAAAGCTGTAGTACTGACAATAACTCCTTCAAGGTATATTATTTATACTGTACCTAGTAGTTTTTAGGTAAAAGGAAACTTTTCTTTCAAAGTATACAACATTGTGAAAAACATATGGCTAGAGGGAAATGGGAACAAAATTAAAAGCATTGTATCTTTAATCATGTCCCAGGACCCACGAGTGAGCGTTCAACCTCTTTAAATCAAATTGTAAATGGTTTTATCAAAGTACTCTCCTCATCCTAAAGATTATAAAAGGAAGATGCAGGAATAATTCTTTCATGAGTGTTTATATCTTTATACAGTTTCTGTAGACTTTTAGCTTTCCATTCAGCTTCAATATTGCAATGCTTTAAATATGTCTAAAATTGGTAGTTCTGCAGCTGAATGTGAGCTCTTGTTGTCAAAATGGACACAAAGTATGTTAAGACTGTATTTATTATTTAGTTAAAGCACTCCAAATCTAGTGTTTACAAGCATTTACTGAAAAATAATAATAAAAAAGATCTTCATATATTAATTTGTGAACTATTAATTAATGAATTGTTTCTGGTAATAGAGGGATGAACTTGGGGAGACATGACAAGGAGTTTCTGCTTGGGAGGATGACTGGAAAGGTTAACAGTGAAGTTGGTGGAAGAGAAAACAAGTTGGAAATAAAGAAAAAAATTACCTTGAGAGGCCAGTGAAATAGCAACTACTGTTTTCTGGCCAAAAATACATCATGAAAAGGAAAAAAAGAATCCTGTCATTCAGACAAGCATAATTAAATTAAGGCAAATCTCAGTGGTAATTACATCACCAGGCAACCAGGGAAAGCAGACATGATTTAAAAGGTTAGAGAAGCACTGGAATAATGAGAGCAGAGAAATGACGATGTTTTGAAGAGGAAAAATAAGTGAGGTCTTCTGAGAAGTAAGGAAAGTGAGAGAAAGAAGACCTGGAAAAGAGACAACACCAGCACATAGCAGAATCAGGAACATACGTAAAATGTTCTTGTGTAGAGATTCTGTGAAGTATGAAAGACCTGATGATTGCAAGTAGTTAAGATATAGGTGACTGCAAACGTGTGATGTATATAGAGGAAGATACCTTGGCTTTATTTAAAATCATCAACAACAAAAGTTCTTAAGAAAGCTAACTATGTTTGTAGTCATACAGTATCTTATGAAGTTGTACTATTTCTTATGAGAGAATGGTTTTCCTGTGCTTAAGAGAATTTAAATTGCTATTAGCACACTATACTGTAGTTCTAAATATTGTTGTGGAATTCTAAATACACAGGTATAGGCATCCTTTGGAAAAGTGTTGTCTTGTCTAAAATATTATAAAATCTGATTTGTATCTGATATTTCAAATTAATTTGACTTTTTAACTTTTCTTTTGAAAAGAACTCATAGACTAGTAATTTCATCATTTTTCAGATAATGTCACAAGTAAAAAGGCTCCCACAACCTTCAGAACTCCAATAGTTCTTTTGTATACAAATTCTGGTCTTATGACAGTTGTTGCCTTCAGTGTGTTTAAGGAGCTGTAACTGGTAATGACTTAGCAAAGAATTCTGTTGATAATTCCTGGAAAGGAACAAAATATTGCTTACTTGTGTAGCTTTTTAAAATGTTAAAATTAGGTAAAAATCACTGTAGATAGGAAAACGATCAAGTGAATCATACTAGTCTAAGGCAACTTTTGTGCAGAGCATGAAGATACATGCTTTTTGGGTGAAAATGCCCTTAATGAATTAAGAGTGATGAGACATCCATACTTTATTGCTTTAAAAGTGTATCTACAAATATTTGTTCTTATGCTGTTAAAAGCATGAACATTTAAAAATGCACAGTTGATCAAAAACTATTTGGTATTACATAGTTAGCAAGACAGAAGAAGGTACTTAATAGATATCTGAGTTTATAGAGTAATACAATGAAGACTTATTCATTTTTACTGAAGTAGTATGTACCTTGCTGTTCAAAACTTGACTCGAGTATTTTCTTCCATGGTTGGAAAAATGTACACATGTATAATATAAGCTTGGGTTCTTCTTTTAAATATATAGTATTCCTCAAAATAGAAAAAAAATATTTCCTGTTAGGTTATCCTTTTTAAGGGAAGGATTCAATAATGAATGAACATATTGTCAACTCAAATTTTGTGTGGCAACTTAATGCATCTATTAATATGTAAAACTATAAGCCTCCTTCACATTTACTGCACTAAACAGTCTAATAATATTCTTTCTATCAGAAGATCTGGTTCATAAATTCCTTTAATAGTCAGTAATCTGCTCTAACTGCTAGCAAATGACTTGCTTGACCTAATTTTAGTATAATTCCAACCCTATAGTCTGATCCCAGTAGTGTTCTTTTGCAGCTTTTCATTTGCCATGTAAGTGTGATAAAAATGTATTATGTGACCTCAGAAACATTAATCTTTTGTTTATTTTTTTAAGGCTTTAGCTATGGGAATGATGACAGAATACTATCACTATATCTTTACCACACTGGTAAGTGGCTTATAAAAACATAATGATGCCATCTAACAAAGATGTTACTTTCCTTAATTATGTTCAATGACAAAGTGAAAAAGGTTTTTCTGGAATGGGGTGTGAGTACAACATGTTTTCTCTGTTGAGTTTTCTTACTTTCAGTAAAAACTCATCAGCATGGTTTAATTATTGTTCAACAGTGTTCCCTGGAAACTGATTGACCTGAAAAAGCAACTGAGTCTGTAGCACTGCAATTTTGAACTTTCAAGCAGGGTTAAGTATAGAATTCATAATTGATTATTTATATTATGATTTTTGTCCTTTTTCTCTTTTAGCTATTTGTAGGTGAAGATTATGATATTTTAAATTTACTTAGATATTCCATATTTTTAACCCAACATTTTACAAGGTAGTTCTTCATGGTAGTTCTTCACATATTTTTAACCCAACATTTTTCAAGATAGTTCTCATCATTTGATTCCTGAATAATTTTTTATGATAAGCAGCATTTTATTTAACAGTCCATATGAGCTTTTTAGGCACATAAATTATGCAATATTCTTTGGTGTCCACTGTAAAAGTAACTAAGAAGGAATTTGCTCATTCTTGGAGCCACCAGATTTAACATTTGCAATAAATGAACATTTAAAATGTGAATGGTTTTATAAAACATAACAAACATGTATGTGAACACCTTTTTTTTTGCTGCTCATCACAGCCTAAGAAACAGTTTAAAAGTTGGTAAAATACTACTCTAGAAACTACAGTTGTGCACATTTCTCTGTTTTCCATTGTGTTCAAATTTGCCCATTTAGATTGCAGTTCATTAAGGTTCTTAAAATAAAAGTCATATCAAGCATGAGATCCATGTGCCTTGGTAAAACCATGCTTGAAATGACATGTGTTTAAAATCACATACAAGTTTAAGTCCTCACTGAAATTAATCCTTTGTGGTAGGATGGAAAGTTCACCTCAGAATCACAAAACAGAAGTTCATGGAGAGTATTAGCATGGATATAGCTTGTTAAATAGAAAGCAAGATAATTTGTGAAGTTCAATAGAACTGTAAGGGCAACATACCCTGCACAAGTACCTGTCTTATTTTAGAAGCGTAAATTCTATTAGTTACAGATTCTGGATTGCATGCAATAGAATTACCCTCGCTAGTCTATCAAAATGGATTCTAGATATTTCAAGGGATTTTTTGTTTTTTAAATTTTCATTTTTCTATTGGTGCAAATTGCTTCTTTGAGTGGTATGCTCTCCATTGGCCTTTAATTTTTATTCTTAAAGCTGTGTTTAAAAATCAGGATTTTCTGTCATTCTTATTTCCTCATTAGAACACTAGCTTTTTTTTAGGAGAGACAAGTATTATATAGATTTGGAGCTATCAAAGGATAATTTAATGTGCACAAACAGATGATAGATTTTGATTTTGCAATGTATCTTTGGAACTTGCATCAGAATTTAGTTGGTTTTATATATTAATTGCTTCTTACCTGACATAGTGAAAGTCTTGTCAAATAAATTTTCCAGTCACAGTGTTTACAGCAGTCTTCTGTGTATTCTCCTCTTGATTGATTCAGGGTCTAATGCAGTAACTCATTAATACACCAACCTGTGTGTATTTACAATATATCCATAATAATTTGTTGTGCATATTTATTATATTCCAGTGTAAACATGAAGGTGTTTGGATTACATAATTACATCTGAGCTTCTGACTTATTTCACAGTAAAAATGGAGAGAATTTTTAAAGGGAAAGATGTAACATAGGTCTAGTTATGCTCAACCTTTCCTTTGCAAGAAAATGTTTTATTTCTTTAGAGAGAGGACATGAGTTAGGTTATTTGTAAATCAATAACTTAAAAGCATTTTGACACCTGCATATCTTAGGTATTATATATGGAAAATTATATCATAATTACTAGCTATAATTAAAAATGGATAATGGTTGATAACTGGTTGATATTTTTGTGGGCTTAGTGATGTTAACAATGAATAATGAATTATATTCTGGTTTTCCATGGTACAATAGTTAACCTTCAGCTCTATCCAGTAAACAAAATGGATTCAGACAAGTGTTACACCTAATGATACCACTTCATGGAAATTTATAATATATTAAACTGCCAGAAAAAATAAATAAAAAATGAGATGAACAACTAAGTATGAATTAAGTGGAGAAATTCTATGTTCAATGAAATTAAAATTATTATAGGACAGTAATGTCTTATGTATAATCTTGATTATGTCACTTAAAAATTATTCAAAAGGAAACACAAAATAAATCAAATGGAAGTTCATTTATAATGCACGTATCTAGGCCTAGTGAGTCATGACTGTTTTCTCCATCAACTTAATTTCCCCCCCCCATTTTCCAAACCTGACCTTAGACCTGAGTTTCCTGAAGTCAAGTCCAGGTTGTACATTGTTTCTAAGGATTCTGCCAAAGGATTGGAATAATCTGGAGTTTACTGCTTGATCTAAAATTTGATTTTCTTCTTTTCATTAATTTATATCTGCCTCTATATGTGTGTTGGGGGGCTAAATATAAGCACACATATGCTTACATATGTCCTGAAAAAACATTAATTGGCAAAGGATATTCTTGCAAAGATAATTCCTAATCAAAGATACGTCCATGTTTGGAAATATGATTGATAGCTGTGAAAAATGCTTTTGGTTAAATTTAAAGCCCTGTACATTTTCCCATCCACCCCAATTTATCCTCTAAAAATCAACATGTACAAGTTTCACAGAGACTGAAGATGCAAGGAAACTCTCGCTCTGTTTATTTTGTGATTTGAAGTCTGTTCTGGTAAGCCAAAGAAGTAGTGATTAATAATAACATTTTTAGCAAATAATAATAATATTTAAGCCTACTAGTGGATACAGTTCTGCACCTGGAGTTAGCTTTTCCTAAAAGGCTCATTTATTTATTTATTTATTTATTAAACAAAAGACAGTTGAAGCAGTTCTTCCTCTGGAATCAGATTACTCCCACTATAGGATCAGCCGAGTTGCTTGCTCACAGACACAGGCTCCCAGACAAACAGAACGTACTTCCTAGCATATATAGCACTGTTACTCCTCCAAATTTCAGTACTCTCATCTCAGGAGATGGGTTAACAGTTGAAATAGGAATTACAGTGTATTTAAGAATTTATACAGTGGTAATTTTTTTCAGGATCTCTTTGCCTTGGATGTGGAACCCTACCGGTATAGTGGTGTTAATATGACTGGATTCAGAATTCTAAACACGGAAAATACCCAGGTGTCATCTATCATTGAAAAGTGGTCCATGGAGCGATTGCAAGCACCTCCTAAGCCTGATTCAGGTTTGCTGGATGGATTTATGACGGTATGAATATCAGTGTTTAGTTCCTTTTTTTTTTCTTTATGTTTGTGAAGTTAAAAAAACTTTTAACTTCTGTTAAAAATTTTACAAATGTGTGAAGTAAGCATATAGCTGCTGCTTATTATTGTAAGTCATTTTTTCATGCTTCCTTGTTTGCATTAATATTTTCATTCTTTGATTTTTAGCTTTTTCAATTTAAAATTTGAAGCAGTTCATCTCACTCAGTTGTATATTTTATGCATTGATCAAAGATATAATTGATCTCAAACCTTTGGACAGTTACTAAGATCAGTAGCAACAGTTACTTTATCAGAACATAAGGTCATGGTCAATAAAATCATAGAATAATAAATATTGGAATAGAGTTCTGTGGGCCAGTCACATATCTTTCATCTTTAGTGGTGCTGTAAAGAAAGTGCTGTTCTCCGAAACGCTTCTGGTGTGAGGCAGAAACCTACTATTACTGGCATATGACTGTGTAAGACCATACTTTACACCATTACTTCGCCTCAGGATAGAGAAAGATTAAGAAGTGCATGAAAAACACACTGGTTTCTCTTCCTGACCCTTAAGAGCCCTCTTTATAAATCTAAGTGGAACCGAGTAGTCATAAAGACTGTGATGAATATTTAAAGGAGATTCTTTTTGTTGATTAAGCATATAAATGCACTTTGATTACCTGGATTTTAGATACCTGAGATATGCAGATAGAATTTAAAAGATATTTAACAGCCTAATAGTCTTGACAAGTGTTCGATGCTTACAGACCTTTTATAATTTGGTCCTTAGATACAGAAAAAACATTCATAGGATGTCAGTTTTACAAGAAATGTCTTTGGAAGGTGTAAAAGAAAGTTATGTCATGACATCACTGCACAAAGTTCTTCCTGTGCTCCGAATAAAATTAGTGGAATAAAATAAGTCATGTTATTGACATCAATAAAGTTGTTAAGTTTGTCAAATTTGACTTCCATTTCACTGTTCATGTGCATTTAAAGTCAGAAATGCACTCAGGAATTAAAGATTCTACACAGATATTAATTGCTGTTATGGAATATTCTAACTGATATGGGCTGAACAGGGAATTTGTTTTATTTTCACTGGTTGGTAATGACTACAGCTTATTCAGAAAAATATTAGCAATAAGCCTGCTTAATGGGAGTGCATTCAGCTTGAGCCACGTAGCTAAATGTCATCAAATGTATTAAAACACCTGAAATGCAAGAATTTGCCAAATAAAAAACTGACATATATGTAGGTCTGAGCATTTAGAGACCTCAGTGTAGACTAACTGGTTTCCAATGTTGTAAAACCATGCAGTGATGGGTCACAAAGTTTAGAAGCTCTGGTGATGTTTGTGTTATGTCCTTCTTCCTCTGACTTTTCCACAAATCAACTTAGCCATCATAACAGAGTTAGAACTATCAATTTAACTCTGACATTGCATTTCCTTATTTATGTTTCATAGAGTTCCCAGTCTTAATTCTTGTTTTGAATTGTTTTCTGTAGGCTTGTATAACTCTCTAATTAGTATGTAATTTTCCTCATTGTTATCTGTCCTTTAGTATCCCAATGTGATAAAAAGTGGATATAAAATTTTGTCTTGTCTCTTTGGAATGTTCCAGGTCAAATTTCCAAGTGTGGATCCTACTGACTTCAGTTTGAATAGTTTTCCCTTTGTTTCTAGGCTGCTCCTTAGGAGAGGTCTGGAAAGGGTGATGTTTTAGCACACCTGAGAAGATTAGTGGTGGAACCCAAAATTTCCATCACATTTCACTCCCCTTTTAGGGTTTCTTAAGACCGTTAGTATAGGCTTTGGAAAAACAAATTTAAACTATTTAATAAATGCTACCATAACTAAACATTCTATTATTTATGTTGACTTATTTGTATGACAAAGAAATTAAATATATTCCATGATTTAGGAGAGTAACTACAGCACAATTGGCTTTGCTCTTTCTGTGACTCCAGAAATCTGTGGAAATGTTGGAAATAATAGTCTGACACAACATAGCAAATTATACAGGTTTTCTTTACACACACTTCTTGTGATAAAAGGTTTGCTTGTATAAATATTTATGAGAATCAAATAGATACGATTTCTACTAAAGTCTAAATTAATTGGTGACTTTGAAATAAAACTTAATATACTTTTAATATGATACATAGATTTCCTGAGGAAGTCTCAGTGGTCTACTTTTTTGAAGAGGCTTTTCTGTCATGATTTACATACTAATAGATTTCATTTGTATTTTTGATGTTTTTTTCACATTTCTTTATTGGTCTGAGGATAATCAAAGTGGTGCTTATCCTCACAACATATCAATAACAATCTAAATGTGTTGCTATTCAAATATATTTGTACCTTTTTATTTCTGTCAAACACTTGTGCAGAAATGAATGTGCATGCATGGTGTAGCTTACTAAGTTACTTAGAAGATTATATTTATTTCTTAAATCTGTAATAGTCTTTTTTTCTGAGTATTCTCTGTGGTCTTGTATTTACTTTGATCATTGTTTTTGAATCACCATCCCCTTACTAAACAGATGGAAAGAAATATATAGTGCTTTTAAAAGTAAAGATCACATACTATGGCTGTTTCTTGTAGAAGTACAGGAATGTGTTAATGATAGTTCTGTCGCAGGTAATAAGCCATGCCTTTAGAAAATACTAGAAAAAAGAAAAGTCAAAGAGCAATCTGTTGTAATACTTCATCTTTCTTACTAGTAGAATTAACTGTATCTAATATTTCTCTATCTTTTTTCTCAGAGTCTCCTTGTTTGTTTTTGTTACCATTGGGTGAAAAAGTCCCAATGAAATAATGAGTAAAATCTTTGCACATTTTAGATCCAAAGCTGGGGCTTTTTCAGACTAGAATAAACTTTGTAGTGAATTCTCACTTGATCCTGCGCTTCCTGACTTAATTTAGTGATACATAAAATTGTCTTTTTTTTCCCTTTGGCTTCTTACATGTTTCCAAATAAAATCCAAAGTGGCTCTAATCTGTCACAATCTAGCTGGTAAATGTCCCTTCATTCATGCGTTTCCCTGTTTCTCATCCTAAATTCACTTGTTAGCACTTCAAAATACACATTTATAAAGTTAGACTGTGGGCAGTGTGAGTAGGTTGTTAGCTTTTGAACTTGCTCCATCTATGAGAAGCTTAAATATACTGAACATTAAGGTAAAAAGCACCAGGTATTGGTTTGGTCAGCTGCCAGACTGGATTACGAGGGGTTTGTTTATTGCTCAATCATTCTGACAGAATGCTTAGTTGCCTAGACATCTTTTACAGGGCTATGGAAGCTGGTGCATAAAAGTAAAATAAAGACATCTGCAGAGTATTTTTTCCATGCACATTTCTGTCCAGAGACTAGTTAATTATAATATAGGAACAGCATGCAAATCAAAAGAAGTTGAATAGCATCACTGAAAGTTTTGAGGTTTGCTCCAAGATAAATATTTGGAGTTGTATGTCACCAAAATGATTTTTTTTTTTTTTTTAAATTGTATACAAAATGTATGATACATTCAGGTGTGCAAACCTGTGGTTCTGTTGAGGCAATCTACCTTGAAATTATTTTGACATTGCAGATTGTAATACAATACAGTCTCAAATGGAGCCTTGTATCAGGATGTTACAAAACAACTTCTAACTAGATTGCGGATCTTTAAACAATTTTCCCATATATGATATATTCATTACTGTTGCTCTTCACTAACTTTATATTAAATTCTGAAATTTGAGCAAAATGACTTGGCATTAAAAAAACACACTATTTTTCAACCAGAAAAAAGATTTCTTCTTGAAAATTGAATTTATAATATACATTAAAAAAACCCCCAAACACAAAAATCCCAACCAGAATGAAATAAAACCATTTAATTTATGTAACTTTAGCTTTTATTTCATAAAAGGGTATATTTGAAAGGTTTCAACCCAATTTAGCCTGGAGAAAAACCTGAATTTTGGATTTTCCTGCAAGATGGAAAAACTACTTAATTATGATGACTGAATATTTTTGTTACACTTTAGCAGTATTGCCATCTGTACTGTATTAATGGAAAGATATTCTGGAAAATAGAGGAGTAATATACTATTTTAAAGAAACTTTACTTTGGTATACTTATACTAGCCTGTAAAAGTAACACACAGGAAAAAAAAAGAAAAAAACAAACCCAAAACCAAAACCCAAACCGAAAAACCAAAACCCAAAACCCCCACAAAACAAACAAACAAAAACCCCCTGAACATAAATGCACTCCTACAATTGCGTTGATAACCATGATTCAGACCAAGCAGAGTAGAGCATGAATAAAGTGTTATGAGTTCAGAATTCTTTTGCTCTACAACTATTTATCTTCCACAGTTTTCTGTGCCTCAAGTCAGAACTTAACATGCATAATTAAGATGACCTAACAAGCTCTGCTGCTTCATTAATGTAAAGTTTTCCTTACTAATTGCTTTTGCCTATCATCTGATTTAGGTACCTGCTTTCAGCTTACGTATTCTGACTATTAATTTTATTCTTTAGCGTTTGCTTTAGTAGCTGTATAAGCCAGGTGCAGGCAAGCACTATGGTACTTGATGAATGCTAAAGTCACTATTAAAGCATTTCCTCAGAAAAATCATAGTTTGGGCCTGATATGTTTTGTAGGCTGCCTAGAAGAATGGAGCGTTATTTAATTGTGTGCTTTCTCTTTCTACTCTTAATTACCTTGCTTATTTTTTTACATATTTTGTAAATTTCTCCTTTCTTTTCTGGACATAATGTGCTTTTCAAGCTTAGATGCTCTCCACCATGAAACATAGTAGTTCTCAGCAAGTGAAAACTACTTGTAATAAAAATATAGAGTGATGTTAAATACTGAGGGTGAAAATGTAGAGATTTGTTGCATAGCCAGGATGGTTCATTTCCGTGTATGAGATTTTCATCTGCTTCAAAAAAAAGACAGATGAGATTTTATGAAAAAAGATCTGAAATTTTTAAAAGCTGGTGTATAGACTTCCTCAGATAAGGAGAACAGATACAAGAATATTTTCTTTAAATATATAGTGTAAAAAAGATTCAAAGATCACCAGGAAAAATGCTAATACCTTCATACATCGTTCTTAATTGAAAGAAAATACAAATCCATTCACTCCACAGAGCTGTCTAGGAAAGTCATTTTGAAACTAGCCATTTTGAGGGATGTAGTAAAAATGCTGAAGTTAGACTTGCTTTGGAATGTGAGAATGGGAATGAAAGAGAGAATAATGATGGATTTGTAAATGTGTAGGTATTTTCCCCTAATTAGCTCTCCATATCTGCACACCCAAAGACTTGGGGGACACATATATTATATTCTTTCTTTGTTCTCTGTTTCCTCTGATTGTGAGAAAACTTCCACTAAGCGACCTCTCGATGTATGAGAGCGACCTCTCTTAAGACTGTCCTGTGAAGTCTCGTTTATCTGAATGTTCACCTTCTTAGCTTTGTGGTTATGTTAGTTTTATATTCTCAGGAGTTTTGTTGAATCTAATGGTAAGACAAAGAATTGCTAAGGAAAAGAATTGTGGAAGGGTGAGTATGAATGAACAATGATGGTGTATTTTCAGTTGCATGAAATTAAATTGTTTGAAAAACCCCTAAAACCCTGTAATGAATTGGACCAATGCATGAAAGCCATGTTAAGTGGCTGGCTATAATCAGGTGAAAGAGCCCATAATCATCAGAGCCTTTTGGCTTAATTTTGGTAAAGCTTTTTGAATCATGTTAAACTAATTTGGTTAAGCTAATACAGTTGTAAAGTATACTTTTTTCCATTCTAGACAAGATTGGAAGAGATTAAGAGGGTAAAGGAAGGCATTGAAACCATGGCACTTGTAGTTTAAGACCCATCTGAAACTTAAAAACCCTAAAATTAGAAAAAGGGATTAAGTTTTTTTATCATGACATAACCAAGGCTTAATGAGGTTTTTCATGAAAAAGATAATTAACTCCCATGTGAAATAATTGGACATGAATAATATTGAGGGCACTCTTGTACTGCTATGAAACAAGTATATATTTCCCAGGTTCAATGCCCTACTCAAATCCATTTTAATCAAGGTTTAGGTGAACAGCATGAGACAAGAAAAAGTGAAGTGTGAATAAAAAAAATACAGTGGTGATAAAAGAAGAGATTAGATTTTAACCAAACTGTTAAAATTAAGCTCTTAATTACTGACTCAAGAATTAGCAATACTAGTATTTTGCATATATAGCTCAGTTTGTTTTTAAATCTTTTTTTATTCTGTGCCTCAATTTCTTAGTTTCTTGCAAAAGTTCTCCAAAATTCACTGCTTTGCTTTCCTCCCAAAGGAAGGAAAAAAAAAAAAAAAATGATGTCATCCAATGTTTTCTTTCAGCACACTTGTGGGGTTTGATTTACTGTCTTCATCCTTGATGTCAGGATTTTCAATGACTGTATAAACTGATGTAGATAGTGAGGTTATTACACTGGGTACAAATTCTGCACTGAGATAGAAAGTTCTAAAATTTTGTTTTGTTTTCCTTTAGGTAAATTGAATTTTATAGTTACTTGGGGGTAAAAAAGAATACATTCATTGCAAATATAGTATTTTGAAGCTTGTTCAATTAGTGCTGTAATGAAATTTAGGTGCTTCTCCAGTGGTGTTAACAGAATCTACAGCTGCTTTACATTCCTGCCAATTCCTTAGTGTATACCTTGATTTTTTAAAAATAATAAATTATTTTATACTTGTTGTATTAATGATTTGAAATGGCAGTCTCTTTAATTTAGCAATGAAGTTATTTTATAGAAGATAAGGCTTCCAATTTGTTGAATAACTTGTTACAAATTAGTCGTTTAGTTCTGTTAACAGTCAAAGGATATTTGTGAAACTGCAATTTCTTATCTCTACCTAATACGGAAATAGCAGTTATATTTGAGATAACTAGTTAAATAATAATTTAGTAACTGCTAGCAGGCACTGTGAATGGACAGAAGGATTTGATGAGAAAAAGGTGCTGTTAAGGTTCCTGAGGGTGAAAAGATTCATAAAAATAAAAAGAAATGCTTATTATAGAAATACAGGCTTGCATTCTGATTTAGAGCTTCAAAGAGGATAGCTTGTTATGTAGACAGCTTTATAATTATCCCTTTAGCAAAAGGAATTTTCTGGATTTGCTGATGAGATGTGTTTAGTAAAACACTGTGGCAGCAAATGTGTACTTCAAAGGAAATACTAAACAATTACTTATTTCTGTGTTACAAGCTAGGAATCTCCCCTAGGCACAGTTAACTTCATGAATTTAGGGACTATGCAGGATTTCATGCTGTAAGATGTTTTAGAAATGATATGTGAGCTATTTTGAGAATTAATTACATTATTAAATATTTGACTCCTGTATGTAGTCTTTCTTGGTATTTTAGGAATCGGGATCTATCAGAAACTTGCAATCCTATCCCAGAGGAAAGGTATGTCCAAGTGTTGTGCAGCATTTAGCAGAAATTGCAGCTGTCCTCCTATGGAAGATTTCATAGAATTCTTCCAGATGTGGTTTGAGAATGTATGCATATATTTATAAATATAGTAAGATTAGCATGGATTTAGATAATGCTTTCATGTTAGAGCTCTCCTGCTACATCTTTAGAAAATAATAGAGGGAGCCCAGTGTAACAGCAAGTAGGGAAACAGCAGAGCTTGTGCAACCTGCAAAAGCTCCTGTGCAGTCCGGAAGACTAGCTAAAGCGTAGGTTGTTTTTTGAAATAAGAACTTAAGTGCCTCTACTTATGAAATATGGAAGTGTTTGCACTCTATGAAATTTAAAGTCTGAGGACTGTAACCCAGTATACCATAATCTGTCAAAGAGAATAGTTTTCTTAGGATATGCATTCTGAAATTCAGTTTAATAGTTTATTTATACGCTGTATTTATTGTAACTTTTCAGGAAAAGTGAACCAAAAGCAAGATTACTTTTATTCTGTTTCTTTGCTGTTAGGGTTAAGGAACATTGCCCTTAGGAGCAGCATAATCAATTAAAGCTTGTAATCAGCAGATTTCCTGCAGGAATGAACAAGGGTAGCAATCATTATTGCTACAGTTGTAGGATGTGGCATGGTGACAGTGTAGCCATGCTAGGATAAGCAGCAATATAAATCATTCAATTTGTGGAGAGATGGGACCAGCAATTTAGGCCTTATTGTGTGCTCGTCAGCTTCACAGTGGCACTGCCTGTTAGGGCTGGTGTATACGCAGCTGAATAGTGAGGTTTAAAGTATGTTCTAGGTAAAATCTTGGTCCTTTGGAAATCAGTATATGTGTGTAATTTGGCTAACATTTTGTTTGCTACATGTATGCCAGGCTTTGATATGGTAATGCAGATGAACCGGAGTTGATTTCCCACCCTGCCCCCGATGGAGTAGTAAATACCATATACTGTAATGGAGTGAAAAAGAGTGAAAGTGATATGTAAATATTTGTCTCTGAATATTCAGGTGGTTAATTTGGGTGTAGTTTGGTAAGCTCTAGCTGTCTTCGTTATATACTTCTGAATGATGAAAAACAAGAATGTGTTTTTTTCTTTCTGTTATTAATTCATACTTACTAATTACTACACCAGTTGACATAGCTAGTAGAAATAAACAAGCTTCTGGGTGTTCCATCCTCTCTGTTAAAGACCTGAAGGGGTATGTGCTTGAATGTTTTTCCATTTCCAGATGTATATAGATTTGTCTAATAAAATACATTACTTCTCCCTATGAATCTCTTTTTGCTGTTTAGGCTGCAGCACACTATTTCTAATTTTAAATGGATACTTATAGTACGCATAGACTTGACTAGATCTTTCCTGAGGATCAGTCTCTTTATGATAAATGACATAGTTCAGAAAATGCCACTTTGGCAATTGTGTTTGCCTGATGATATAATTGTTCTCAATATTGTTTACATAAAAGATAAACAATATTAGCTTTAGACTATTTTGGGTTTCTTAGACATCTATTTGCTTAAAGTACTGAACAGGTATTCTGATGTAATTCCAAAGTTTGAGTAAGATTGTAGTTAGAATCCAAAAAAAAAACCACAACCAAAACTCTGTGTCTGAAGGAATATTCTTGCCTGCAAGATTACTGAAAAGAAACTTTTTTTTTTCATTTATTCATTTTCAAACTGAAAAAAACCCAAACCCTTTTTTGTTAGTGTGCTCGTCATTTCTGTCATAGTCCCTAGGGTGCTTCACACAGTATGATTCATGTTAACATGAATGTTGGAAATAGGAGGTCTTCCTGAGCAGGTAGTTTTGCAGTAGTGTATATCTAGAATTGAAGCCAGAGAACAGAAAGCTAGCAGCTGGAAGAACAAAAGGTAGCAGCTGGAGGGCTGCTGGCCAATTATTTCATGAAGTTGCTAGACTAATTTATAAGGTGATGTCCACAAAATTTCCTGACTGGACTGTCCTGGACTCCTTGGAGAAAACTTGTATTTATAGACACCTTTTGTCCAGTGGTGGTTTTCATAGAACACTCCAGTTTGGAAGGGACCTTGAAAGATCATCTTGTCCAAACTTTCATTGAAAGAGAGCCAAGATGAGATTATCTTGAACCCTGTCCAACTGTGTCTCAAACTTCCAGTGATGAGAACTCCACCATGTTCCTTGGAAGGTTGTTCCAGTGATTGTTCTCACTGTAAAAAAATTCTTTATCAAGGTGAAACCTCTTCCTGTGTACCTTGTACCCGTTGTCCTTTGTCCTCCTTGTGTGGCTCTTTGAGAAGAGAGAGCCTCTGTCCTCTTTGTAGCTGCTCTATAAGTACTGGAATACTGTGATGAAGTCCCCCAAGCCTTCTCTTCAACAGGGAGAAAAGACCTAGCTCCTTCAGTCTTTCCTCAGAGGGCAGGTTTTCCAGCCCTTTAATTATCTTTGTGGTGCTCCTTTGGACTCTCTCCAGTGTGTCTGTGTCTTTTTTGAATTGTGGGGACCATAACTGGACAGAGTACTCCAGGTCTGGCCTGACAAGCTCTGAGTAGAGTGGGATGATCACATCTCTATCTCTGTTAGTAATGCCCCTGTGGATGCACCCCAGAATCTGATTTTCCTTTGTTGCTGCAGTGGCTCACAGCTGACTCATGTTCAGCTTGTTGTCCACCAGGACCCCCAAATCCCTTTCAACAAGGCTGCTTCCAAGCCACACAGATCCTAGCATGTACTGGGCTCTTTGGTTACGTTGTCTTTGCACTTGTCTTTGTTAAACTGCATGCACTTCTTGCTAGTCTAGGTCTCTCTGTAAGATGGCTTTCCCTTCTGACATGCCCCTTTACCACCCAGTTTAGTGTCATCAGTAAACTGTTTTAGCAATGGGCCTATGTCTTCCCTGTGCTTCTGCTTACTGGTTATGTATTTGAAGAACCCTTTCTTGTTGTTCCTGACATGTTTGGCCAATTTCAGTTCTAGTTGAGCCTCAGCCTTCCTTTTACTTTGTAGGGATGGACTGTTCTTGTGTTTCGAGGAGGTTGTTCTTGAATAACTCCCAGCATATGCAAGCTCCTTTGCCCTCCATGGATGCTTCCCATGGAATTCGTCACAGCTGGGCTCTGAGCATATTAGATTAGGCTCTTATAACATCCAGGTCTTTGTCCTACTACCGGTCTTCATTGTGCTCAGCAGGAGCTTAAACTCCACAGTGTTACGATTGCTGTATCTGAGATTGTCATGGGTAGTTATGTTGTCAAGTATGTCTTCTCAGTTTGTGAGCATAAATCTAGCAATACACTGTTCTTAGTTTGAATGTCCAGCGACCGCAGCAGGAAGCAGTCCTCAATGCATTCCAGGAACCTGATGGATGACTCGTATGCTGCTATGGTGCTTTCCCAACAAATGTCCAAGTAATTGAAGGCACTCATGAGAACCAGGTTCTGTTGGTATGTGGTTGTGCATAGGGGCAGGGGGCATTAATTAAACAACATACTTGCATATTTATAAATTTTAAAGTCTACTGTTGATACGTATACCAACGCAATGTATATAAAATTACACAGAAACCAATTTAATAATGATACTTTGAAGAAGAAAGCGCTGTAACACTTTTTTGTTGTCTGAGCATTAAGCTTATTTGAGGGTTGGGTTGATGTTGGATGTTTTTGCCATTAATAGAATATACCTCTATGAAGCACGTCGGAATTGTGATCTTCACAATTTCTGTGTCCCTTATGAAGGTTTCTGCTCTGTGTCTGCCTCTGAAGATGGTTTTCATTCTTAAATTTTCCTTTTTTTTTTTTTTTTAAAAAACAAAAAAGAGTATCGAACACATAGGAGTATCTACTATAGAGTTGGATACATTTGTTTTCAACTTTTAGTTGGATATGGGAAAGTAAACACTGACATACCAGTTTCTGTTCAAAGAGCACTGTCATGCATGTAAGATCCTTAGCCTGAAGTTCATTGCATGATCACAAATTGAAAAACTAAAATCTATATTCATGGAAGGAGATGTTTCTGTCTTGGATTAGAAAGATTTATAGCAACATCTGGGAGCAATTAGAAAGGCTTCTTTGTTCTTTGACACAGTTAGGTCTTCATATCTTTGTACAAAGCAAAGATGTGCTTAATGGTTTCTGTTAGTAAATGCTTAGATTTGCCACAGTTTTGCAATTAACAAAGAAAATAATAACACAAACTTTTTCTTTAAAATTGAATATTCCTGTACTAATGTTAATACAATTAGGGTTCTCTATCTTCATTTGCTGGGTTTAGTTCCGTATTTAAACAGTATTGTAGATGAAGAATGTAAATATACAAAGAAAAATAAATATACCTTTTCTTGAAATTTGTGTCAAATTGCGTCAGAGAGCATTGTCTCTCTGTTTCTTTTAGCATTGAACATGCTTATGTTTCTTTAATTTTACTGTTCCACATTTGGCCTATACATTGACTAAGTACTTAGATAAAGGTTATTGATTAGGAACAAACACTAGCAATGTTAGGAAATTGCTTTTAAACAATTTAAAGGGGTTTAAATGTGAAGATCTTGAAAGAAGTTCTCTTTAAATGAAAAGTAAGTCATAAGGTCTCAAGCCACAGCTATGTCAAATAAAGCAAACTTTTATTGAGTTTGTTTATAAAATGCAACATGAGGAGCTTTATATGTAGTTTTGCAAGGCTGAACATAAAGCTCAGGTTTACTGGGTTTATGAACAAATATTTTATTAGCATTTTTAAGCATTTAAGTTTTTAAATCTACTAATGTAAAAAGAAGTCAATGCTGATTCTGTCTTTTAGACATGGATGTGGAATATTGAATGATATAGTAGTGGATTTAGTGACTAAAATTTGTCTGGAGAAAGACACAGAAAAAAGTGAGGATTATGCTGTAATCAGCTCTATTAAGTTAAAAATAAAGGTACCTGTCAATTTCATTGAAGTTACTCTGAATTTAATGAGATCAGATTATCATTTAGAGTTCATTCCTAAAAAATACCCAACCATATGAGATATATTTGGAAACAGACAAATGAAAGATAAATAAAATGGAACTGTAAAATATGAAACACTATAATAAAGTATATATATACTGAAGTTTAGCTCGGACACAATAAAATTCAGGAAAAATAAATTGGTAGAAAATCAGTGAGTTTTGTTAGCTTTTGCATCATAGCTAGCAGTTCTCTGAAGTAAAGATCACACTCCTTTCAAAAAGCTGTGAATCAGGACACTCATAAGGATGATGCTTGAGTAAAAATGTATTCATGAATGAAAGATTAGACAAGAGAGTGGATTCCAGGAGTAAAAATTACAAGCACATTTTCAAATTTTTATATGTATATTAGTGTTTGCTTTTCATTATCTTGTGGATACTAGCATATGTTCCTTTTACTTTTGGTCAGAGTAGTCTTGGGGATCAAAATGATTAGATGATCTGTATGAAGTTTATTTAATGCTATTGGTTAGAATCAGGATATTGGGGACCTGTATTGATTTACAAGTAAGATCAAGGGAGAAAGCCCATCAGTAGAGCAGTGGGAGGTAAAGCACTATCAGGAGAGAATCTTTACTATCTGAACACTAGGTATCATAGTTGTTACAGAAAAATACTGAAGGGCTTTTCTGGGAATATAAATTAGCAGCAACTAACTCATTAGATCTAACAGAAGATCACTCTCTACAACTACCTGAAAGGAGGCTCTTCTCCTAAATAACAAGTGATAGGACAAGAGGAAATGGCCTCAAGGTGCACCAGGGGGGGTTTAGATTGGATGTCAGGAAAAATTTCTTCACCTAAAGGGATATCAAGAATTAGAACAGGGTGCCCAGGGAGTGGTGGAGTCACCATTCCTGGAGGTATTTAAAAGACGTGTAGATGTGGTGCTTAGGGACATGGTTTAGTGGTTGGACTTGGCAGTGCTAGGTTAACGGTTGGACTTGATGATCTTAAAGGTCTTTTCTGACTGAAATGATTCTATGTTCTATAAGATTTACTAATGATTTGCTGCTAATGAGTTACCTGTTTCCTGAGAAGATTTGTTCCCGTCTCTTCATTTGCAAAGATGTATTAAACTTTCCAGAACTCCTAAAGTCTTGTTTTCTCTGTATTCCATAAGTTGTGAAAATTTTGAAATGCAGTACCTAATTTTTGAATCAGTTTGCATTATTAGAGGTAGGTGATTAAGATTCAGCCAAGTGCAGTTCAATGTAAGATGTATGGAAAATGTTTAAAATATTTTCATTTAAGGCTTTTTAGTAGTATAAATAGTTATTAGTTTTGGTTTTTTTACTATAGGCAATTTCTAAATTTTGTGTGTGTGTGTGATTGATAGAAGCATCACTGGGAGCAACCGACTGCACATCATGGAATGAGGTGGTCACTTACGCTTCCTTAATGTGACTTTAACCCCTTATAAAAATGGATTCTTAGAGTGATATTTAGGTCTGTGTTTCCTCCCTCTCCCCTGTACTCTCCCCCCACCCTTTCTCTAAGCTGTATTTTACTTATATGGTTGGAAGTAGTAACACGTAAAAACAATAAAGAATACAATTACATTTTCCTGGATATAACAGAGGATTGAAAAAAATACTTCAGGACTCAACCAGAACACTGAAGCATTTCAAATGTTACATTTGGAAGCATGAACAGAATGTGTAAAGTAACTTCTTTGTATAAGAAGGATGTCAATAAACTGGAGTAAGTTCAGCAGAGGGCCCCCAGGATTGTCAGGGCTGAGGGACTGGACCACTTGCACTATAAGGAGAGGCTGAGAAAACTAGCCTGGGGACAAAAAGGCCTCATGAAGGATCTAACAGCACCCTCCACACCTGCAAGAAGGCTATCAAGAAGACAGAGCTAGCTATTCCCAGCAGTGCATGGCGTGAGCATAAGAGCACAGGCATAAATGGAAAGAGAGGTTTGAACTGGATATAAGGAGAAACTTTTTCACCATGAGGAAAGTAAAGCAGTGGAACAGATTGCTCAGAGAGATTGTGGAATCTCCATCCTTGCAGGTTTTCAAGACCTGATAAAGTTCTGAACATGGTCTGACCCCAGAAGTGACATTGCTTTGAGCAAGGGATTGGACTAGGGAAGTCCTGAGGTCTCTTCAACTTGAATTATCTTATGATCTTTAATTTATACACAACAACTACTCGTGGCTGTCCTCTCAGAGATTCATCTCCAGTAGCTCTGTAGAGCGCTATTTGATCTGAGGGAACCTCTCCAAAAGCAACAGCAGTTAGAGCCATGAAACTGAAAGCTGTACTCATATTCATGAAGAAGAATTGTAGCTTAATCACATAGACATCATATAGTTCATAAATCGGAGTACCAGTTCTCCCTTTTCTTCTGGAAGTTACCCTTATAGAAGTTTTGGGAGAAGCATCTGCATCACTTCCTGTTTTGCTTGTATTTTAATCCTAATGGGCATGTGATTTTTTCAGACTACAGCAAAACTTCATTAAATATAGTGTGGTCTCAAACAGAATTTTTTAAGCTTTACAACCACAGAAGATGTGTTAGAATATATCAGTCATGATATTATCAGACTAATATCAAAATGCTTAGTGAATTCATTCAGTAGAAGAAATTATATAGTGATATTTGCATCTCTCCTGGAAGACACAAAAATGTGATTTTGTTGGACATTTATAAGACATGTTGGTGATCTTTGTAAGATAGGCAAAGCTGCTGATCATTACAGCTATCCAGCCTCACAGATATAATTATGTCCAAAACAAATAAACTTCAAAATTACTGAGAATTTAAAAAAATTCAATATTTAAAATGGTGAGCACACCATAAAAAGAAACAATGAGAAACCTAATAATTCCATGTTCTGTTCAGAGCTTGGCTATGTTTTAATTTAAGGAGAATCATGAATTGAGCTTGTCTATGCTGTACAGTCATAGACATAATGGTTAATCTGCTTGTCTCCTTTCTATGCAGCTGTTGAACAGGCAACCTTGCAGAAAGCTTGGTAGCAACCCATGTAGAGGCTTTCCAGGCATGGCTAGTGGTCTGCTAAATCATCCAGCAGTGGCTTGGCATATGCAGACACAGCCTTTCATGGTGGTCGCCATATCTTAGGCTTCATTTGTTTCTGTTTGCAGATAAACTGCCCAGAGAACAAGTTTAATATCCTTTGCCTGTGCTTCAGAGTGAACTGTACATACATACCTCCTAATGAAGAATATGCATAAACAGTATGTGTGGAATTCACCTCTCCTAACTTAATCTGTGTAAAATTCAGATGTCTAGTAATTGCCTGTATTTGCAGTCAGTAGAGGAAGAATACAGAAATTTGTCCTAAAATAGCTGCAGACTGTATTACTGAAGAGGTGTCTATAGAGAGCCTAGATGATTGGCTGGCCAATTTTTTTAGTGCAGCCATTAGATGAAATGACTTCTTTCTGGTGTATGTGGGTTTTGCACATACAGACACCCCCCTTTACACACACACTCCCCCCAGTTTTCATTTTGTTGTTGTTTGACTTTTGATGATGTGCTTACAGTTCTAATCAGCCTTGCCTGTAGCTCTAAGGAGATACATATTCTTTAATATGGATTATATTACTTTGGTGCCCTATCTTGAGTCAGTGACTGCATACACGCCAAGGTGATGGCATATTTTGATAAAACTAACTAAAAATGCACTAGTAATATAGTAGAAGTTGTAAGTAAATAAGATTACTTGTTTTGTATTTCCCTAAAACACAAGAATATTGTGGCTTTCAAAGTTGGTCCCAGAATTTCAACTTTTCCAGTAGTGTGCTCTGTTTTAATTGTGGACTCTTGCAGATTTTACCACCTGAAGGAACGTTTTAACAATTAATCTGGTTGGATAGGACTTAGGTAGCAAACTTAATAACTACATCAGAAACTATAGTACTCTACTTTCTTCCTAGTGACATTTAGTGAAGACTCTGACTCCTTATCAGTCCAAACCAACCTACCTGTAGAGACCTGATGAAATTATCTCTTCGCATGTTGCACTCTGTAAACCCAAACACTTTAGTTCTTGCCAGAGATGAGAGAGGGAGGAAGGAGTTTTCAATTCTTTAAATAGAAATAGCAGTTCTGTATGTCAGAAAAGTAGACACAAAGTTCTGGGTCTTTTTTTTTTTATAACATCCTAATTGTGTAAAGTACTAAAAATGTATATGAGGTTCCATAGCATTTTCAGATTAGCCAGAGGCTAATCTAGCTAGCAGAAGTTAGTAAACCAAATCTCCATGGGTTAATTTATTGTAACACTAGTCTTTCAATATGTCTTCTTCTCATTGTCTGGACAACAGTAAGAATCTGAGGGTTGTTTTTTTTTAAAAAAAAAAGGAAACAACAAATACACTTCAGTACTAGTCCAACAATTCATGTGACCTAGAGGTCTCTAACGAGTAAGATGATATTATTTATATATAACTGTTTATGACATATTTCAGTGAGTAGTGCCCTGTGGGAAGACAAACTAGGGGAGAAAAATTTTTTTCTAAGTATGAGCCATCCAGTAGGCCAAGATTGGATAATGAGGCCTTCAACAGCCAGTAATGGAATAACATTAAGTCTTTTGAGTTCACTAGGCAGTTGGATATGTTAATGGAGGCACCATGCTGGGAAAACATACATTTTAGTTGGAATTTCTTATGAGGGGGTGATTGCACATTATGATATGAATAGCTATGCTAAATGCATGGAAATTTTCTGCCAGAAAATTAAGGCCCCCTCTACCAGATAATGGCTTACCTAAGGAATGTAATAGTGGTGAAGTAAAATCTGAAAACAGATGATTTCCTATTTAATAGTCCATTGACTTTCCTCCTAGAGTCATTGTCTCCACCATGATGGCTATGGTTTTTATTTTCATTTCATAATCAAGCTCAAGCTGTTTTGGTATGACCTGGGAAGGTACTTCTTTGTTGTTAGAAAACAGTTTAATTCATTAAAGTTTTATGTTTTTTCAGTTCAGGTGTAGTTACTCATTTCAGTTGGATTTTCACTAGTGTGCCTGAATAGATATTGCATAATACATTAAATAGTTTTATTCAATTTTGCCATCCATAAATGCTATCCTGTCTTCAGGATAAATTTCAATATCTTCTGGTATTCATTTATGTCTCCAAACATTTAATATTTCCTGGATAGTTCTAATATATGATTATGCTATAATGGTCTTCATAATTTTTTGGGGGTGATTAATTATTAAGCTTTTAGAAGGATAAATGCATTAATATTGCTTCCAACACCTGGTAAAAATTATTAGTGTTTATAGTGTACTGTGAGCAGATATTTCCAAAAATAAAAATAATTTAAAAAATCAGATTAAGAGGTTTTTCTTTGTAGTGCTAACTGTCATCTTCATTCTTCTGCTGATATCTCTGACCACAAAAACAGCTTTCCTATTTTTCTCTCAACTACAATAACAAATGCCCTACTTTTTTAGGAACTACTATTCTGCAGAATTTTTCTATTCTATCATCCAGTAAAAAATGCTTGGAGGGAAAGACATAAATAATCTGCGTGTTTCAAACAATACAGAAAAGTAGATGTTGTCCAGAGTGACTGGAGTAGATTGTCTCTATCCATTGTACACCATTCTAAACTTGCTGCCCTGATTTCTTTGTAAAACCTACCCATGAATCACTAATGGAAATTTTATTGTGAAATCAGAATGATTTTACTTGATTTAAAATGTAGGGAAAATTATGAGTAAGAATCTGTAGTATTCAGAAATATGTGTAGCAAGGGAGGGCTTGTACCTAGAGCAACAAAAAATGTAAATCATGAGACTTTAATAAACATAAATCTATAGAATCATAGAATCATTGAATGGTTTGGGTTAGAAGCTTCAATGCTCATCTAGTTCAACCCTACTGCCACAGACAGAAAGATCTTTCACTAAATCAGGTTGCTCAAAGCACTGTCCAACTTGACTTTGAACATTTCCAATGATGGGGCATCCAGAACTTCTCTGGGCAACCTGTTCCAGTGTCTCACCAGCCTCATATTGTAAAGAATTTCTTCCTTATATCCAGTCTAAATCTTTCAGTTGTCTTAAACTCTGATGTAACCTCCTTTTTAAAAATTAATCATTCGCAGGTATACTAAAGTCTAATCGAATTGTACTATAGAATCATAGAATCATTTAGGTTGGAAAGGACCTTTAAGAGTCCAACCATGAACCTAACGCTGTCAAGCCCACCACTAAAACATGTCCCTAAGCACCACATCTACACTTCTTTTAAATCCTTCCAGGGATGGTGACCCCACCACTCCTCTAGACAGTCTGTTCCAATGCTTGACAACCGTTTTGGTGAAGAAATTTTTTATATGTATATAATGTGTCCTATGTAAACATTTGAGTGGAAAGAGTTGTAAAGTACAAATTACTTTGAGAAATATGAGACGTGTGCCCCTTTGTGGTCCATACAGTTTCAGCTCTGGTACCTAGGTGTGCCAGGTATGTTTCCTTCTGGTGCCTGCAGAACTGTAAACTAGACCAATGAGAGCAGGAAGTAGCAGGTGTGCAGCTCCTTTTTTGACTGTGAATTTCTCGCTAAAGCAAAATTACTGTAGAGCATATGACTATATTATAGAAAGTATAGAAAGTATAATCTGCATAAGTTGCTTTTGATTTTTAGTGCTTCATTAGAGGTGCTCCTCTATCTCAGGCTTGTAAATCCACTAAAATAACCATCACCTTTAATACCTCTATTATTTTTCTCCTGTCCTCTCTCTCTATGTTTTGCATGCCAATATTTATTTCTAGTTTTAGGTTATACCTACTTTTGAAAATGCAATTTAAATACTTGGATTAGGTTTTTGAGCAGTATCATCTGTGCTGAGCGAGTAATATCTAGCTCTTTTACACTGTTGATTCACTGATTTCTTGTAGCACTAAAGGTTGTAGGGGTGAACTATTTTCACAAAGAAAAACATTCAGCAGGCAATAGATCTCTCACTAGCAGTAAATCTTGAGCTACATTACTTCTGGCTTTATGACCACAGTCTTAGCTTTTGGTTGTGAAAGCTAGTGATTTTAGTTTTGAAAAATTGGAAAAATTTGGGGATACTTGATTTGTAGATAAAGTATTTATATGTCTATCTGATAAATAAAAACAATGTGCAGAGAAGTAAAATAATTTGTACTTAAATGACCATAAAGCAACAATCATTCATGGAACTATAATTGCTATCAATTAAATACCCAGTAGTGTGGGTCCAGATTGCAGAAAGGAAACTTGTGTTTTCACAATGGCTTGATGAAACTTATGAAAAATCCCCAAATAAAGAATTAGAGTGAATTTACTTATTTAAGCTACTTTATTTGAAAAATGTATCTTCCTTTCGTTGGGGTTACTGATTTGGTTTCTCTTAGGCATTATGATTGTTTATTGATTTTTTAAATACAATGATGCTCATGAAACTGACATGATTTATTCTCTTTTCTACACACTGGTATTTCAGAAAAAAGGCTAGAATACTGGTAGATTTAGTTCTAAGCATTCACTTAGTACTGCATTGCATGAACCTAACTTCATACATTTAAGCAAAGGAATTAAAACCACTCTGATATAGCACATATACTATTCCTCCTTGGAGAGCTGAATTTCACCATGGTTTTGGATTTAAACACATTACTAATAATTGTTCTGTGTTTTCTTCAGATTCCTGCTCTCTACAAACAAGAGGGAATTCTTAAAAAAAAAGGCAGATGTTTCTCATGAGATAGAGAGATAAAGGAATAAACCAGACTGAGAGTTAACTTTACACTCTCTGCTGGTCGATTGGCAGCTAGGAGTGACAGAATTCTGTTGTAGGCGTTTCCTGTAGTGTGTTGCCCTCTTAGCAATATTGTTTTGATTGTCACAGTAAATATCCCTATGGATGTTAATAGATCACCAGAGTTTTCACCAGGATCACCAGTCATTGAAATAAGTTTCTAATGCCTCAGCGACTCCCTTTCATCTGACTGAGGAAAAATTCTCATAGGAAATCCATATCTAGGTATTAGTAATAATCATAATACTAATAATAGGAATAAAGCCCCAAACACTTTCACCTCGAAGATGTCTAAGAAAGAAATTATTTTTAATGAAGCATTAAAATACGTTCTCACTGAGGAATTATTTTCTTCTCACTGGGGATATTTTAGGTAAAATAAAGCATGCAGTATTAAAAATACCTGGAAAAGCATATGAAAGTATTTCAATCATCTTGGGGAAGAAGATCCTTGCTGTAATTAAAATACCAACAGAAAAGAATCCCTATAACCTTGTCCATCCTGAAACTGAAAACACAGCATATCATTTATAATTGTTTATTATACTGAAAGCAAATTCTGTTTCATGACCATGTTGAGCTTACATAATTGTTGATGGAAGTTCAGATAGAAAATTGCCCATAGTGGTAAAAGCATTGACTAGTGTGTATTTGTCACTATATATATTCACAGCTTGAATTTTGTATGAACTGAACTGTCTTTGTCCTGCAGCAAGTTTCAGATTTTATGAACTATTGTACTTCTGGCAATATGTAAATATGCTTCTGAATTCTAAAAATAACATAGGAAATTGCTGTATTTCTTATGTTCCGCTTAGACCATTATGAGTTGGCACTGAAGTAATACAATAGACAGACTGTTTTTGCTGCCAGTAGTGTGAACCTGGCTGCTTGATTGATTCTACTTTCATTCCATTGTTACAATAATATAAGTAGTACCTTGTGTCCTAGCAGTAAGGAAGCCTTGTTTCCTATGAATTTGTGTCTCCTAAGTGATTAAGTGGTGTTTAAGACAGTGACAGTTGTCACTGAATTTTTTAAATACAGTTAGGGCATCTCTCCTGTGTGAATTCTCAGGAAGTCAAGACTGATGAGGCAGCCATTTCCTCAGTGAGATATTCAGCCAGACTTCTTATCTTTGCCTCTTTTCATCTAGGACCTTCATATTTGTGAAACCTCTATCCTAGTATCACATTTGGAAAACTGTGGAGCCCCTTTTTCTAACACATTCCCCTCCACTGCTGTTGCTCTCTTCACCCCATCTCCTGATGGCTGATCACATAAAAGCTGGCTAAAAGTGTTCATCCATATTTTCTCTTTTTTAATTCTTTTTTTGGGGGGGATTTTTTTGAAAAGTTATGCCAGATATTTTTAATGTTATATGTAAAGCCATTAAAACTTACTTTACCACTGTCTACACTGATAGCTATTTCTTGAACATTGCTACTACAGTATGTTAAAAGAGAGAAGTGGGATAGAAGCGCAGAGAAAGGGACATCGATTACTTAGATGTTAAATGTTTATATTGTAAAGCTGTCTTTTATTTTTTCCCACAAACCCCCAAATCAATAATAATTAATAATAAACCCTAATGCCTTAGCAGAATATATGCAAGTTATCATTGCCTCAGTTAAGAATTTGTGCTAGTGTTTTCAATATGTTTCCATGTACAAAGTTCTGTTCTAGTCTCTCCTGACTCAAAAATATCCTTTTTATAGTATTGTGTATTTCCTAGCAGCTACCAGATGTTTAGTGTTAGTATTGCTTTATATTTTCACTCACAGTCTTGCAAATGATCCTAACACTGACTCAGAGATTGTATGTATATCTATCATACATAGCAACTATAGCTTCAGTCCTTGGTAAATTTACTGTAACTGGTAGTAATGGTGCTGTAATTGTTTATCTATGATACAAATATTAAACAATAATTAGTCTCTTAAAGGCTATTAACCTTGCATTTAAAGACATCTATTTAAAATATGTAATTTAAAAGGTATTTAAAATTTCAGAATATTTAGAAATAGGAGTTTAATACCATTTCTGTACATAGAAATAAACTCTATACCTTCTATTACTGTTTACTGCTTAATTTATTTCATATAGCATCTAATGGTCAGAAGGGACATGCCTCACTTTAAAATTTGGGTTTTGTTTGTTAATGAAAATACCACCCACTGACACCCCCCCCCCCCGAACCCAAACATACAAAAATTAATTAGTGTATTTTTCTACTTGATTTATTTGATTTACTGTTTAATCCCCACTGATTATGAAACTGTTTACTTCAATATTCATAACGTGCCATCCAGCTCCCTTGCTTGCTGTGAACTTGTAACCCCCTTCAGTATGTGTGGTGAATATAAAATTGAATCACAGAGCAAAAGAAAGGTCATACAAACATGACTACACAGACATGATCTACTGGTGTCATCTCAAAAACTATATCTGAAACTGGAGTTTTCAGAAACTGACCTTGAATAGGACCAGACTGCTTTCCAGCACGCCATGATTTGAAGAAACCTGTTTTTGCGGGTTCAGATTTGTTATGTTCAGAGAGGAACAGCGTATATGTATAACCTCACAATCATTTGATCGCTAAACTAATTACTTTGCCCTCAAGAACAATGATAATGGCTGAAAACAGAGAGGAGAGGAGCAAAAGTTGGCAAATTGGCAAAATAAACCCAATTTGAAGCATAAAGATTTTAAGACTTAAAATATGCTTTAACAAAAAATTGAAACTCAATGATGATTATTTGTAGGAATTCATTTATATATTAAATGTATATTAGAATTTTGGTCCGTTTTTGTAAGATTACATTGTATGTATGTTTTCAGTTTTTACCCTATATTTCTGAGGAACATACTTTTAAAAATCAAAGTTGATAATTGACAAAACTTAAAGAATGGTGGATTTCCAGAGTGTGATAATAAAATATTGAGACCTGAAAAAACTAGAACTGCATTTTTTTCTGAAATCAGTTCTGTATAACAACTCTGGTTACTGTATACTAGAATGTGGCTTATGGCTATGTATAAGGTCCAGGCATCTACTTAGTTGTTTAGACACAAGTCTGGATGTTATCCACCTCTGAATTTTCAATGATCTTTGTAGATGTTTATAAAACTCTCTGTGATTGATTGTCTTTCATTTGTGCTATAGGCTGTGAAACTGAACCACTAGTTAATTTATGAGTTTTCAGAAGATTATTAAAAATTATTTTTGCTACAGCCATAAATAAAGTCTTATTTAAATATAATTTTACCTGGGAGAGATGGGAAACAACGAGAAGAAAAGGGTGATTGACTAGTGCTTTTATGACAATACAGATAAATTTTAGTGTAGAATATGTATTATTAGTATGTGGATTTTTCATTTGTTTAGTTCATTACAAACATTAAATTAGAAATTACTAATAAAAGTCAGCTACCCCCTATAGACACAACCCTCCTTAAGACAGTGCACAAAGCTATTATCCAAACCTATGAATAATTATGTCTAAATGTAAAGTAGTATCTAACAGAATCATGGAATGAGGTGGGTTTGTTTTTTTGGTTTTTTTTGTTTTTTTTTTTTTTTTAATAGATTGGTAGGTTGTGTTCATAGATTTGAGCTTTGAAAAATTAAATAGATAGCTGTATCTTTTAGATACATACTGATAGATGGCAGTATCCTTTTCAAAAGTATAAAGGTTTAATTTAATGCATTCTTATGGCATCTTTGGATCTAGTCTAAACCATTGTCTGCCTTGTTTCAGCAAAGGATTTTACAACCTCCTCTGTTGGACCAGAGTTCTGTACGATTAAATGCTTTACCTTTTTCAATGCATTTTTAGATAGCTATCTAGTACAGATGTAAATACATTTTAAATGCTAAATGCTGTTCAGAGAACAGCAAAAATTCTGTTCTTACGTCTAACAATGTAAATATAAATGTTCCACTACGATGTAATTTGAGCACAGTTAAAAGTAAAGTTAAACCTTGTGTGTCTGGCAGATATATAAAGGAAAATTTCAGTCTTTGCTGGGGTTGTTCTATCAACAGCTTCAGTAAAAAATAATATAAGCATGTTAAAAAATATCTTTGGAGTAATATTTTTCCATCTGATATATGAAAAATATATTTAATTAATGTTACAAAAGTAGAAAGCTTTTTACAGACAAAACTGCAACTGCACATTGGAATTTTAATTTTTCGCTTGTGTCCCATTCTGATTAGGAATAATGAAGGGGAGGGGGGGGGAGGAGGAGGGCAGAAATAATCATATACTACCTGTTTAGCTTTTAATTTTTGAGGATATTGTTTTTCTTATTCTGCTTGGCTCAGAAGTAACTATTTCACTTTGAGCCATTGCAAGAAAAGGATTTCTTCTCTAATTACAGCACTTTTCTACTCCATGGACAGATTCAAGAAATAGCTGTTGTATGTTGAATAACCCTTTATGAAAACAATGTCCAAAGAAGACATCCAGTCCTCATTAAATATAGTTCTGCTTGGCTGCTCTGCACTTTTAATAGGAAATGAAGAACAACTGTGTGAAAGACACTGTTGGTTGCTTTGTAGCAGCATGTCAGTGATATTCCAGCAGTTAATGAAAGTCGATGAAAAGAGATAGCTTCTGTAAGTGGTGCTTTATTTTTTATTCTTTAAAAGAACTAGCTGCATCATGTCCTTATGAATTGGTTGGAGCTGCGTTTTGATAATAAACATGTGGTTCATATGAGCATACAAATAAGGAATGAAGTAGGACAGCATAGAGTGTAAACATCCATAATTGCTTGTGTAGACAGCAGGAGAATCACAGGCAGTTTATGGTGATGACTGTAGCACCTTCAAATGAGGACAAGAGATTTTTAACTGGTGAAAATTAGTAAGAGTGCTGAAGGTAATAAATAGTCAATATACAGAAATTGTTCTGGCATTTTCGAACAGTAAGTTCAAGGAGAACATATAATTATGCAAATGTTCAGAATTTTTAGTGTTTTATGCCCAGCATGGTGTTTTACATTTGGCATTTTTAAGCCCAGTTAGCTTTTAACCTGCAAAGCTGTAGATGTCCTCCTCCTATTTTCTTTCCTCAACTGAAGGAAGAAAAAGGTGAAACTGCAAGACTTGGAAAATGTTAATATTTCTGTCTAGAACCTTCTAATACTAAATGCTTTTTCTCTTATGTTGCTTTAGCTTTTATTCATGTTCATCTGCATTGAACGCAGTCGTTCTCAGACAAATGTAGAATGACTGTATCTCAACTGTTCTTAGGTAGCATTTGGAAACTGAACTCTGATTGTATGTTTTTAGGAGGCTAGAGTCTAATAACTTTTTTTTTTTCATCCACACCTAGATGTCTAGCAATTTTTTGCCTGCTCTGTTATACTCCACCAGGCTGCCCATCTGCCATTCAAAGGAGGACATGAGTTTTCTCTATATCCTGGGTAAATGGAGGAAAAATTGTCACAAGGAATAAGTTGTCTGCCTCTTTACAAATGAGTGGCTGAGGCCTTCTGAGGAGGAGAGGCTTCCAGGCTTTGAATGCCTGTGCTATGGAGGTTCCACACTTCCTCCGATATTTAGGTCTTAAAATTTAAGAGTAGGATTTCTTTTTGTCCTGAGCAGTTGCTACTGGCTAGCTGAACTGGAATGCTGGCTAAGATGAATTGTGCTTTGAAATGTCTCTGTTTCTGTGTATTGCATCTAAAGTTGCATAAGGCATGTGGATTCCATTCAGAGGTCCAGGTGCCTACAAATTCAGTGTAATTATACTGAGTAGTAGAATAAATATCTTTTCCCATGTTTTCTAAAATTTTAGAAATTCAGAAAGTTGCTCGGCTCATCTTGAAAAAAGTATTTAAGAAGATCCAACGAATTAGTCACGTGGCATATCTAGAAAATTGAATCTATTCAATTCAAGAAGTATAAAATCTGACTTTCAACTTTGTCTAGAAACTGATGAAAATAAAAACGGAGGAAAGCAATTACATTAAAGAAATCTTATCTAATAACTTGAAGTTGATTGCCTGTGTATAAGCTTGGAAGATTTCTTATTTATTTCTTCATGATGCTCTCACTTATTTTGTTAGTACCGTTAATGAATTATAATGAAAAAAATCACAGTTAAGAGCAGCTGAGGTGGCTGCTTGTTACAGAACTTACAATATAGTAAAATCACAGTGATTTTTCAGTATACATTCAGAATATACAGCAAACGCAGAAGAAATAATAAGGTATTCACTCTTGAATCCTCACAGTGAATTGCAAAGTTGAGCATAACCGAATGAAAGCTAAAATCTGAAGGTAATTAAAACCTATTTTGCTTTATTTATGATTTGGCCAGGTGAGAGAAGCATTCTGTCTGAGAATGTAGCTATGATTTCTGCACTGAGTTTGAGCAGATAAAGTTCAATTCCTTTTTTCTCTTAATCCTGTGAGGGAATGGAAACATTTTGATATATGAAATATTCAGATGTTCAAGTTTTAGTGGAAAAAGCTTGCAAAGAGATTTTACAAAGTGAATGCAAGTAGAGAAGTTACAGCATGTACTAAACCCTCTAGCATAGCATCTCTGTTGTCTCTCATCTCTTTAACTTGCTTTCATATCAGCTTGCAACTTTTTGAACACCAAGCCTGTGTGACTAGATATTTGCAGGGTCTAAGAGGCAGTTTCCTTGGAGATTAGTCCTCAGGTGGATAGTTAGTGACCTTGGTTTGTGATGTTTAATGGAATTGGAATGCACTTTAAAAATGGTTCTCCTTTCTGACAACCCTTTATTAGCAGCCAGCAATTAAATGTATTAAGAGCCCTTGTTCACACTCTTTCAGCCACAGAACACTAAGGGATGTATATGTTATAATTACAATTATCCGTTCTCCTCATTGTCCTGCTGAGGAATGCAACTGTAATTCTGGCAGCCAGACTCCATAGTTGGCTTGCTGTCCTTGGACTGCAGATGTCTAATTGCAGGCAACCATTTCATTTCAAATGGCTCATTAAAGCAGAAGCCATTTAGCATTGCTAACATGGATCTGCATCCATGATTATGCATTTAATTAGAAAAGTGCAAGCTTTTTTCCTTTGTAATCTGGATTTACAAAATTTCTCCTATGTAATCTGTTTTGGAAGAACTTGAATGGTTTAATTTATTATCTTTTTTGCAGTGCTTAATATCTGTGAACTTGATAAACTAGCTATAACCACACTGTATGCATTTGTGTTTCACTAGTGATGCATGTTTGCATAGTTTATCCGGTTTGAATTTTCCTTAGTCTGAAAATCATTTATTCTGCCACTTTATTTGTACCTGTCGCTAAAACAAATTTAGGTATATAAGTATCTCTGTTGACCTCACCCTGAGAAGCTACGAGTAAAGCAGCGGGATTAGCTTAACGCTTCTGATCCTTTCTCATTTCTTTTAGCGTTATAGGTAAGAAAGGTTTCCAGTATAAGCAGGAAAAATAATCTCCTTGAGTCCTTTCTTCTTTTCTTGAGCTCTGTAGGTTATTTATTGTCCATTTGCGTGTGTGCATTGATATCACACTTTTTGCTTACCGTACCTGGGACCCATTTAAATTTCATTGTTGACAGAGTTCCTTCTCTATGGAAGGAACATATACATATGACTCTTTACTTTTCTAATCCTCAGTAGTTAACTGGTTTTGTAGTGTTTCAGTTCATAAGTGTAATCTGGGAGGTTTGCTGAGGTTTCCCCCCCCTCCTTTTTTCCATTGTGAAATATGAACTGCCAAATTTTTATATTTGGACAAACACATTTGCACTGTAAGAAGAGATAACAGACTCTCATTCTCACCACCTACCCCCACACTGGAAAAGTTTTTTTCTCTTGCACTTTACCTTTGTGCATTTTACGCAATCTGTTGTTCCCAAGATCTCTAGCATCTGTGAATCTGTACAGTATCCCTTTCCTGACACACTTACCTGTCGTATTTAAGTTTCTGTGTGCTCCTAGTGGCAAGTCCCTTCTAGGTAAGAGCGAGGGAGATGAGCTTAAGTAAACGTGAAAAAAAAAGTCAAAGGAAATAAGCTTCTATACAGGTACTAATTTCCAAATATTGCAAAAATTTTGCAACAGAATACTGTGCAGTGCTCTGAATTACAGGCCAGGACTGGGACAATGTGAACTGTTGTCTCCAGAATAGAGCAGGTCAGGACAGTAAAACACATCTAAGAAATGTGAAAAAGCTTCTTTCTGTCATACTTTGGGTGGTGCAAGGAATATGAAAGAGTTTACAGCTGATGAGGCAATGTATATGCTAAGGCTGGGAAATACTACCTTCTGTCTAACTCCTGTTAAAAATGAAAATGATTATAAGCGAAGGTAGGATTTATCAATGGGCTTTGCATCTTCATTTTTAGAAATCTAATTAGTTTCCTCTTTTCTTAAGCTATGATGTCCTGCATCTTCTTTCTGTTTTGCATAGTCTTGAAGTAAACAGGAAAACACAAAGTTTTTGAGGCAAAAAATGTTAGTTTAGCTTCTACTACTTAAATTACAGTAAAAAGCACAGATCTGGTTTCTGTTCTGTCTGGTTTATTACAATGAACATGAAATGTTTTATTTATTACCCAAGTACATTAGATAAACACCAAATGGGACATCTCCTGTACCCTTTCCCAGCTCTCTCAGTAAAAAGTAGACAGGATTAATAAAACTAGTACTGTGTTCAACTCCTACTTGTTCACAGTAGTATCTTTGGAATATTGCTTGATCTGTGGGTTTTGTTTGTACATCTGAAATCACCCTTTAAAAGAAGCAACACATATTTTCAACTGTCACGGTTTAACCCCAGCCAGTAACTGAGCATCACGCAGCCACTCGCTTACCCCTCTCTCCCCCCCCACCAGGGGACTGGGAGGAGAATGGAAAAAACCCAGCAACTCATGGGTTGAGATAAAAACAATTTAATAGGATAACAAAGGAAGATGATGATGATAATAATAATAATAACAAGAAAAAATAATAATAGTAATATTTTATATATGTATATTTAAAAAACCCCAAGTGATGCACAAATGTGATTGCTCACCACATGCAGAAGGGAAGGAAAAAACTCGATGTCAGTCTGTTTCTGAACAGTGATTCCGCCTCTCGGCTAGCTTCCCCAGTTATATCTGGAGTGAATATCCCTTTGGCCGGAGTGGGTCAGCTGTCCTGGCTGTGCTCTCCCAGCTTCTTGTGGACCTGACTTAGCGTAGACACTACAACTAGCTAGCAACAACTAAAACCATCAGTGTGTTATCAATGCTATTCTCATCCTAAATCCAAAACACAGCACTACACCAACTACTAGAAAGAAAATTAACTCTATCTCAGCTGAAACCAGGACATCAACCCTTTTCGAAATGGAGGACCTGCTGCAAAGTAGCTAGAGAGCAATTTTCTCAGCAGAGGCAGAAATCCAGATTTGTGGATCACCACAGCTGTGAACCATCCTGTCTAACTTTTAAAATGAGTACAGTATTATCCAACGAAACAGTTTGCTTCCTTGGAGTTAACTGTGTGGATCAGAGCTTATTGTAATTATACAATGAAGTTTGATTTCTGTCACAGAAATTACAGAGTATTGTTCCCATTCAGATCTTAGGTTTTAAAGTTTGAAGTGTTTGAAGTTTTTCAAGAGAGTCTTACTCTCAAAGTAGGGTATGCAAAGTAGGCTAAATATCTAGGCTCCCTCTGAACTCAGGATAGCCAGACGAATCACTATTTTCAATTCATGGCTTTCCTGGTAGTTTTTAGATAAATTTACCTAAAGTAATGAATTTTATCTCAAATGTTTTTTAAGACTTATTTTTTTGTGATGAATCAGGTGTGGTTTTGTGGTTTTTTTTTGTTGTTGTTGTTTTGTTTTGTTTTTTTTTAAGTTCTGTAAAGCTGCAGTTCACCAGGATCAAATGGTTTAAAAGGCAGTATATTTGGAAAATATTCATAGACAAAGCCACATGTGTATTATGTACATTGAAATAATAGCTCTGAAATCTTCAGAAATGTGTGTCTTAAGAGGTGTTCAGTCTTTAAGAGGTTTTTCCATATATTTACTGCTCTCTAAGGGCAATTTGGTGATTCAGTTTTCTTTTTCTCTCATTTTTAAGAATGTAAAACAGCTTGGAAAAACAGTTTCTCAGAAGGTCTCTTGTGCTAGTCATAGGCAAGAAGAATAGACTGGAGTCTCAGCATACACTGCCTCCTTTAGCAGCACTGATTAGATAGTATCTCAGTTAGTTTGCCTCTTGAAAGATACTTTCACTTCATATTTTTTGCTTAATGTTAATCTTTAAAGAAAAAAAAAGAGCAGTGCACAACTGTCAGTTTTAGTGAGTTGAATTTGTTTGAGCAAGATAACAGTTCCCAGAGGAATGTGAGCATGTGGTAGAGTGCTTTACAATCTTGCTTTGCGTCTCAGAGAGCTTTCTTGACTTGGCCTTGCCGCTGCTGTTTATTTCCCTGAGGAATGTCTGCGAGAGGAACTGTATTTGTCTCTGAAGTACAGAATTGTTTCCTGGGTTTATTTTTCCCACCTTTTATTTTTCAAGCAAAAGTCTGCTTTCCAAATTCTTTCTGTTGTGTTAATACTATACACTGCTTAGTGGATTGTGGCAGAGGTGGTGGCTTTCTCAGAATATTAATATATAGCTAGTTAGGCAGGTCTAGTCTATCCAAGGAGAATCCAGTGATGATATTTTACCAGTGTTCCAATCTGATAATTTTGTTCAGATTTTAAGAAACTGAAGCAATGTTAAATGCTTGTTTTGTTTACTTTGTAAAGAAAAAGTAATTAACTGCACTTGCTTCTGAAATTTAAGCTAAATGTATTTAAGTTGCATAGGCAATTTTTACCATTTTCAGGGAAAGTTAGTAGAGAAAAGCATTTTGTGATGAAGAGGTGCACGTGGATATACTGTCCAAGGTCTAAGCTAAGAATGTTGATGGAAAACATATAAAACTGACTGCTCTATCTAGGTCAGCCACTCTTTTCAAGATTGCTCTGCAACTAGAAACAGGCTAATGAGAGATATTCTGTATCCCTTTAATGTTTCTCTAATTTATCCTCAGCAATACTGTATTTTTTCCGACATCTCTTGTACAGTGGCATTAAAATGAAACGTGTGTTTTTCTCTTGCTTCTGATGCACTGGCATCTTGTAGACTTACCATTCTTATAAAACCAAGTAATTTCATGATTATTCCATGTTAAATGAGAATGATCATGTATAGCTGCTTTGTTATTAGTTACAAATAAAATGTTATCTCTGGCAGTGGAGCTATGACTGAAGAGGTTTTTAAACCACTCTAGAATGTATGTAGATTTTAATCAGTCTTCATTAGTGTACTTGTCAATTTATTTACTACAGATTGTTTCTTTTTTTCTCTCATTTTCCTGAAAAGGTGGAAGTGGAACAAATCAGATTACAAGGTTATACATATCATTGAAATTAATCCATCTAATCTTTCAAGCATCAATTATACAATTTTGCAGCTATTCACATTTTTCCTTGAGTGTTTTTTAATGGAAATTTCCTCTTTCTTAAAGGGCCACTTCCCTTATGCATGAGTAACCCTAATATGACTAGCTCTATGCACAAAACAAGTAGCATTTTTTTTTTCTTTTGGTTTGAAGTAATCTTCTTTTACCTCATTGTCATCTTTTTTTTAGATAGAAATGCAAATGTTCTTCTAAGAGGCAAACTGGATTTGTGTCTGTTTGAGCTCCATTTCCTCATTCCCAGGCTCTT
The DNA here is from genome assembly GCF_011004875.1 of Balearica regulorum gibbericeps. Taxonomy (NCBI): domain Eukaryota; kingdom Metazoa; phylum Chordata; class Aves; order Gruiformes; family Gruidae; genus Balearica; species Balearica regulorum. The sequence continues at coordinate 46,967,797 of NC_046186.1, forward strand.
GCTGGGGACCCTGAGAGCAGTCAACTCACCAATCTACAGTGTAGGGATGAACAGGGTTAACAATTTTCTCCCAGAATGGGAAGCAAAGTTTCTCATGTATAAGATGAATTATCCTCTCAGGGTATCTAGACTAAACCTTTTCTCTTGCATTTCTGTTAAGAGCTTGTCTTTTACAAATTTTTAAGTCTTCTTACTGAAAGATTTGCACTGTGTCTGGTTTTTTTCTAGTATTTGACATAGAGGAAATGTGACATGACACTGTAGGGCCTAATGCATTTTCATTTTGGGTGTTAATGATGGCCATCAATCTAAGATTTGTATTTATTTTTGAAATGGAATACATGTTGATGATTTCCACTGCTATTTTCTGGTTCTCTGACTTCCATTTTCTGTCTTTGTATTTCTTTGGTAACTGATAGCAGGCTTGTGGCTGTGATATCCTACTGCCTATTGATTTAAGGACTTTTTAATTGAAAACTATTCAGCAAACATGGTTTTCAATTTACTGTTTTGCCCAACTATGTTTAGGTGCCAGGGGCTCATTTGCAGCAGTTGATGTTTAAACATTTAAAAGTAAAGCTGCATGTCATCTAGGTATACTTCAGTAATACGCAGGGTTTTCACCAAGGACTTGTCATACATCTTACATAGCCTGCAGGCTAAAAGTGTGTGTCTGTGCATTTGTGTCTGCATGTGTAACCACAGGAAAGGAAAAAGGCAAAGAATCAATGATCTCAAAATTAATTAAAATCAGGAAGACTTTCCCCCTGCTGACAGGATATTTAAGATGAAAATAATTAAATGAGCTATTGTGGCAAATGCAATATCGATTGCTCACCAAGAGCAGCTCCTTGAAGACTTAGATGAAGATTGATAACTGTTTTTTAACAGTTAGAGCCAAAGGCAACCATTCTCATCTTCAGTTTTTGTGCCTGTGTGCAGTCTGACAAATGGCTTTCAACACAACCCTCTATTGACCACTATAAAAACCTATTATCTACCATAAATAAATGGCATATATATGCTGCTTGTCCCCTCTTCTTCATATCTGTATAGTTGAAAATGCTTCATTTATGATTTTTCAGTTCCTCATACTTTAAAAGTAGTAGCTGACATCTTTTCAGGGCAGAAAGATTTCTTTTTGTTTGTTTGTTTCAGGTCAGAGGTGGATTTTTTTCTTTCTTTGTGTAAACAGGGTCAGGAATTGCACCCTAGAATTAGAGATGAAGTGAAGATAAGGTTAATATTTTCAGAAAAATAATGAAATGGAATAAACTTGAAGATGGCACCAGATTTTCTCAAGTGATCACTGAACTTCAGCTACAATACGGCTACAACAGCAAGTTAAGAAGCCCAGTGGGGGCAGCCCTATAAAGCAAAGCTGTTGGTGTCAAAACCCTGACTATTCTTATTTCACACTATTCTATTTTCAGCTATTTTGCTTCAGACTCTCTCTAGTCAAAGGACAAAGCCAATTAGCAGACGGAGCACAAAGTTCAGCCCTAGATGACACCTTGCAGTGAATTTTGTCTTAAAAGAGCCTAGTCCATGCACTAAGGGACTGCTTCATGATGTGAATGAGAACACTGGTATGTGGTAACAATCAAGAGAGTCACTTCAAAAGCTTGCTGCTGATCAAAAATAAAATCTATGGCAGACATTTCAGAGTAATGGAGCCTTGCAAAATTATTGTGAGAACAAATCTTAATGAAAGGAAAATGAGTGGACAAGTGTTTTTGTCTCGGTGAGGGACTAAACTAAAAACTGACATAGAAAATGCCATAGACAGAAAGAGAAGTAAATAATATAGGCTTAATACTTGTTTAAAATATCAAAACAAGCCTGTTAAAGCATTTGCCTTTGAATCACATTAATTTATCTAAATGTTTATGGAAGCAGACTCTTCGTAGAAACACACTTGCAAGAGGAAAACGGTTCCACATCACCTAGAAAGTAAGCGGTTCTTTGCAAAACATAGTAAGTGATGAGAATTGAGAAGTGCTTAACAAGTGCTTCCTACCTATGCTTTGGCAGTGTTGTCCCGCTGATGGCTCTGGCATCAAAGTCAGCTGTTCCTGTGTCATTGTTTGTGGTGAGGTAGAGCTCTGTAAGGTGAGATTCCTCAGGTACTGCACTGTATGGATAGACCGGTTCTTCTCAGATCTTTCAAGATGAAGGGCTCACACAGAAATAATTCTCTGCAGAAATTATTTTCTTCCATTTCTTTCTTTCTGATGAATCTGCAAATAGTTGTACCTTTTTTGGAAATTAAAGGCTTCTTGTGATTTTTATAACTGGATATTTTTTGTTCCATTTTTAATTAAATATTAGATAAGAAATTATAAAGAAATCATCTGCTAAGGAATTTGAGAGACTGAGATATCTACCATTTGAGCTTTAGATTACTGAGACCTTCCCTGTTTTCTTAAAATATGAGATGAAATAGATAATAATCTTAAAATGAAGAAACTACTGTCTTGTAGACCTCATTTGTATGCTGCCTGCTTCCTTGAACCATTTATGACCATTCAGGAAAGGTTTTCCTAAACAACCATGACATTTCCTGCACACTGTGATATCTCAACTTTCTTCATCAAGGGCAAAATTTAACACCATGGATTAACTACCTCAGGAGAAAAAATGTTCCCTCAACGAATGTGTATCATTTCATTGGCCATGAAAGTTTGTCTAGGAAATAATAGACAAAGAAATTAAGATGATAAATTGTAAACCTGATGATTGAATTTATTTCTTTTCAGGATCCTTTGCAAAACAATCAGTTTCATTAAGACCATAACATTAAGCATCTAGGTTAAATATGATCCTTTGTGATTTTAATTTCATGACATGATATTTTGAGTTTGTTCAATTTCTGGGGGGCATAAAGTATTATAATTTTTTACTGTAATTTTTCCATACCTGATCAATAATCACTTCCACTTAGTTTTAGAAAGAGGACTGGTGCACTCTTTTATATTACTAAGAGAGGGCTAAACCATGACAGTTCTAAATATAGCCTTAGAATCATAGAATCATAGAATCACAGAATGGTTTGGGTTAGAAGGGACCTTAAAGATCATCTAGTTCCAACTCCCCTGCCATGGGCAGGAACACCCTCCACTAGACCAGGTTGCCCAAAGCCCCATCCAACCTGGCCTTGAACACTTCCAGGGATGGGGCCTCCACAACCTCTCTGGGCAACCCGTGCCAGTGCATCACCACTCTAACTGTAAAATTTTCTTTTAATTTTTTAGAGTTTTGTCACACTGTAGTGACACAGTTGAATATTTTCTGAGCAGATATATATATAATAATATATATACATAATATGTAGAGCATGTTTTGTTTGTTAGATAGGTATTTTCCAATAGAAACATCTGCATGCTCTACTATGTATAACAGACAGAACAAATTATTTCCTTATAACTATCCAAAGCAGCAGTTACTCTTAATACCTCACGAAAATAATTTCTTTAAAATATCAACATACAGTATAGAGCCATAAATTATAAAAGTATCATCATAAACTCTTACCAAAATCCATCTTTTGATAATAATAAGATTTAGTTTTCCATTTTTAAGTTGTCTCTTGATAAAACTCCTCTTACCACACTATTTGGCAGAAGCCACACTTTGGAAGAAGCCAACAGGTAATAAAAACTAAGGGACTTTGCCTATTATTGCCTTGTAAAGAAACCTGTCATTGCTTTGAATTCTGCTATATCTACATTCTGGGGGTTTTTTTTCAGCTCAATCTAATAAATATGGAGCTTCTTTGGGCTGATTTAGACAAGTGAGAGCACATAAGACTGGCTTGGTGCAAGTGAGGATGCCTCTAAAGGATAGTGCACTGTGTTGTGCTATAGCTAAACTGAGAAACAATTTCAGAATCAGAATACACAGAAATGACCTGAGTGATAGCAGCAAACTGAAAACTTGTACACTTTAAACTATTAACACTAATTTTTGATCATACTTTCTCTGAAGATGTAAGAAAGAATAGAATTCTGAGAAATTTTCATGCAGGTGCAGATGAATACTTGTACTTTTATGGTCTTTACAGAAAAGGGATTATGTGAATGGTCCTTTTGCTGTTCTCTCTTAGAACTCTCAGAAACTGTACTGAAGTGTCAAAGAAAGTCTCAAGACCTGGAATAATTGATGAGGCTTGTCACATTTGTACCTATTTATTTTTCCTTCTTGTTTATCTGTCAAAGCCCATTTGGCTAGTAGAGCTGTTTGTGAGTATGAATGAGAAAACTAGAAATCCTTGTGCTACTGAGGTTAAAGCAGAATATACTTGTATATTCCCTCTATTTTCTTCCTCTCCTCCCTTCTTTCTTCCCTATGCAGTCTGCATTTTCAGATATGGAGAACCTTCTGAAATATAAGGGATTAACATCTTTAAAAATAAGATAAATGGTATGAAAATTATGTTTTTAAATCTTGCAAAAGCATAGCTAAGAGGTATTTGTACACTTCAGGAAAAATAAATCCTCATCAGATTAGTCAGAGATATGCAAAAAAATTGTTAAAACTTCTGCCTCAGCTTGGATGCATTTTTATTTTTAAATGTAAATTTAAATGTAGTGCAGAAATTTGACTGTTATCCTGACGGATGGAGTCCTGATAGAGTATTGAAAAAGCTGGAAGTATATTCAGTTTTCAATTCCTATTTTTGGTTTAGTAATTGTGATAATTATATACTATCAGTTCGCTTTATGATATAAATATCCTTCTGAAAGTGAACTATGTTTAGAGAGAGAGAGAAAAAGTTCCAAAATTTTGGAAAAGGATCACTGGGTGAATTTGGATTTTGTATATTGCTATAAATTTCATTGAACATACCAAGATTCATATATACAGCCAAAAAAATCTATTGCTATGAAGATGGTGGTGGGTTCTTATAATGACCAAAACATAGCTATGCCTGACATGATAGCAAAATTATTTTGAGTTGTTCTTATTAGTAAGCTTGTATTTCTTCTAGCACTGAATTACTACAAGTGACTTCTAAGTTTTCGTATACATTAAAAACACCCATATAATTTTTCTTTATCCTTATTTTGTTTATCTGTCTATTTTCTTTATACTTTGAACTTCTGTGTGCTTTATTATTTAAAGATTTCCAAGTACCTAAAACTTCAATTAAGCTTTCAGTGTCAAGGTACGTCTCAGCATTAAACATTGAGTTTCCCACTAAAAGCTATTCAGCTTTTTCTGTAAAATCACAATTTGAAGCTGTAGTTAAATTAGGTAAATTTCTATGGGCTAATATATTAGAATAATAGACAATCTAAGATGACTGGTTTCATGAGAGGATTTTTAGTAGATAACCTGGAAGAGTAGTGACACAAATCAGGAAACAGCTTCACGATCATTGAATAAATTGACTTAGTATAAACAAATTTTAATAAAACCAAAATGTGTCTAATGCAGATATGCCTGAATGTATTCAATTCTGTGTCTGCTCTGATGGGGAAGCTGGAGTGAATTTACAAGGATCTGATTATTAGAACTAGCATCACAACATGATAAAAAGTTTATTCTGAAAGCAAACCCTAATTAATGGAGAACTTTACTGAAACAAAAAGTAATTATACAGTGAAATTCAGTTGGTGGAGGCACAATTGCAAAGAAAAGAAAATGTAATGTTACAAGGTCACTTTGCTTTTTGGTAATCTGTCTAGGCTAGAACCTGCATATAACAGATGAGTTGATTAAGGATTGTACAAAAATAACAAAAACCACTGAGAATTTAAAAATGGATATGCTTCCAAAACGAAACAAAAACCCAACCCAACCCAACCCAAACCCACAAACACAAACTCATAAAATATCTACTTTCTAGGTTTAAACAAAATATTTATTTTTCTAAATCATAGGCCAGTGGTCTCTTTTAATACCTTTTGCTTTGGGTATTACTGATTTTAAAGTGGTGTTAATCCAAAAGAAAAAAAAAATATTTATTTATAACAGATTCATAGGATATAACTTAATAAAGGAATTATAGAAGACTGATATAAAGCAGAATTATGTTTTGAAACAAACATATACTCTTTTATGCGCTAATTATGCTGTACACTGCTTAACAAGTTGTTTTCTCCTGCAAACATGAATTTTGCAAGGCTGCACATGTAATCATGTTTTTTGCTGAGGATATTAAAATCTGTGACATTAGCTCTTTCTAAGGGAACTGTAATGCAAATGGAGCTTGGTGAAAGCAGGAGAAGGTGATTTATTATGAATACTCACAACTGTTTTGTCTCTGCATTTCAAAGTCATAAATTTACATTTATTTTTTTCATTTTATTTAAAAATTTGAAAGTATGAAAGCTCTTAAATCCTCAAACATTGTGAAACTTTTACAGGGTAAAAAAATAGAATACATAGAGATTCATTCTTTGAAATTTTTTTTCTCAATTTTTGATCAGATTTGCATTTAATTTCTGGATTATTTTAACTTTTTGTCTCTCTAGTTGTTTGTGTTATGAGGTGTACTTTCTTGTTGCACATGGGAGCACAGAGGTGTTCAATATTTATGCTTAGTAGGATCTTTCTGTAATTACTTATGAAGTGCTTATGCAGAAGGACTTCTCATGTGGTCTGATAAGTCTTGAATACCGAGCTAATATAATAGTAGCAGGCAGCTTTTTATTATGGATGTGGTTGATGGAGTTGCAGTGATCACAATCATTGATTTTTGAACAGGAGAACAGATGAAAGGAAATAGACTACCAAAGACCAAATAATGACCCATTGTTCCTGGTAATAAGGTTTTTGCTATCTTTCTTTAAGGTATATAAAAAAGCGTGATGGGGTTTTTATTGCAAAAAATATTATAGCGCGTACCATAATTTATAAATTTCAGAAGGAAGGTTGAGAAAGTACTTAACAATAACTTTCACCTGAAATTTTTACATTTGTTGTTAAGGATATATAGAAACATAACATCATAACACATCTTTCCTAATTGTTTATTAGAAGCACAATTCTTCAAGTACTTATGCAGTCAGACAGCATTTGTTATTGCAAGCAGTACACTGAAAGCCATTTGCTGCTTGGATTAGTAGAGTTTATGACATGATGGGAAATTTACAGGGCCTTATGAAATCACACTTCATGTGGTCTTGTTAGCCAGAAAATATAAAATGGAAGAAAATAAATTTCTGTAAAATATCATAACGAAACTATTTTTTTGGCCTTATTTTTTTTCATAGAGTTAACAGTGTTTATTCCAGATGAGTGTACATGACCACATAAGCTGAATTATTTATACTGGGAAGTTTTTATTCTTTCATAAAATCATAGAATAGAATCTTTAAGGTTGGAAAAGACCTCTAAGATCATCAAGTCCAACTGTCGACCCAACACCACCATGTCTACTAAACCATGTCCCGAAGTGCCACATCTACGTTTTTTGAACACCTCCAGGGATGGTGACTCCACCACCCCTCTGGGCAGCCTGTTCGAGTGCCTGACCACTCTTTCGGTGAAGAAATTTTTCCTAATATCTAATCTAAACCTCCCCTGACGCAACTTGAGGCCATTTCCTCTTCTCCTTTTGCTAGTTATTTGAGAGAAAAGACCCACACCCACCTGGCTACAACCTCCCTTGAGGTAGTTGTACAGAGCAATAAGGTCTCCCCTCAGCCTCCTCTTCTCCAGGCTAAACAATCCCAGTTCCCTCAGCCGCTGCTCATAAGACTTGTGCTCCAGTCCCTTGACCAACTTTGTTGCCCTTCTCTGGACATGCTCCAGCACCTCAGTGTCCTTCTCGCATTGAGGTGCCCAAACCTGAACACAGTATTCGAGGTGCAGTCTCACCAGAGCCCAGTACAGGGGCACAATCACATCCCTACTCCAGCTGACCACGCTATTCCTGATACAAGCCAGGATGCTTTGTATGATTGGAAAGAAGTAAACCACCCTGAACACCCGTACAGGGTAGAAACAGATAACTTGTCCAATAAATCGTTAATTTAAAAATAAGTGAGGATGAGGAGCTGATCAGAAAGTTCAGGAAATCAATCACAGCTTAAGTTTACATCGGAATAGCAAACCTTGTGTAGAGAGACTGGCTTTGAAACCAGACTGTCATCCAATCAAATTTTAACATTGAAGAAAAAAGATACATTTCTAAATATTCTCAGACTTATTCTACTTATTCCCTTAACTGAAAAATGTCCCTCATACTTAAGATTTAGGCTTTTACTCCACAAGAATGACCAGGTGTCTTTGTCAGAAAACATAGTCAAAATTTTCCTATGCACTCCAGGGTATATTCTAAATCTTTAGCATTTTATTTGCTAAAATTATATTCAGATCCTGAATCAAAGGTCAAGCAGATGAAAGAAATACTGCTGTTCTTATTTCAGAAAAACCTGTGTTAAATCTACTTGCTAACTACATCTCCTGTGTCAATTGCTGGCAAAAATCTCAAGTTGCCTGAAAATTTCACCTCCAGTAAGTTACAATCAAGATGCAATAAGTGACAACTCACCTAACTAATTTTCAGATGCTTTGAGGTACTTAACACCATAAATATTCTATCAAATTATATAATTATCTGAGATTGTTTTGTGAGATAAAAAAGTTCTACCACTTCAAACTTTTACACTGGGAAATATGTTTTTATTCTGTCAATAAAAATCGCCTATCCTTTCCTATGATGTAATGACAATGTAATGGCAAGAAATGTGGCAACAGCATCACTATCCTTTGGAGTGCTTTGCCTGTTCTCTTGTTCTCTCGACATTTTCTCAAAATTTGTAATTGTTTCATGTTCCACTTGCCATTTCTCTGAGAATTTGAGATCAAATTATGAGGCATTGATGCAAAAGAGGCGAATCTTTTCCTTTCTATGTAGGGCAAAATTGCACTTTTTCTAAAATAATTACCTGGCCTATCAAAAAATTTTTCTTCTTTTTATAAATTAAAAAAAAATAAATTGCTTGTTAGTTTTAAGCCCTTTTTCAATAATATAAGAAATAATTTGCTTTGTTCAGATGTTGGGGAAAATAATTTGCATTTGTTTTGTCTCTACTTAAAATCACATACACATCTCCATAAACAAAGATCTTGTTTAAAATTCATTAGGCAACTAAATGTTAAAAAATAATCTAAGCAACTATGCCTTAATGTGATTATTATTCAGCTGAAATGCTAGCATATTTTTTTTGTAAAGAGTTTATAATAACAAGTTCTTTGATTTTTAAAGTTAGATGAACATTGTTTATAGCTTGCTGATGCTCATATCTTGTTTCCAGATAGAATGCATTTTTGGGGGTGAAAACAAAATCTCTACTGTTTGCTTAATTGCACCTCAGGGTGGAGTTGAGAATGTGTCAAGAAGTAAGAAAACACTAGCTTTAATAAGCATACAATGCAATTTAACAGTTCATAAAACAGTAAAATTTAATCCCAGGCTGAGAGATTTATTAAATCTCACTCAGCAAAATGGTTTTGTGGGATGTGTTAGCAAGTGAGAATTAAGTGAAATGATTTCAGGGGCAATAGATTTTATTACCTGAGGAGGGGAGGAACTAGTTTTGCAAGCCGTTTCTTCTTAATTTCATTCACTCATTATAATTGCCTTGAGTAGGAGAGCTTTCTGTGAGTAGTAGTAGCATGTTGGGTCTCTGGAATTTGTGTGCATGCTACTACATTTGTCAGGCATCATCTAACTGAACTATCTACTGTTGGTGGTCTTGTGCAGCAGTTCTTTTAATGATTGTTAAAGATTTTTAAATCTAATACAACTTAAGCCTCTATTTGTTTGTAAGATAAAATTACTCCTATATTTTTTGTTTGTTTGTTTTGTCATTTTTGCATCCATGCTTATTCTTCTGTGCTCTTTAGCTTTCCTTTCTTCACTGGTTTCTGTTCCCCTCAACTTTTGTTCTCAGTTTTTGTTTTCATAGGCTACAGAAATTGTGTTCTTTCAGTCTCTTTTCTAATAATTCTGCCAGATAGAGGATTCAAAATTCTGCTTTATTCTTCCAGGCAGTTGTTACATCTAAGTGAGATAGTATGCTGACTATCACCTGCTTATGTCCTACTTATTTAAGTGTTAACATATCATTCAACTGTCGAAATTTTTTTTTTTTAAAGTGAATGTCTTCCAATACTTTTATTCCTGCAGCCTCGTACGTCAAACTTGAAAACACTGCTCAGAGTCCAAGTGTGCCCACAACTATCTTGCTTAATGCTACACTAATATCCTTGTTACTATGAGTTGCTGAAAGGACTTTCCTTCCATTATTGCTGCCCAAATTGTGTTCAAACTGCAACACAAATTTCTATGGGGTGCATAATCCCATAGACATATGGGATACTCAAGAGAATGTTTTAGTGAGCTTGGCTAGATTTGTCATATTTTGGATTGATAAATGCTTTTTTGTTCCCTTATTGCCTTAAAATCATTCTTAATCTGAGGTAGGTTAAGATAATATAAAAGTATTTGCATTTATGCTTTCCAATACATTTGGAAATACTTAAGAAAAGATAAGATATACCTGCTCTACTTACGTAAGGTTAACTTGGAAAGGTTTTTCTGTCTATCTGCCTGCCCAGAACTTTTGCTTTATTGGTTTGCTGTAGAATTTAACACAATCCTGCCTGGAATTTCTGTACACCTTATGTCTTGAGTCACGTTCATTAGAGAAAACTATTTCTTGATATGGAACAGTACGGGGAAATTTAGCTTTTACAGCTAATCTCTTGTCTAATTCTTCCTGAATGTCCCGAAGGACCTTTTCTCCTGAATCTAGTTTACAATATGTAGTGTAAACCTCATTATTGAAAGCTATGTTTCATCAATCTGTATATTCATAACTATATGGAATTAAAAAAAGGATGGAGGGCAATACTTATTATTTGCTTTTGAGTGAGGATAGGTATGATGACCATCACTTTGTGGTTGTAAAATGAGTATGGCATCACATGATTTACCCTTCTATCTTTTTTTACGTATACTGTAAGACACTGTATTATTTTACTGCAGTAGAAAACTGTATTTAAAAAAAATACTTTAATCTCAGAGTACATAAAGGAGTAGTAAAGGTATTCAATTTTTTCTGCAGTATGTATGTGCAGAGAAAGATACTGTATTCTCGTGCCTCTTACAGACCAATGTGGTCCTAAATAGTTCATATTATTGAACATACTTATAATATATTTCCTTTGGACTGTTCTTTAGGCTTCATTTCTCGACATATATTTTGTTATGGGATTAAACATAAACCCTTTTATACTTGTCTCTGTTCAATCTAAACTTCTGCCCGTTTCATATATGTGACAAATTCAACCTATTCTATATTTTGTTATGCATATGACTGGAACCTTGTGGAAGTTCCTAAACATGAACATTCTTCACTTTGTTATTATAATAACTTGTTATAGAAAATTATCTCTCACATATATATAAAATACAGAAAATGACGTAAAATCTTAGGAACTGCATTTCAAACACAGATTGGAAGCAATGAAATATATGTCTGTCCCATTAATCACAGACTGTAATTGCCACAAATAAAATAACAGTAGATATATCCATGCAGTTATGTAATTCTCCTAGTAGCCTTTCTGAGAAATCATTTCTGAAAATGGGAAAATATTCGAGATTATAGTGACAAAAATTCAAGATTATAGTGACTGCACAGGCCATGACTAGTTAGATGTTCCTCTTCATCTTCTTATCCAACCGTTCTTTGCTTAACATTATTAGACCTGAAAAAGTTAAAGAAAAATTACTTTCTTCAGTATTAATCTATTGTTCTTGACCTCCTTGGAAAATAACTTTGTAGTGCAGATTTGAAACTACCTGTAGTTTGGAGGTAGCTGATATAGGATATGTGGTGAATCAAGCTTCAAGTAGTGTAATGTTAGCACTATTGACACCACACAATATGAGAATTTGGGGGAAAAAAATTCTTATGTTACCAGTTATTCTGTTTTGTGGGTTAAAATCACATTGTCCTAACATAATTCAAGATCTGGCCTATCGAATTTTCTGTCCAGGCAATAATAGAATCTACAATAAAGAAACTACAGATTTTTATAAGTAAATCTTAGCTTATTTTTATATGTACACTATCACAGTTTGTGTAATTCATATCCAGTAATTTTTAAAGGCAGCTTTGTCATTTTCTGTCAAACAGGACAGTTTTTAAGGAAAGTAATTCTGTTAGTAATGAGAGCTCTTCTGCACTGTAGGTGGTCATCCCTTCCTGACTTCTGAGCGTTGTCAGACTTTTCTCACATCTTTGTTCTTATCTGTTTTTCCTGAGTTGCTTAAAAGAAAGGAAGTGGAGTCAGCTTCTATGATAAACTCAGTCTTCAAAGGAAAATAATAATAATAACAACAACAACAACCACCACCACCACCACCACCACCTGCACAGAGGACTATTTCAGTTCACTGTGCTCACAATGGAAATAATCTAGAAAATAAAACTAATATGGGAAAAAATGAAAGGCATGTGGTGGGGAAATCGGAAGAACAAAAAATTGAAGTGTTTTGTTTGTTTATGTAATATGCCATTTATTCAAGGTTTTGTGGTTAACGATTATGTATTGTATGTTAAATTATCAGTGAGGATAACTGGGAGAAAAATAAGTAATTATCAAAGGAGAAGTACTGCTTATCAGGCTAAGGAGATTGATTATGGGACATTTTTGAGTGCTTTGAAATTAATAAGTATGTCATTTTAAGTCCTTATTGTGCAGTGCATCCTAAATAATGTTATTTCTCCCTAAAAGGGTTATGCTGGGGAGGGAGGAGATTTGACTACGCTGTCCTGTTCACTGTACCTCCAGTATCCACTACTTGCTCAGGCTGTCAAATCAAAGAAACAGAGCTGCTGTTCTTACCCTTCTAATTGTACTATGTCATCTCTGTCCCTCATAAAGCTGACTAGAAATAGTCTGGATATATTCGGAGTTAAAAACCCCCTACACAAACCAACAACTTGACTTTACATCCAGCGTTCTATCTAAGGCATTACTGTTGTGCAAGAAATAAAATACGATTTATAAGGGCCAATGGAAAATTCAGTCCTTTGGACTATGCCCTGCCTCGTGTACTTATGGTCCTTTTGCTAAATGGGAATGTAACATTCTCATCATGTTCTAAACTCTCACAAGAACAGGTACCGTAAATACAAGCTCAGCAGGAGAATCTTGTTGCAGTATGAAATGGTCATGTTAACACTGTTAAACCAGTGGCCACAGTCGGTCTGAACTAGGTTTATTTTAGAAGATACCGTGGTCAGAGATAGCTGTCTGTGTAGCTAATGGAAATTCAGTAACAAATGATACTGTATGATGAGATAAGTTTCAGAATGCATTAAAGACTCCACATGAATTGCTTTTAACATGTTCACAGATTTTCAAGGATTTGTTATTAAAAAAAAAGAAGTGGAAAGTGTTCTTTCACTTTTAAGCATTTTTCTGGATACTTTTGTCATGGTCACCTAGGAAACATGCAGATATACATTTGCAAGCATTTACATTCAGTTTCATTTCATTTTTGATGCATCTAATAAAGTCACACTTGAAAAGAATTTAAGCCTCATTTTAATTAATGCACAAATTTTTTCAGAATACATTACCATCAGACACTAGGCAAAACCCTCTGAACAGTTTGGCCTTTTAAATGTAGTTAGACTTATTTCACAAGGGCAAAATTAGACTGACTAGAGACAGGAAGACAGAGTTAATCTTGAATAGAATAATGAGCTGCATATGAAAAATATAAGCTATTCTTCTTAATGTAGTAGTACTTACTCAGATAATATGCAGGTAAAGACAGCATAAGAACTAAAAAGTAGAAAAGTATATACATACTTTACTGATTAATAGAAAAAGCTTGGCTCATGCAATGCAGTATTTCAAGTGAACTGTACAGTGTCCTCCCCTGAAATTTTTAGTAAGTCGATTCAGTTTCACACAGAAATGACTAGAGAATCAGCATACTACATTTCAAGATATTTTTTTTACTACAGTTTTGTTTTGCATGGAATATTTTGTTTGTTAAAGAACTGTTTAACAAAAATAAGAATTTTAGGAAAATATTTGTCTTTGCATAAAAAATTAAATATTTAATTTACGATGTATTTGTAACCTGATACTAATGACAGTAGTGACTGGTAAATGCAGATACAGCTCTCCACCTTGTGATAGGACAGGTCCTGTCAACTGAGTCATAGAATATGACACTATTGCATTTTTCTTTCTCATTGGCTTTGTCTTTGATGAAGAAATACATTTTGACATCTTTTCTGAAAGAAAAGATCTTTTCTTTTCTTTCTTTCAGAGTTAAAGGGATATTAACTTGCTTTTCCTGGACATGAATGAATAAAATCAAGTTCACACGCACAATACAGAGCAGTATAAACAAGTATCTATCATACTTGCAAGGAGGTTGTCTTTAATAATATCTTACATTTACCGTAGAAACATTCTGCAAATGGTTAAGCAGTCTAATCCTCATAAAGGTAATCCTTATATTGTTTGGGGGATAATTTAGTTAGCTAATTAAACTTTTTTTTTTAAACAAACAAACAAACAAACAAACAAAACAACCACCAAAACTCTTCCTTGGCCCTCTTTGACTCCTTTTCTGTGGAAAAAGTTCCCCACAGTCACTGAAAAAACTGGCAGAGTAAAGAGGGAAATTATGAGATCTTATATGTCACAGATTTGTAAATACAAGAATCTTCTGGTCTAGGGAAAATAAACTACTAATTTTGCAAATAACTCATTTTTGTCTGGGATCCACACTGGATCAAATACTAAAGAACAAAAAGTGTATTTATTAAGCTTCTTTTTTCCATAGACTTGCTTCTTATGTCACTCAATGTAGAAAATTTCTTCATGTTTTCAAGCACTTCACAGAGCACCTTTTACGTAGAAGACCATATTTCTTCCTAGACTTTTATTAGTATTAAATTTAATTAAGGGGCAAAACCAATCCCATTAGTTTAATTTAACATTTAATTGAAAACCTGAGGGCTTTTTCCTGCTTTCAAGCTGTTTTTAATCATCTGTATTTGAGTAATTGAAAGTTCTTCTAGATAATGCTATGTAACAGTTCCTTTTTTTTTTTTTTAATTGTAGATTATAGAGGACTACAATTTGTTATAGTAAAAGCTGAAATATTATTTTTTCTGTTTGAGAAGTGTACTATTTCTGATCTAGCTCATGAAGAAACAGAATTAGCCTAACAATCCTTCATTTTTAATTAATGTTAAACTTGATTGTTTGATAAAAATGTTTTCTAAAAATAAAGCACATATTTTTTGTGATTTAGAGCTAATTCTGGAACACTGAGATATGAACCAGAGAGGACTGGTTTATTGATACCTGAAATCCTTGTATGATTTGATGGAGGTAAATGGAAATGTCATACAAAAACACTGCTGTGCAACTAAGGTGCACATACAAGTCATGATTTTATGTCATTAATGTGGAATCTGCAATTTTTTTAACCCTTAAGAGTTAATTAGGCACAGGTATTCCAAAAGCAGTGTATTTGTTGAGTCAGCTATCAAAGAACAATGAACTCTTATGTACTGTAAGTCTGAAGGTGGTTATGAAGACCACGATTCCTCTGTTCTGTTAGGCTTGCTTAGATTTTATCTGTCTGTCAGAGTGTGAGCCTTCTCTTTCACTTTTTTGGAAGGTCTTTAGACACAGACGTAGATCTCAGGTTGCAGCTGTACCGCATAAACAGTCCATTTAGTTTCAAATTTTTCAGCGGATTCTTGTCTAACCTACCACCATGCTGAAGGTCATTAAAAATCATACCTTTTGCATGTCATAAGGGCAAAAAAACTTGGCAGAGCAGCAGTTTGTCAGTTCCATTACATGGGGAAGATTTCTTAGCTGAGAAACAGGCTATAGTGGGCTGCTTCTTCATCAGGTTCACCGCTGTAGGTTAGAAATCAGTAAAAATCACTACCCTGCCAACCTTCTGCCCCAGCTCCAAGCCCCAAAAACTCAAACCCACCCTACAATACTGATTAACCAGGACAAGCAAGTGTGTGACAAAAATCGCAGCATATATCTACTAGAGCTTATCACATGCCTTTGAAATCTTTGGGTGCAGTAGGGGACAGAAGAAAAAGACCACCTCTTACTCTGAAGATCCCTGGGGAGAAATAATAGACTCTTTCTCTAATAATAGAGAGGACTTGTTTTCTACCTTCTTTATACTGAGTCTAGCTCCACCAGAGCCCTTTCACAGTGAGATTGCATGCAATTTGTTAGACAGTATTTAGCAAGTAATTTAGCAGGACTCAAAAGTGATTACACAGAAACACATGTAAAATATAGAGGCAAACACAACACCCACAGTAAGACAGGAGGTAAAGGAATGCCAGAACGGTATTGAGAACAAGTGTTTAGTATCCAACTGAGTTTGGGATAAAAATCAAACACAGATTGGTACTTTTTCTCTATTTGATATATATTGTGACTGAAATCACGTCTCTGATTAAGCTGTTACCTCTGAGTGCTAAAAGCTTTCTTGTTACTTGGCAGAGTCAACTGAAAAAAACAGACTTGTGGTCACAGACATCTGTCACCTGACATCTTAATCACCTAACTCAATCTCATTCTATTTCAGTTTGATGAAAAATTTTGTAGCTTCTGCAGTTGTAGTAATTTTTTTCTTTTGTAGTTGTAGAAATACAAATGACAGTATCATGAGCAATATTTTAGATGAGTTTATCTGTATCCAAGCAAGTCACCATAAATACTAAGTAGGATTGTGAAAACAAAAAAAGCCCCACAAGCTATGGTTTAGAAACTGTACCAAGATATATTTGTGAAATACATATATAATACATAATAATTCTTAAGAGAGTTATACAAGCCAACTAAAACAGTACTAATCTCATTTTTCAGTAAGATTATTTTCCTGTATTATGTGTGCTTCAGTGAATGGAAACATTGTGACCAGGTTTCTATCTGAAATTCAAGAACCATTGCTTCTCCTGAAGTTTCTACCTCTTCTTCCTTCCAGACCGATGATTTCTGTTTAGATGGTAACATAAAGAATCCTAAAAATTTCACTAGTGACATTTCCTCCCTGGTCCCAAACAGTCTCTTGCTGAAACCTGCAGCACTTTCTATATCACAAACCATAGTTCCAAAAGTGTGATTTGAGGAAGAGAAAGCGGTATGGACAAAGGGCAGTGAGACATAAAGCTTAGCAAGCCTAATGAACGAGGGTGGAGAGTGTGGCCAACAGTTATCAATTCCTACTGTCTCCCAGAGAAAAGGTAAAGTGACCAAACAAGAGGAGAGCCCAACCTGCAAATTCAAGTATACGCTTTATATCTTTTTCTGAGGTCTGCGTTGTTTATTTCTTTTCCAGTAAAATCGATTACACCCGGTGAGATGAGTGCAATATTGAATCACTAAACCAATATATTTTTGAGTATATGGTTCTATCTGTCTTTATTCAGTACAAATATTTAAGCCTTTAATATTCCTATACAAGGTGGATTGTGGAATCTCATCCTATGTAAATAAGGAATTTATCTTGTAGCATCTAAAAATCAAATATGGCACTCAGCTTCTAGCCAGTGATTAGTTTATGTTGTGTGCATTTAAAAGAAGTACATTCTGATTTAGATTTATTTCCAGTGAAGCAATATTCATCAGTCAGATATGAAGAATATTATCGGAATTTGAATTACTTCTGAAACTGCAATTTTTTTTTAATGCTTCCACTGGAGTTGACTGTCTTGTCATCCTACAGATTTCCAGCTCAGTGGCTTATAGAATTTGACAAAAAGCCATGTTGTTCTGCATCTGGCATAATGTCCATTTGATTCCTGCTGATGAGTCTTATCAGTTCTGTGTCCAAATTTATATCTAATTAATCAGTTAATGCTGTTTTTTGAACTTAAAGTTGCTTCTTAATGGGCTGCTTTTGCTAAAGTTTCACAGCAATTTCAATTTTCCTTCATTGATGCTAAGACTACAGTTTTAGAAGTAAAGCTGATTAAAAAAAAGTAAAGTTTGCATTTCTGAGCCAGATTAATGTGTTGTACTTATTGTATAGTTTATTTAAAACACTGTTGTCTAGACTCTAACTACTGCCAAGTACTGCTTCTAGAATATTAAGCTTTGTATGACGCTTACTCAGCATGTCATTCCAACTTTTTGGTGTTTCGCTGCCTCCTTGTCAAATATCAGTTTGCCTTAAAAGCACTTTAATGCCTTGAAGATAATGAACAATTTGGCAGCAAAAATATTTTCTGACTGATTTGGAGCCCCTGCGTAAACTACTTGGCATCTGAGATCATTGAAACCTATTATACTTGCTATTTTAAAATTAGGATTTATTTCTGTTTGAATTTTGAAATCTCTCCTTGGGAGAGCCATTTAAACGTAAACATATATTTTCCCCTTTAACAGTAGCTTATGGGCTATAATGGTAGAGCTTTTTTGCATTTTTATGTTTAGTTTTATTGTAAAGAGCCTTGGGATGAATTTGCATGAAAGGCACTATATAAGCTCATTTTGTATTGCATTGTATTGTATTGTGACAAGTGCAATAATCTCCAGGTTTCCTATCCATTAAAGAACTAATTTCACAGCTCACTAATTATGTGAATGAGAAGGGGAAATAGGTCCTTTTTCTCTAAGGTATGCTGAGCAGATGGCATAGCATTCATTCCCACCAGCTGAATCTAAGGTCCTCCCTTGCTTTTGGTTCCAAGGCTTGCCTCTGTTTATCAAATAGAACAGGAGAGAGATGTCAGTTTCTTGTACAGCACGACTGGGTACTGAGAGTCTGTCTCTGTCCTTTGCTAATACAACATTAGCACATACCAGCTCTAAACAGCCTGTTTATTTAGGGTGGGACATGAAAACCATTAAAATGAATGTGCATTTTAATGTAAATGTAATATGCCTCTGATTTATAGAAGATACCGGTTAGAGCTGTCCTAGGGATTTAAACTGACACCCATAAAAAGTTATTAATGAATCAGTTGAGTACCTTAGGGACTGTATCTAGCCTGTAATTTCAAACCAGAAAAATATTATTTCCTTAGCCTGTGCACTCTCCTAGGTAAGGTTCCTTCCTAGGTAAGGTTCCTTCCTAGGTAAGGTTTTGCTATCTTGCTAATCTTTTTTTCCTTTCACCTCACTCATGGAAATAACTGACTCGACTCAAACATGCATACAGTGATTTACATAGCCCCTGAATGCACTGCTTTTTTAAAAGTAATATGACTTATCAGAGATACCAGTATTCTCCTGTGATCCTCAAAAGTTGGTATTTGGGCCCTTATTTCAACATTAAAAGGAAAAAAGCTGAAACTGAAGGTCCTAACACATCTTAGGTAGGACTCGGCAATAAGGCTGCATTTTACAGTGCTACACAAGCAATTGGACAATTTTCTCCCTCTAATATAACAAGCACTGCAAATTTTTTGTTTCCTTCTCTCAGTGCTGGGCTGTCACATGTTTTTGTTCTGTGTTCATTGTTCTGATTTCATTCTAATTTCAGACGGACGCAGCGCTAATGTATGATGCAGTTCATGTGGTGTCAGTGGCTGTCCAGCAGTTCCCACAGATGACTGTCAGTTCACTCCAGTGTAACCGCCACAAGCCGTGGCGCTTTGGGACACGTTTTATGAGTCTCATTAAGGAGGTAAGTTACTAATAAAGTATCCTGCTTTATTACTTTCCTTTCTTCCAACTCCCATTTTCTTTTGTTCCCACTCTACTTGAATTCTGCCTTTTTTTTTTTTTTTCCCTTCAGTAGTTGGTAATCTCCCAGCTTGTTATGTGTAGAGTTTAGCAGGGAAGAGAGCATTTTTATTTGAAAGCAGGTTTTCCTGAGGTATTGATTGGAACAAAAAAACATAAAAGGGTGAAATAACTGCATTCAAAAAAACCTTTTGTTTGTAGATAATTGGGAAGGAGGGACGGTTGGAACATTTGTCACATAAATACCCAAACCCCTGAAATCCCAAACCATAGACTGACTGAAAAATTCAGCAACTAAATATTGGCGTAAGTTCAAAGGGAACAAGAATGAAGTTTACTCTCTGGGGTTTTTTTTGTTTGTTTGTTTGGTTGGTTGGTTTTTTTCTATGTTGAATTAATATATGTGGCCTTGTTCTCCTAGTAGCTGTTTAGATACCGGTAGATAATGATTTAAAGTAAAGCTGGGAGATTTAAGGTGCTAAAAGTGAACACTGTATAGTATGCAAGTCTCTTGTACTGTAAGAAGCTCCTAATACAGTATTTCTCATTCTAGATATGCAAAGTAATATGATAAAGAGAACTATTTGCAATGGAATATAAGCCTGTTTTTAATACTGGTTCCTTTTAGGATGATAATTTTGTTTAATACATTCCCTCCTCTATTTGAGTATAATTTTAGAACTAGGTAGACTTTAAGTTGTAAAAAAAATGAAGATATTGCACTTTATTAAAAGTAAGGAATCGGCTCTGGAAGACTGGCTCACTGAGCTAAATTTTTGCTGTCTCAGTGTGGTTTCAGGGGACTCAGCATCTTGCAAAAGTAAGCCTTTATTTAAAATTTCCTGACAGAAGAATGAAATCCAGTGTTAATGAAAGAGATTGAGGCTTGGGGGAGGAGGGGTCATGTAGGGAAGCAAAAGGGGAAATGCGTACATGAATGGTGGAGGAATGAAAACAATACAACCTTTTATCTCATTTAGTAAGAAGAGTCTATTGGCTAACATGGAAAGTTGTTTAAAAAATTGTCTGTGAAGACTGAAGAGAGGTTAATTTAATTAGCAAAAAATGAATACAAAATATTTTTTAAAAAAATCAGCCACAAGGTAAATTATTTAGATAGAATGAATAATTAATGTTCCCATTTTGGCAGAAGTAAAATTTGTTCTTTTTGGGTAAAAAAAGGAAGAGGTATTTATTTATAGAAATTGTTTTTTCTTTCTTCATAGGCCCACTGGGAAGGCCTCACAGGCAGGATAACTTTCAACAAAACCAATGGCTTAAGGACAGATTTTGATTTAGATGTTATCAGCCTCAAGGAAGAAGGTCTTGAAAAGGTGTGTAAGATGTTTACCTCGAAAGTGATGGGAAACAAAACAAAAACCTACCCCCTAAATACAGTAGCATTTTCAACAACATTTCCTGTGTTACATAACCAAATATACCTGTTCTCAACTTGATATCTGGTTTCAAAGTCTTCTAGTAAAAACTGCTATCTTGATGTCTGACAGTTAGTGACCTCTTAACTGTGTGATTCTAGTCACATTCTTAGATTCAAGAGGACTGGGGAAGAGTGAACAGCTGGACCTGGAGTCATGCATTAACATACTTTGTCTCAAATCTATATTGAGTTTAGTTTTAGTTGTGATTCCAGTCCCATTGACTATCCTCATGTATGAACCTGTGGGTATGTGCATTTCTATTTTCTTTACATCTAACTAATTCAGGAAAAATTACGTCAAATAGAATGAAATAAAATAGCTTCATGTTGGCAACTTTCTGTGTTTTAAGAGGGAACTTTGATTCTCTGTTTGGAACACAAAGTTTCTATCTGTAAGTGGTACTAAAAAATTAATAGGTAGCCTGACAGGTTTGTCTGTCTTCTGACATGAATTTTTCTTGTACGGAGATTGAGTGAAAGAGCAAAGGATTGAGAAATGCCCTTTCTGTGTAGCCTAATATTGTCTATATTTGAACTAAAGGCCTTGGGAAGCACATACAGATATTTGGCCTGCCCACGTGACACCATGATGATCTGAAGTCACATCATCTTCCCTCTCCTCTCCAGCCACCCTGCCATGAAGAGGCAATGCAGGAAGCTGCAGTGTCTCACATTGTTGTGATCAGCAGACAAAGGGTTTGACATTTGCGTCTACCTTGTAGTTTGTGTTTAGCTGTAATGTTCAGTGTTCGGTAAGCACTATGTTTTCCTTCACCTTCAGATGAAGTGCTATCAGCTATTGCCCCAAGGTGTGGCCACAAATAAAAAGAGAAATTAAGGGAAGGAATTATGCTGCAGAGTTGCATTTTTCTTTCTGTCCATTGAATGGAGAAGCTAGCATAAACAACGTATTTCTCCAAAACTTCCCCCTACTAGTTTTGGAATATTAATGTTCTCTTACTAGGAAGATATTAAAAAAAAATTCAGAAACCACGAGCTTGCTTTGAAACCCTTGCATAGATTTTTGAAATGTCCGGTGATTAAAGGGCTAAACTATGTTTTAAAACATTCAGAAATATACTGATAGTAAAGAGTCTTCCTATGAACTGTTCCATGAAGGGAGCTCTGGAAACTTAAGGGAAAAAACTATATAGCAGTGATTAGATTTGAAAAGCAAATTAGCTTATTCTATGAGTAGAATAGATGCAATGCAATCTGTTTTTCTTATTGGAAACAGAAATGGAAGAATTGATGGCATGGGAATAGCTAAATAAGTCAGTAGTGCCTGAATAGTCACTGAAGTGATAACTGTTGAAAATGAGGAAAGGAAGTCTCTGTAATCCAGGATGGCTTTAAGAACATTGGGTGGCATTTGAGAACCATCAAGCAACATGGGTTTTCTGGAAAATCAAATCTTTACATTATACTTAATTTCTTTTCAGGCAGAAATGCAAAATAATTAAAAAAATAGATACAGTATAATGTATTTGTCTTTTAATGACGTGGTACTATTTCACAATGCTATTAAAAAGTTGCTTTTGTTACAAAATTTTCTGTGTGGACTGGAAATTTTCTGAGAGAACATTGGTGTAAAATATTGCATAATGGATGTGCAGTAGGCTAAAGGAATGATATCTTCCGTCTAGATCTGTGTTATGTCTGGTTTTATTTCACCATCAGTACTGCTATGAAAGTAGAAACATGAAAGCATGTTAATTTAGTTCTCAGATGACAGTATATTAGGAGATATGTATTCCACTGAAAATATAGAAATAAAAAGGTCTACAGAGATTAGAAATATGGGAAGAAAATAAAATTCAACAGGAAATATGGTACTCTAAAACACAGAATAGGAAAAAGGAACTTGGGAAATTGTAATAATGAAAGATATGTAAGAAACAACAACAGAACTAGCTGTAAAATTATATGGATATTTAGAAACAACCAGCATATGCTTGAGCTCTGTATACAGAAATTCACAGAAAAGGAAGATACTTTTACTGCCTTCGTGGCTCATTTTGGCCATGTAATAAAGGATTGAGATAATATTAGTTAGTTTTTCACCAAAATGTGCTGATAATCTTTGGAAAGAGCAATAAGAATTAGAAAAGTTTAGGAGTTAGGAAAGCATTAGCAAAGAATGATGAGGAATGTTACACAGATGCCAGGATACCTATGAGCAAAAGCAGAGCAGTTTCTGTAGGGTGTAGTGATATGAGATTAGGAACAGGGAAATTAAGTAGTGCGCACAACAGATTGAATTGCTTAGTAAATATTTGGAACACATAGGGTATTTTACTGAGAAACAGAAATCAATGCTGACAAACAAATGCTTTTCTTTGAAGATTTAGTTATTCTGAAAGAATACAAACCCTATTCTTCTTGAATCCAGGGTGAATCATTAAACTCCAGAGCAGCACACTTCCTAGTAGAGAGAGTATGTTTTAGCCAGTCTTTTTATTTAAAAGAGCTGTCTCAAAGGTTTCTTTTCCCACAAGACTGTTTTCTGTTAAAGCTATGATGAATCCGTCTCCCTTTCCTTCCTGCCCTCCCTTCACACGTGCACTCCATCTCTTTGCATCATACTCTTTCCCTCCTGCTTTCTGCTACTCTCTCCTTCCCTCCTTTCCTTCTTTCTCCCCTCCCTTTCGTCCCCCTCTCCCTTCTCTCCTCCCTGTTTGTTTCCCTTTCCACCTAATCCCTGTCCACTTGTCCCTCTTCATCTCTTTACTCTTTCCATCCCATTTATCTCTATTCTTCAGGAGCCTTTCCCCGTCTTTGTTCTTATCTTGTATGTTCCCAATGTTCCCAACACACCACCATCTTGTCAAGCCTCTCTGTTTATGTAGTTAGAATTCCTGAACAGTTTTGCTTTGTTTATTTATTCATTCATTTGTTCATTTTGTGGGATCAGAGAAGATGGGAGATAGGAATTATATGTGCCATATTATGTGGGTTGTGTTTCAATACTGTAAATAGCTATTATTTCATCTAATATCATTCAAAATATGGGGGAATGATTTCTTATGTGAAGGGCAACAGTTCAACCCAACAGTTTCAGCTGTAGTCTGTAATGCTTTTGTGAGAAAATGACATACCTTGAGGAGAAAAATATTTACGGAGGGGAGAGAAAAGAGTTATTGTGAAGTATTTCTAGAAGACCTATTTCTCTGATATTTTTGTAAAAAAAAAGTCCTAGATAAATTGTGTGGTTATTATAATGGGAAATTACCTAAATAATGTATTTTAAGTGCAATGACTGCTGAAATCAGTGACAACAGAAAAATTGCTCACTGATTTAAAAGAGATGCCATGTGTGAATCTCAGATTTTATATAAGATACCTGTTCCTGAAACTCTGGAATGAGAGGTGATAATCAAGCATCAATCAATAAGAAGTATGCATTTCCAAACAAAAATTCATGTCTGACAAAAATGATAGCTTCTTGTAAGATGAAAATGACAAAATTAATAGATGATTGGAGTGCTGCTAATGTAATGTACAACACAATTTGCTGACAGTCAATCTGGACACACTGAAACTATGGTTAAGCACAGCGAAAATCCCAAACTGTTGCAATCCAGTACAATAAGCAAATTATTCACGTAATTTACAATCAATCAGTATTTACACTGAAGCTGCATCATGAGGAAAATTATTTTATACTTCCGGAAGATAACAAATGCCTGAATATAATACCATTTTTGATATGAAAATTTGTCACTTAAGAAGAATCACATTTCTTGAATAGAGATGTTAAAAACTGTCTTGAAATCGTGCTCAGGAACCTACAATGTAGGATGAGTATAAATGACACAAAATGAGTTGTAATTCATTGTCCAGCATATCAATGTAAGATCTTGTTTTATTTAGTATCTTTGTTAACGAACTGGGAAAAAACAGCAAGTGGCATAAACAGAGGGTTTTGTAAAAGTTAGAGAAAAAAAGGAAGTGAGATAACATCTATGGAAGCCAGAAGTATTGGTATAAACATGATATTTGGCAAAGAAGACATGCGTATTAATATTTCAGAAGAAAGTAAAATAAACGAAGCAATTCCCAAATGGGAAATAAATAAAAAAGGAGAAATAACATACACACACTGGAGTATAAATAATTATTTTCTTGACGTAATCACTGCTATTACTGGCTACTTTACAAAATATAATAAAGGAAAGATGGTAAGCTGTAAACACATTTGTCAATTCTTCAGGGGTTGAATACGGTTCTGATATTGGCTGCATAGTTAGACAGTTGGTACCACTGCAGAAGGGCAGCGATCCTTCCTAATACAATGCTCGTGGCACTTCACTGTGGGTAGTATGTACAGTTTTGGTTGACTCAGAGCCAGAAAAATGTTACTTTTCTTAGGAGAGTTTTGAAGGAGATTAGCAACAAAGAATACTTATTCATAAAGATAAATTTCTTTTTCTCAAACATGCTGAAGTAAGAAAGCTACATTAATCTATTGACTTTTTGTGGATAACACCCATCTCATGAGAGTGATGCTCAGTAAACTAATATATATATATGAACTCAGAAATTTTAAGTTTCAGGAGTATACAATGCTGCTTTTTTGGGGTGGTGGTGAATTATTGTACTGCTTTTGGTGGGATAAAGTTAAATTTCTTCATAGTGGTTTGTATGAGGCTAGGCTTTGGATTTGTACTGAAAATAGTGTTAACACACTGATGTTTCAGTTATTGCTGAGCAGTGCTTACACAGCATCAGGGCCTCTGCTGCTCCTCGGACAGCCCCACCAATGAGTTAGCTGGGGGTATGCAAGAAGTTGGGAGGGGATACAACTGGGACAGCTGTCCCCAACCAACCAAAGCAATATCCCATACCACCATATGACATCATGCTTGGACATAAAACTGCAGGGTGGAGGTTGGCGGGCACTGCTGTTGCTTGGGTCTGACTGGGCATTGGTCATTTAGTGGTAAGCAATTATTTTCTTTTGTGTCACTTGTTCTTCTTGGGTTTTAATTCCTCTGTCTTTTTTCCTTATTTTTATTTTTTTTTTTTTAAATTATTAAACTGTCTTTGTCGCAACCCATAAGTTTTCTCACTGTTACCCTTCCAGTTCTCCCCCCACCCCCCCGCCCCATACCAGTGCAGGTGAAGTGAGTGAGTGGCTGTGTGGTGCTTAATTGCTGGCTGGGGTTAAACCACGACAATTATATTGGCTTGGTCTTGGTAAGGGTAGTAGCTTTGAAGAAAGTTTGGGTGTTACTAAGAAGAGACTACAAATTTGATTTTTTTTTTTAAAAAAATAAATAACTTGCTGAACTGTGATTGGCATGACTAGAAGCAGATCTTTACTATATAACAAATTGCATTTTTATTTTAAAGAGGAAACTTGCACTTTAGATGCGCTGTAGGAAAGAAACTAGGATCATGCTGTATCTTTGAAAATAAATGGGATAAGAGATGGCTATCACTTCTTCTAATTCTGTTTATTTTACATAGCTATGTCTAAATATTCACCTGTGAACTTTTTATTTGTATGCAAGCTTAATTTTTACTACAATCTATAAAAATTGCCAAGTCTGAATATGCCTTTCAAATTACTTTTATGCTTAAATTTATAGATCAACTCAGAAATGTTACTGATCAATAACCTTGAAAAGAGAATAATTTTGATAAGGTTTGAGAAGCCTTATGTCCTTATTGTGATATATATTGCTAAATGTCACAAAGACACATCTAACATTTTCAGAAGAGACTAGTAACTTTGAGCTGAAGTCCGATATAGCTTTCTTCTTCTCAAATCCCTACTAGATCTCTGAACAGACTATAAAAATTTTATGTGAAGAGTTACTGTAATCAGCACGCTCTGTCCTAGATAAATGTCTAAGAATGTATCATAATTATCTCTAATTATTCTACTATATGAACCTAATAAAATTAAAAAAAAAATAAAAATTGTACATATTAACTGTGGCAGTTTTCAGTATTCAGAATTTGAATTATTATTCATTCTGATTTAACAGGTCTGATATTTTTACTTAGCTTTTACTATTTGGTACGTACTTTTTTCTAGAGTATTATGCCTTCAGAAATCATGCCAATTTCATTTTATTATAAAATTAAATTAATATTTTTGGAAATAAGCACAATTGTACTGATCTTTTTTTTGGAGACTGAATGCACAAAATACTTGAGCTCAAAAGAATCCAAGTAATTTTAAATTTGGGTGAACTTTAGCCAAACTTCTTTTCAGCATTTGCTGGATTCTGTCCTTTAGTAATGATACTGGTTATTTTTAAACAGTTCTGATGAGGTTTAGTTTTGAAATTGTACTATTGAACTATTGAGTAGCAAATATTGTGAAGATTATTTAAGAGTTTTGTTTACGTAAGTGGTATATTTACCGTTTGGAAACCTCAGAGTGTACCTGCCTAAAGGTGAATGGCAAACTTTTCTTGTGGTGCATGAGAAAAGAATCCTAGACTCATCTAGTCCAGTATTCTGTATGTGAAAGTGCCCAGTTGCAGAAGTCTAGGGAAGAGTACAAGAAAATGACAAACATATTGCAGTACTACACCAAAACACTCCCAGAAACTCCACTTACTGAAGTCTAAAGGGATAGTCTCTTCATAGACACAGGTAATTTTCTAATACATACAAAATTCAGAGAAAATGATGACTCTACAGTCAGAGTTTAAGCACATATTTCCTAGTTTTTCCTCTTTATCTGCCTTTCACTAATGACTCTCTCAGTGGTCATGATCTCCAATGAAAGAAAAAGGATTAATTTGCTGTTAATTTCCTATTAGTAAGATGTCTGATAGTATCACAAACATGTATTTTTCATTTGGATTACAGGTTTAGGACTTGGTCCGTACAGTTATATAATGAAGTTTCCTTGTGTTGCCACCATTGTCTTAGATCAGGTGATGCAACTTAATTAAGAGACTGCAAATTACTTGAGGATTTTTTTTTTCCTGGAAACTGTTTTATTAAAAACAGACAAACAAACAAACAAAAATACCCCAAAAAATACTCCAACTAAAAAATAGAGAACTGTCGTTTACAAAAGCAACAATAAAAGAATGGAAAATTCTGTCCAAGCTTTCTGCAGGACTGCAGTAACCTGATAGTTGCTTAATAGTTAAATACATGGAAGCTTGGAAGGTTTTATTTATCACTCAGGTGTAGTCAGAAAACTGTATTCTATGTCCTTCAGAAGCACCCAAATTGCCATGTTACAAAATATTCTATGCTATTCGATGATGAGTCTTTTAGTAGCTCTTGTTGGAATTGATTCAACTTGAATAAGGAGATTCTTCACTGAGCTAATTCTCAGTATTGCAGACATTCTTCATCTCACTGTGGAGCACAATGTCAACTTCATGGGAACTCCTGGTTTGGGTTCTGTGCTATGGATAATAAGTGTTGGCATGTTCAGACTGGCATGCTCACTTCAGATTAGTCTAGCCATTTAGGGGACTTGAATGGAAGAATAGAGGACCGAGGGCTTGACAGCCTCCCTGTGACTGTATTTACTGTGTGAACATTCTAAGGCATATATTAGAGTATCAGTTCGTTTCACTTTTTAGAAATCATAGAATCACAGTAGGGATTGGAAGGGACCTCTGGAGATCATCTAGTCCAATCCCCCTGCTAGAGCAGGATCACCTAGAGCAGGTTGCACAGGATCACATCCAGGCAGGTTTTGAATATGTCCAGAGAAGGAGACTCCACAACCTCTCTGGGCAACCTGTTCCAGTGCTCTGTCACCCTCAGAGTAGTTTTCCCTCACGTTCAGATGGAACTTTCTGTATTCCAGTTTGTGCCCATTGCCCATTGTCCTCTTGCTGGGCACCACTGAGAAGAGTTTAGCCCCTTTCTCTAGACATCCACCCTTTAGATATTTATAACCGTTGATAAGATCCCCTCTCAGTCTTCTCTTCCCCAGACTAAACAGACCCAGCTCTCTCAGCCTTTCCTCATATGAGAGATGTTCAAGTCCCCCATTCATCTTTGTAGCTCTCTGCTGGACTCTCTCCAGTAGTTCCCTGTCTTTCTTGAACTGGGGAGCCCAGAACTGGACACAGAACTCCAGATGTGGCCTCACCAGGGCAGAGTAGAGGGGGAGGATAATCTCCCTCAACCTGCTGGCCATGGTCTTCTTGACGCACCCCAGGATACCATTGGCCTTCTTGGCCACGAGGGCACATTGCTGGCTCATGGACAGCTTGTTGTCCACCAGGACTCCCAGGTCCTTCTCCACAGTGCTACTTCCCAGCAGGTCAGCTCCTAACCTGTACTGGTGCACGGGCTTATTCCTCCCTAGGTGCAGGACCCTACATTTGCCCTTGTTCAGCTTCCTTAGGTTTCTCTCTGCCTAAATCTCTAGCCTGTACAGACCTTGCTGAATGGCAGTGCAGCCTTCTGGTGTATCAGCCACTCCTCCCGGTTTTGTATCATCAGCAAACTTGCTGAGGGTACATTCTGTCCCCTCGTCCAGGTCGTTGATGAATATCTTGAATAAGATCGGACCAAGCACTGACCCTTGGGGCACACCACTAGATACAGGCCTCCAACTAGACTCTGTGCTGCTTATCACAACCCTCTGGGCTCTGCCATTCAACCAGTTCTCAACACACCTCACTTGCCTTTCAAAGAAAACTTGAAAGTTTATTGGAAATAAATGTAATGCAGTAGCAGTAAATTGTAAGTTGTTTGAATTGCAGTTATATGTATAGGAGTACCTTGATTTGCTTTTCCTACATTTTTGGCATTTAAACTTTTCTAGTGAAAACACATTAGCAATTCTGCTCTGTGACTTTAACATTAAAACACTGCTTAAGCAAATAGAAAAGGATGAATTTGCTGCACTATGTATGCACAGTTTTCTCTAGAAGAAGCAGCTTTGAGAAGATGTTTGTGTGATTTGGGAGCTATACATATCAATAGTGTATCAGAATCTGTGGCATAAGTTGTTGAGATTGAGCTCATTAATAAAGATAATACAAAGAATGTCTTATTTGGAACATCTGACTTTAGTACCATTTCTTAGATTTTTGATTCACAAAAAATAGCAATACGAGTGCAATTAATCTAATTTAGCAAAATAATGTGATAATTTATCAAGACAGAAGTTTCTAGATGGATGTAGTTTGATAAACCACAAATTCTACCAGTTGATAATTATTCATTTGATTGTGGCTGTGATTATACTAAAAAGTAGGAGAGTAAGTATTTTAATTAGAAATGTGTTAGCTTTTGCCAAGATAAATTTGAATTATGAATTTGAACTGCACTAAAGTACATGATTTAATGACTTGAGGATTTGAAATTGATCAAATAAAGTGATGAAGTTCCCTTAGAAATTTTTGTGCTACTTGTCTACCTGAAGTTGAATCTCATAGAGGGTATCGGTCCAGCTTCAATTATGTGAAAAAACAGCAGGGACAGTGTCACGTTCCAGTCTTTGTCACTCCTTGTTATTGTGTTCTAGTTTGATCTTTCTTCGAAGTAAAGGAAACACTGTGCTTGCCATAATTAACAGAATGTTGCAACTGAAAGTTCTCAATCCTTTTATAAATTCTTAACTGTTGCCAAACTGCAAGGCTGAACATTTTGCATTTCCTAAAAACCTTTCAAGTCACCAAATAAGACAGTATTAAAAAAGTAAATGAAGAAAGGTTTTTTTGGTAGTAAGCTTTGGTTTCAATACTTTGAAATTATGTGTTAGATGTTATTTTCCAATCATATTTCTGGGACACACATGTTCCCCTTTCTGCCCTTCATGATTCTTGCGTCAGTTTATGAGGTAGTGAATGGCCAAAATTCAAGAATCAACCATTTAAAGGAGTGACTTCTTGTACTGAGTGTTATGCAAAGAAGAAAGATAAAATACTGATTTCTGTGGAACAGAAATTTTTAGGCAATGGAGTAATACAAATATTCTGATGACAAAAATTAGATAGTTGTATTTACTGCTTGCCCATTTTAGTTATATAGTGATGAAATCGAAGATAAATGATGTAATCATAAGCCCCCTTACTTATTACTTAGTATGTGAGACTGTCCTTGACCTGAACCTTAAAGCATAACCCTGGATCTCCTTACTTAGAGAAAAATCCTATTGACTTTACTGGAATAAGAATTGCAAGGTATAATTGTGTACATTATGAACATTATCTGTAAATCAATTTATTACACTTAACCTACTTTCAGTCTTCTCCGTTACGTTTTCTCCAAACATCTTTTTGCTCTGCTGTTCTCTCTGATCACAGAAAATAGTAAATCCTAACTATTAAGTTGTCTTCAGATGTGGTTTATCCTGAAGAATGAAAGTTAAATGGAAAATTAAGTATTCACAGTAGCTTTAGATATTCTGTGCATCATTTTTCCACCTAATGTCACACTTCACGAAACACATTTTGAGGTATTGTGAATTATATTTTAAACAGACTTTAAATGTAATGACAGAGAAAAATGGAACAGGTTTTAATAAGAAATATTAGCTTTTTTTTTTTAAACTGTAGCAATCTGTTTTTCCTTATAGTGTTCTTTTCTAGATGCTGAAATGTAACTAGTGGAAAATTTACACAGTATTTTACTGTTTTATAGGTTGGAACTTGGGATCCATTGAGCGGCCTTAACATGACAGAGAATCAGAAAGGAAAACCAGCAAACATCACAGATTCCCTGTCCAATCGCTCTTTAATCGTTACCACCATCTTGGTAAGCAATTATATTTGCATTTCCAGAAATACAGTTGTACAGGAAAGCTAATAGAATATACTATACTAATTACAACAGTAATGAGCAGTCTGTAGTATACATTACAGTTGCTTAGAAATTACTGTCATGAATGAACTCCAGTTGTTATGCTAGTCATGGGTATTTACTCTCATCTGAATTGTAAGTAAATTATCTCAATTTTAGAGTTATGTCAGTTAATTAGTAATTTCAATTTCCTTATTATTGACTAAAATATTTGGTTCTATCACAAAGCTGTTTAGTTCAGCACCGTATGAAAAGACAAAATGTATTTTTTTTAAAAAGTGGTTTGGCCTGATTATTTTAGCCAGCAAAATGTATTGCTTTCATTTACTAATCTAACACCAAGATATGACCTCTAGGGAAAGTATGAAATATTTAACATTTATTTTCATCATCGTTATTACTTGATTATTAAGTTGAAATTTTTAATCATACTGAAATTTAATTGAGGAATCATTTGAACTAAATCAGAAATGACTTCTTTTTCATTGCCGTTGTTGATAACTTCACAGTGGTGAATGAGTTGTTTCTATGAAAAACCTTCCAGAAGTGTCTGCCATGTTTGTCTGCTGTCACCATTATAATGAATTTTCAGGTATCAAAAAATAATTCACTTCCCAACAGTTTTATGTTTTAATAAGCTTTTACCTACCAACATATATTTTGACACTTCAAGCTAGAATTAATTTTCATAGGTACATAGATACAAATGTCAGTGTGCTTCTAAATTTTTATGTAACATAAGACATATAATTTCATCCAGTGGGTAATTTTTTGGTTACTTGTAAAGTCTGGTTTTATGTGAATATTTACAAATTATATAAAATCTTCTGAATCCTTTGTTTCATTTATTCCATTAATTGAAAAATACATACCTGATATGTAATTGGAACGTGGCTGACTCAGATGTAAGTCTTAAGACCAGCACAGTCTTACCACAACATTCTGTTGTCCCATTAATTACAATTTATAAACATGGAATCTCTTGGGTTTCTTTTTTATAAAATGTAAATGAACCTCTTATAGTAAAGTAAAAGCATGTTTTCTACAGTATTAGCCTGTCTTTTTTTTCCCCACTGCCCTTCACAAGTTTTGTATGTATAAGAACTACGGCATTATTAAGTAAGGTTTCTTAACAATTCCAGTTGATCAGCCCCCCTCCTGTTATATTGTATCCAGATGTCCTGAGTAGGATTTTTCTTGAAGCATTCCACTAACATATAACTATGCTTCACATTTTTCCCAATTGCTTTCTAGTATTACTGCTTTTCAGAACATACTCTTATCTCTGTTAGTGACCTGTTCACTTCATTGCTCAGTTCTCAACCAGTCTTTATATCATCTGGACACTTCATTAGCAGTCATTGTATACTTGATTCCAGATCAGTGATAACAATACTGGGACAAGGATCAATCCCTGCAAGATTGCTTAAGAAACACTCCATAACTTAGGGTGTTTCAAGATTATGTTTTAACATCTATCTATTGATGAGATTTTAGTTCATATACTGTATGTATCATATTGATTTTGTGTAGTGGTACTTACAATTGCATGATTTTGTTTGAAATAATCATCTCAAGAAAAGGTAAACTGCATAAGTGTAAATAGCATTGCTATTAATAAGCACTGATTTTGGACTGGTAAAGCTCACAAAAGTAGATTCCTGAGATTTATGATAGCAGCTGCTTTCTGTAATCAAGGATACACTTTTTCCTAAGGAATAATTTTTGGTTAGATGCATTTCATAAGCATCTGTCCTTTTGCACATATCTAAATGACATAATAAATAGAAGAAATATGAGGACTTCAAATTGGTGTTACAAGTTGCTCACTAATAACTGCCTTTTATACTTCAGTTATTGTTCAGTGACAGTTTTGGTAACTGCAATAACTCTTCATCTATGTGAAGATATTATGAGTGGTACTCAGAATAATGAAATGAACCAAAAATTGTTCTAGTACGGAAAGCACATGTGCTAGCTTACTTTTGTAGCTCTGTCTTTTTGTGCTTAATAAATACGCTTCTGTTTGACAGAAAGTATATTACTGAATATTCATTTTGCAGCAATGCAAGCGAACAATATACAGTACTATGGCTCCTATAAACTTATTTTCTTTTTCATCACCTTCCTTTACTCTCCTTTTTTCAGTCTGGAAAATATTGCTTTAAAAAAAGGCAATTATCTCATTTAAACTGTTCATGTGTTTCTTCTATGCTGTTTTTTCACTTTAACAATTCTCGATAATAGTCTATAGTATACTGCCAGCTACAGAGTCTTGATCAGTTTTCTCTGTAGTTTGCTTTAACACTTTTCTTTTAAAGATACCAGTCTTTCTTTTATTTTTAATTCTGTCTTCTGAAATTCTGAATGATATCTTTTTCCTCTTTTATATTGTAATTGTTAAGATCTTTACAACTGTGAGTATACCCTGCTGTTTCAGTGGTGGCTGAGTCTACTGAAGATGAAAATATATTGATCGACAAAAAATGATAAATAAACTACAATTCATAAATTCATCTGCTGCAAGTAAAGATGGAACTATGTGATCTTTTTTTGTCTTGAATTCTGCATAATACATGCCATAGGTAACCATCTAAAAGATTATTCCTTGGTTTATCAGCAATTCAGTAGCTCTATTATGAAAAGGGGTCAGGGTTCCCAGGACTTCATCACTTCTCAGAAGTGTACTGGCATGTAGTTTTGGTGCAGAAGGATGTCTGGCTTCCAAGTACTGGTTCCATAGCAGCCCAAAGTACCAGGTGAACATGTCTAATGGAGCAATGGTCAGCTTTTTTTTTTGGGGGGGGGAACATTTGAAAAATAATAATAGTTAAAAAAAATACTGCTTGTATCTTTTATAAGCATAGCTTTGGGTATTTCAATCTTTTTGACAATATTGCTTTATTTTATTTTAATGCCATCTGCATTGGAACTTCACAATTTTTTCCAGAATTTAATTTCTACATTCTGAATATTCTACACTTAAAAAAAAACCCCAAAACCACCAAACCAAACCAAAACCAAAACACCTTTCAAGTTCTGCAATATGGCTTTCTTATAATTTGATTCTCTTTAAGTTGACTTTGTTATGCCAGCTATTAGAAGTCTGATTATTTTTTTCTCTAGATTTTAAATATAAGTACCTAAATATTTTTGTTCTTATACATATTCTACCTTTACTTTGGAAGCTTTTAAACCGTTGAATTCAATTTTCATATTTATAAATATATGTGGATGGTGTTTGTTTATTTAAGCTAAATTGCAAACCAGTCTGTACATCTTATCATACAGGTTCATTTGCCTTGCTCTGCTGAAATGGATACTCCTTACCCTTATAGCTTTTGTGCACTTTTCTGTATCTGTTTACATCAAATCTCAGAAAAGTTCACAGTTTTCAAGTTTAATTTTTTCAAGAAATGGGTGAAAGTTATGAAAGGTGTGTGAAAATCTCAAATTTAGCTTGTTTTTGTTCCTTTTGAAATGTGAAATTACTTTTTTTACTATACTTCCCTGAAAAAATATCTTTGAATATTTTAGAAGGAATAATTATAATGGATTTTTCAAAACAATTTATTTTGTTCAAAATTTAATATCCCCATGCTATATTTTATTTATAAATGATGCTTTTTCAACTGTGTAGAAATCTGATGCCATGTAAATGACATCCTGTTTTCAATATAAAGATATAAAATCAAGCAAAGCCCAAGGTTTTAGCATCTTTGGTTTTTTTTAGGTATGTCATATTTCATTTTTCATACTTTCTCTTTCTTTTGGACCAAAAGGATATTTAAAGTGTGAGTTTTTAATGGCCAATTTTTAAATTACTATCTATAAAAAAAAGAATAACTTTACCTTTTATCTTTATAAAGATGAGTCATTCATCTCTTGAACACAGAATTGCATATTTGTAATCTTTTTCATTTTTATGGTATATTTTGAGGAAAGGTATCTGATGCAGATTTTTCTCATAATTACTATTGTATCATTTCTGAAATGATTCAAGCAATACCTAAATTTTGAGATATTAATAATTCAATAATATTTGGTTCCTGCTGATGTGATAGCCCTAAATGATTATTTCACTCTCCTAAATCTATTTGAATTTTGTGTACTGTTATGAATTAGTTGAATCTGGTTTTGTCTAGCAGAAAAACTGTAAACTTGAAGTTTTTCTATTTTTATTTACTCAGATGTGATAATTGTTTTCTTTGGAAGCTAAAGGAATATACAATTCCTTACTTTCCAGTTTTAGTCTGTTTTAGTCTTTTCTTATCCCCTTTTTATATACTTTTCTGTCATGAACAGTGTATGCCTAAATGCCTCTCCCAGACTTCTCATACCCACTTCAACATCCAGAGTCTGCACCCTCTCCTTCCTGAGCTTCATTCCACTTGTGCCTCAATTCCACTTGTCTGTATTCAGCCACCACTGCAGACTGTAAACTAATTTCTTGAAGATGTAGCAGAAATGTAAAGCAAACTAATGTGTTTTATGAATTTTTCCACTGAGGAAGTTAAAGTAGCTTGCTTTATAGTTTATGGTGCTCAAAATGCAAAACAGTTTAAGTTGAAAATCGTTTGCCCTGAAATCTAGCACAATGCTTGTGTCCTTCTAATAACCTTTGGGGCCTACAGACTTGCAAGGTATCCAGAGCTATGCTTGGCCACAGTGCTTGTTTGTGTTTCAAACATAAAAGTAAGTGAAGCTTATCAGAAAAAAATGATGAGTTTTGAGGGGAGTCATAGTATGTGAATGACTGCAGTGCGATCGGCACAAGTTGAAGTTTGACTCAGTAGAAAAAGGTCAATAAAGCTATTTTTCTCCTGGCTGAGTGCAAGCAGAAGCTAGGATGGCCATGTATTTATATCTCTGAATAACGACTGAGAAGTACTTTCTTTGGGTTTCAAGTTTACAGCATCATCCCAAACAACTTCTCTCAAATAATTCTCTGGTGTTTCAATTCCCTTCTACTAAAATGTTAGTAATAAAAATATACTTTTACATAGTGGCAAGGATCAGTTTATAGCTCCACTTCAGGATCTGCACTTATGAACACCAAAGGCCATCAGTCTAGGAAATGTTTGCTGTATTTGTTGGATGTCTTGGGTTTGCATTTTTTTGTTTTTCCCCCCAGTCTTGAAAATTTACGATGCGTCATAAGAAAATAATGTTTTCTTTTCCATTATAGTAAGACCTAATAATGTCTTTGATATTCTTCATGTATCATGAAGACAGTATGATTCAGTTCAGCTGAAAAATAGGTTAGTACAGTATGCAATGTTGCTGGAGTTCCCATTCTGTGTTTTATTGAGTCAAGTTGTTTTGCTTGAAATAGGCATCCACTCATATCTGTTTTGCTTTACTGGAATGGAAATTTAGTACACATTCTTGGGATGCAGCTGAGTTAATTTAAAGTCTGACCAAAGTTAAGAGTGAATTGTGGGGGAATAGAGAAAACTAATTTTTTTTTAGGAGCCTGACAAAACGCAGAAAAGAACAACTATGGCTTGAGTTCTTTAGGCTATGATTTATCAAAGCATAGTTAGGACTACTCGTTTCATGACCCAAAAAAGGTCATACTAGGGAATCTTTCAGGAAATATCTTAAAAAATGTCCAATGAAGTTATTCATAATTAATTTCTATAGTGGAGGAAGGCAACTTTGGGGTTTTCTTGTCTGGCCTTAGTTTCTTCTATTAGAATATCCTCACTCAAATGACTACTGAGATGTCTAATATATTACATTGTTTTGATTGATTGTAACTAGTGGATTGCTTCACCTCTCCCACTTGAATTTTGACTGCCAACTGTGAAAGCCTAATGTGTATTCCTTACATCTGACATAAATGTTAATTAGATGTGGCAGCCTTTTAACTCCAGTATCCCTGGTGAACAGAAGCTAATGATTAAAATTCTCTGTTCTAAGAGTGGCAGATTTTGAAGATGGTTTTCCTCTTTTCATCATCAGGGCTTCCACTTTTTTTGTAGTAGTACTTTTGTTTTGCTTTTCTTCAATACTGATAGTACTACAAAAATTCTAGATTCTTTAAAAAATACATATGTCCATATTGCAAGTATTAATGAATAATCCATATGTTTGATAACTATCCATATAAATTAAAATTAGGACAATTTGTTGTCATAAAATTGGAATTTATTATTGTCATTTCTAGTAATATCTTTGTAGTTGAAATATAATCCAGTTTACAGGAATAATTCAAGTAAGTGTATCTTGTCCAAATCTGAAGAGAAAATACATAGATCAAGCAACCAAATATAAAAGATGCTATCAGTAAATTTTTTCCATGCCCACATTTGTATAGAGTAACTGGGTTTTCATTCAAGTTTTAGTTGTACATTTTAAACACTAAAACAAGTCTGAAAGGCTACAATATTAGTTTAACATCTATAAACATAAGACAAAAATCTTTTA
The DNA here is from genome assembly GCF_011004875.1 of Balearica regulorum gibbericeps. Lineage (NCBI taxonomy): Eukaryota > Metazoa > Chordata > Aves > Gruiformes > Gruidae > Balearica > Balearica regulorum. Next base: position 47,006,147 of record NC_046186.1, read on the forward strand.
TTGTGTAGGGAAGCTTTAACTTTGTGATGAAATTTATGCATTAAAAAATGAATACAGATAAATTTTGCAAGTAGAATACATGAAAATGTGTAATGGAAAAACTGTTACTTTGACATTCTTAATGAAAAAAGTCTTTGGAGATAGTATACTTACTGTGTATCATAGAAATGAGAAAACTGATTGTTTACATTCATGGAGGCTTAGCCTTCTGACTTCTTAAGTCAGAAGAAAACATTTTGATCATTTAATCTGGCCTTTAATACAATACAATGGAAACTTGACTCCTCCTTCTAATTTCTTTTTGAAATGTGTCCAAGTTCTATCTTATTTGATTTTTGGACTTCAGAAAATATTTTATATCAAATAAAGTCTTTATGTAATCTCTCTAGTCCTCGATGTAATCCTCTTTTTTGCATCCAGAAGGGTGCTACCCACTCTGATGGTAGTGTATGACAAATGACTGTCGTCATCTGATTATTTTGACTTTGCTGTCACTGAAAAGAATCACTGTGATTAAAGTTCACCATGCAGCCAGGAGGACATCACCTTATCAATAAGGCAAAATGTCTTTATTCATCAACAGTACATGTAAACAGAAAGTTTATATGAAAACAACAATCTTCTGTCACTTGGGGGTCATATAATTCTTGAATGAACTTTTGTAATTTTTTCATACTACTCAAGAAATACTTTTCAAGGATTTATGTTCTATTTACAGATATAATTTTTAATCTACCTGCTACTTTACTGTTCCTTGTGACCACATCTTTACTTGCAGTATTTTTAGTTAGTGTGTACATTGTAGTAAAATTTCTCAGGAAAACGTTTACTTACATTTACTAGTTTATCTGCATTCTCACTTTTAGTACCTATCTGTCTTGGGGGACGGGGGGAGGAGCTGTTCTGTATCGATCTTCATTGAAGATATTTTAGTCTTATGAGACATGAAATGACTACTTCGAGCTTAAAGTTTTGTAGCAAGCTGACTTGTGGATGAAATTAATAATTGCTCCCAACAGGGGTTCTCAAGGTAAATGTCTGTCTTAAAGCTATGATTTTCCTTACTGTTTCTCAAAGCTTTCCTTTAAAATGTAAAAATATACACTATTTTCTTCAGTCCATCTTACCAAAATCTTTGCACGATATCTCCTCCTTGTTACTTACTGTTCACCCAATATTTGTGTTATCAGAAAAAAACAGATTGTTCTTTTTTTCTTACAGATCAATGTTAGAAAATGGGCCAGTGTTTAAAAAAAAATAAAAAAGTGCACTTGAAAGAATCACAAATATATACTGAGTGGATGCCTAGAAAGGTTTTAGCACTTTGCTCTTCAGAAGAGAATACTTGATTAGGATTAAACTTTAGCCAGCCAGGTTTTAATGAATTTAAATGTGTGTAAATTTCACTGCAAAATTTTATGTAGCACTAAATCAAGAAGCTTAGGTTTTGCAGTCAAACATTGCTTAAATAGATAAGAAAGATAAAGGATTAATTTCTATGTATTATGAGAACTTTCTCTGATCCCGTTCTATGTTTGTTATCAAATACTCCATTATTTTGCGAATGTTCACTTCAAGGCAGGTTTGGCCCTCTATTAGTTTATATGTGAAGTAAGTAATGAAGTTATGAAAATTTTATTTAAATTAATATTAACTTTAAATTCTATAATTATTTATTTGCCAGTTGAATCTGATATGAAAAGTGCTTTCAGTACCTTTGAATTAGGTATTTTTATTTAAATATTTAAAATTTTATTTATTTATTTTAGGTAACTTCAGTATTGACTGTATCAGTCTGCTATGTATTTCAATCAGATTGATGTCTGTTATGATTATAAAAGTCTGATTTTTCTTTTTGTTACATAGACACATGTCGTACCACTTAGTGCATATATTTATAAATAGTGTCACATCCTCTAATTTATCCTTTACAACACTGGCCAAGAATCATTAAATTAATATATGACATATGAACAAGAAATACAAGTATTTTAGCTAATTTGGTCTTTTCTTAACAGTTGAAACATTCTGAGAATGCATATTTTCCTGCTAGGTTTATCATCATGATGCTAATTATTTTTGATTTTTTTTAATCCTGGCAATTATCATTAATAAATTGGGCTTTTTTCTGCTTTACATTCTCTCTAGACCTGATTGATTTTCTTCTTATAATGTTTTGTACTGAACAAGTTCTTACTTCTTTCTAGTCGTCTAGGCACTAGTTAGCTGCTTTTGCAGATAATTGATTTTCCTTGTGCTGAGATAAAGGCCACATAAATTAGATGTCTTTTTAAGTAGGCATAAACCTGCATTTCATGAAACAGAATCACTTTGTATTATATCAGTTTTTGAGTCACTAGAATCGAATGTCTTTCATTTACCTTCTTTCACTGGACTAGAATGATTTCCAAGAATAAACCCCTATCCCTTTGTGATCCTCTTAAATCTTTGAGAGTTCTGCAGAGCATCACAGATTTACATTCATCTGGATTTAAAGACTACTCAGATATAGAATAACATTTCTGGAAAGGAAAGATTCCATCCTGATATTTACTTGCTTCATACAGAATTTTTTTTTAGACAAAAATTGGTCTTTTTTTTTTTAATATTTTCATTATTCTTCAGAAATCTCTTTACAAGTGTGTTGGATTTTCCTGTGGTTTAGACTAAGCAGTTGTTGACAAATGTGTTGATACCATTTTTTATTTCCTTTGATCTGGTGGTTTTTAAAAGGCAGCTTTCCTCTGCAAGATCCAACTTGTACTCTACATAATGTCCCCACGGACAGGAAAAAAAGTAAAGTCACACAATCATTGACAGTCATGACCACCATTTCAGAACTAGTCATGATACTTTTGCACTCAAAAAGCAAACATCTTATTGCAACTTATTACATCCAAACTACAGCCAAGCTTCAAGAACAGGATACAAGACCATACACAGCTATAAAGGTATATCTCCCTTTAATGTTATTAAGGTGGTATTTATACCAGAACTACAGAATACAAATTCTGCATATGCTATAAATTCTGCTCTGGCACTCAAACACTCATTCTAGTGGCAGTCTAATACACAACGTAAAGATGGCTCCTCTCATGTTAGCAGCCATGGGCAGCTTCAGTAGGCTGCTATATATGATCAAATTGAATGACTCCCTGTACAGTGAGTGGTGAGTTGCGTGTTTTTTCTTCAGCAGCCTTTAAAAATATAATTATGAGAACATACACTGAAGTTTTCCAAACAAAGTATTCTAGTCATACATGGTGTACATTCTTGTTCTACAGTCATTGAATAAATCCTAAGCTCATACTTGGAAGACCTGTTTTTAATATTCACATGTTGAAATCTAACTGACATAACAACAACGGTGTTGTAATGTTATTGAGAGAACCAGTGAAAATAGTCTTGATGGCATATGCAAAAAAAATTATTTCCAACTCTGCTAAATTTTTCCAAATTGCTCAGCTGGATTACATTGACAGAATATTTACAGCCACCCATGCGTAAAAGGGTGACTGCATTCTCCAGATAACCCAAGCTCATGTTCATAGCGTTAATTAGCCAAACTGAATATTTCAGACTACTAACTGTTCATGTGACTATCTCCTTCAGTTGCCATGTGGGTGCCTAGCACTAGAATTTTTTTACAATATATCTCAAATTTCTAAAAAAAAAAAACCCAAAACCCAAACCAGAAAGGGTCATTATACTATTTTCCTGAGTGCTAGAGATATTGTCAGTTTATCTCTCCAGTGAAAAATCAAAGTTTCCAGGTTTTTTTTTGTTGTTGTTCTTCAAGCTGACCTATTTTAAAAGGAACTAGTGGTTGACGTGGTTTAGGCCCAGCCGGAAGCTGAGCGCCACGCGGCCACACACTCACTCCTTCCCCGGCGGGACGGGGAGGAGAACGGGAAAAAAACAACGGCAAAAGCCTCGAGGATTGGGATAAGGGCAGTTTACTGGGACAGCAAGGGAGAGGGAAAACAATCAACAACAGCGCTGATAACAGATAGTAACAATGGGTGATAACAGAGAACGATTTACCGAACCAACGACCGACCAGACACTCAGCCCGTCCCGGAACCGCCCCGAAACTGCGCTGCCCCTCCCCTGCCCGACTAGCCCCCTTTTTATGGTGAGCATGATGTCACATGGTATGGAATAGCCCCCGGCCAGCTTGGCTCACCTGTCCTGGCTCCTTGGGAAATTAACTCTATTCTTGCCAGAACCAGGACAGTGGTGTAAAGACTTTCCCTTCAGAGAAAAAGCTATCCATATGAAATATAATCAGTTGAAAAAACCCACAGTGTTTGATTTCAGATTAAATTTGATAGCTTGGTGATAGAGGTGTACACCGAAAGTTAGAGGAGTGTACTGCATTTTCTGATCACAGATACGTAAAGGTACGGTTGCTCAGTGTATGTCTCTGTTGGCATTGAAACGACACCCTTTCCATGTCTTTCTTTTTCTAAAAATATTTACTTTAGCTACTATGAATTACCTAACAGTAGAATTAGATGCATGATTATATATGTGAACTTTTTGAGTATATGTAATTTAGACTCTGTTCTTGTACAAGGTTTATAAACTTTTATGATTTAAATCTTATGAAAAAACATCAATTTATTTAGCTTCCCATTTTCAAATGTAGCTAATGATATAAAGATTTTATTTACCCATGTCCCTTTCATCTCATTCATTATTCCCGATGTCTTTTATCTTTTTATTTATTTCCATATTCTATGTATTTCTATATGTATGAACTTAATTTGGGTAATTCCTTGCTGCTGATCTGGTTGAAGGTTCACTACAAAGTTGGCAAATTTCACACATCAAGAATAAGCTAAAGTAGAAGCAAGATTAATTTGAATGAAGTAAAGGGTTGTTTTTAAAGTGCAATAACTCTCCCTTTGGTTTCTCTTACTTCAGGACAAGCTTACTTGATAAAAATATATAGTAGAATTCCTTTCCTATAGCCTAAGTTAATTCAGAGCAGGCACAATTTCTGGAAACATTGTTTCAACATGAGGATTTATCCAGGAATCTTTCTTTTGGAGCACCTGTGTAGAGACAGAGCAATAATAAAAGTCCTAAGGGGAAGGTGTTCCTCCCCTGGGGAGATGAATCCAGTTTAAAGACTATTAATTTCAACTGAAACTGTTCAGATTTTGAAGAATATCTTGCAAAAATTCTGAAAACAAGTCTGATCAACTCGTTTTGTCATGTGGTCTAGTAACTTCTAAGGATCATGTTTTCAGGAGCTAAAAGACAAAATCAAATGATGAACCATATTAAAATAACTATAAGCCATTGTCAATCTTTACTAATGACTCAGTTTAAATACTCTGTCTACCTAATCAATTATAATTGTCCTAGTGAAAGATTTTGGTGGAAGTGATAATCTATCAAGAACCAATGGTGATCATGTGTTTAATGTACAGACACTTTCCTAAGAGTGTATTTGGCAACCAGTTTTACATTACTCTATACTATAAACTTAAAACTTAACAAATAAAGCATGTAGGTAGATCCTTTGCATGAATTTGTGCAAAATACATTAATACCATGTTCAGTATTTAAAAAAGGCTATTTTATATTACCAGAGGAAAAAGAGAAGAACTAGAGAAAACTTTAGCATTAATAAGAGCTATCACGGATGAAGCTGCCAAAAACCACTTCCTGATAAATCAAAGATTGATCCTGTTGAAGCTAAGTAAGAAAATGCTTTACATGGCAGATAAAAGGTCTGAAGAGAAAAAGCAAATATTTTGGACAGTGGAAGACTATAAGAAAAAGTAGTAAGAACCATTAAGTAATGGCTTAATGTAAGGATTGTGAAAGTATTGCAAGTATTAACAACTCACTGATCAATCTTCTCAGCAAAAGCTTTTTATTCCCCATTAAAAAAATATTATAATTATTAAATAGTAGCATAGAGACTATTGTAGCCCCTATCCAAGATGGTTAAAGAATAATAAAAGAGTATGGAGTTAGAGCTATGAATTCCAGAAAGTGTTTCAAGATTTTATTTAACATAGTGTAAAAAAGCATTGGCAGAACAGATAAAGCAATTGAGGATTACTGCAATGAGTTTACAGGAAAAAATGCAAGAATGCATGGATGAGCTGGATGGCTCAGGGAAGAAAATCCTGCTGACCTTACTTAGTAAAGGAGACACAAAAGCATGAATTGGCAATTATACTGCCTCTCTGATATCGCAGATATTTAAATTTTGTCCCATATAATTCAGGATTGCATGGAATAGAAGATAGAAAAAAACTTGTCAAGATTCTTGTCAAGATTCCAGAGAGACTGGGGGATGTGTTACTCTGTAAATATCTGAACCACTCAGAGAGCAAATGTCTAGGATCTGTGTATATGAGCATTCCAGGATACATAGGAATTTCATAATGCCTACAGAGGCATATATAGAATGTTATATTTGGGAAGCACAAGTCTGAGGTTTTTTAGATCTGAAACACATTTTTTTACACCTTCAGAAATAAATTTTAGGATTTAAAGTGTAGCTAATATACTTTATTGAGTATTTAATCCAAACTTAATATGGGATAATATATTTGAATTAAGTACTGTTGATAAAGAAGTTCCAGGCATTTTTGAAAATTCCCAAAACACAGAACCTCACAGCTGAAATGGACATTTTTTCAATTGTCATGATTTTACTTCCTGGATGGTGAATATTCTTTTCACATCAGAAACAGTTGCTATAGGTAGCTGTTTTCTTGGCCTTTTTTTTTTTTTTTTTTTTTTTTTTTAAACAAGATTAAGGGATTGAGCTTAGCTTTTTCTTCTAGCAAAACACTCAAATTCTTGGATAACCTACTATGGCACTTAAGTATAGTTACCATTATAAAGTCTCTCCTAATTTCTAACCTTTATTTCTTTTGCCAAAGTTTAAGGCCATTAATTCCTGTCCCCTCTACAGGAAAGAACTTTTCTGGTTCCTTTTTGCAAAAACTTTGCATGTGTTGGAAGACTACTGTCACTTCCCTCTCAGTCTGTTCTTCCTTAAGTGAAACAGCCTATATTCTGTCAGTCTTTCCTCATATTATTTTGTAGACCTTGGTTCATTTTTCTCCTGATCTGTAGTAGTCAAAATGGAATGGAATACAGCAACTGAAAAATTAATAGTATCAAAAATATAAAATAATAGATTAATTTTGATGGGAAGAGACCACTGTAGATCCTCCAGTCCCAACTCCTGCTCAAACCAGATCAAAATAGGTCAAGGATTCCCCCCCGCCCAGTTAATGGTGTGATATTGTTGAGTCTAGTACATGATCCCCTATAATATCTGGAACTTAAGTTTATACATTTGCTACCTAATCAGCTCTTTTCCTCCTGAATTTCTGCAATTTATTATTCATCTGAAGTGTGGAAATATTAATTAATCCCTTTTGAATGCCCCCCCCTTTTTTTTTATTTTCACTTCTTTCTTCTGAAACTTGCTATTTTGAATTCTGATCCTACCCCATTATAGGGTGAATACATATCCAATTAACATCTTTTCTGTTCAAGAATAAGTGGAAATATTGAACTGTATCCTATATAGGAATATCACTTATTATGACTTTCCATATTGATAATGAATCTCTTTCAATGAAGTGCACACTTCTGGACAGTCAAATTTTCTTCATATTTTTAGGAAGAACAGGATGACTTTGCATATAACATGAGAACTTTCCTCAACTTCTTCCCCTCTCCATATTCTCTTACCTCTAGGTTCCCACAAATGAAATAGTTTTATAATTTGCTTAGGATAAAAATACTGTTTTTTCTAAAAATTGCATTAATCAGTCTACAATTTCATATTCCTCCTTCCTCCAATTTGTGAAGGTTTTTTTTGATTGGGAAGAGTTTAAAGATAAGCCTTTTACAGTCTCCTTGAAGCGTCTATGAATTCTTAAAAGATAATTCCTATTGGATCTGAAATTGCTAAACCAAGTTCTTCTGTGAACTTATCAGGTCCAAACTTCCTGCAAATGCTTAAAGTTCAAGGACTCATCGAAGTTATCTTTCCCTACTTTAGTCTAAACATTTCTACATGTGTTTCTTGTGTTAATTTTGTACATTATCTGATCAGCATTAGCCTTTTCAGAGAAGACAGGCACAGGAAAATCATCAAACTGTTTGATTGTCTTTGTAATGTCATTTCATGATTTTCTTTTCCTGCTGGGCAATAGATGAACTGGTTCCTAGAACTTCCTTTTATCTTTGCTTCTACAATGTTGCTTTTTATCCATAATATCAATTGCACATTGTACTGTATTTTTTTGCTTTGGCATTTATGCATTTGTTCCTGCATAAGATTTATGTTTGTTTGCTTGCTTTTCTGTTTTTTCCTTCACATTCAGAGTTGCATTTCACTTCCTTCATACTTCCCTTTCTGAGTTTCAGTTCACTGAAGAATTTATATTTGAGCCTTGTTGCTTTTTTTTCTACACTTTCTGTTTTTTGTCTTAGCATCATTTCTGCTTGGCCAGTAGTGTACTTTCTTTAAGGAATTCTCATTTCACCTGAAAAACTTTTTTCCTTACAGTTGTTTTTAATGGGATATTTCATATAAATTGTCTGAGTTTTCATACGTACTTTCTGTTCAAGTAGTGTTAGAATGAAGGGTAATAGTTTTAAACAGAAGGAGGGTAGATTTAGATTAGATATAAGGAAAAAAGTCTTCATTGTGAGGGTGGTGAGGCACTGGCACAGGCTGCCCAGAGAAGCTGTGGATGCCCCATCCCTGGCAGTGTTCAAGACCAGGTTGGATGGGGCTTTGGGCAACCTGGTCTAGTGGAAGGTGTCCCTGCCCATGGCAGGGAAGGTGGATCTAGATGATCTTTAAGGTCCCTTCCAATCCAAACTGTTCTATGTTTCTGTGATTCTATGATTCTGTCACTGTCTCTGCTTCTCAAGAATTATTCAATGATCCTTGTAGTTTAAATTGTTTTCAACTTTCATATTTTCAGTCAGGTCTTTGTTCTTGTCAGTACTACATCTGGAAGAGCTCTCCTCGAGTCATTTGTCTATCTATTGTTTGAAAAGTTTCTGTCAAAACATCCTAGTAATTTCTCTGGACAATTTATTTCATGTTATATTCCTTGTTAATTGTATGGAGACCAGTAGTGTACTTTTTTCAAAATATGGCTGTAAGGTTATTAATTTCAGTAGAGGTATATAAAAATAGAATCTCAGCAGAGTCTTGATTCAGTAGTTTCTTTTATTTACCAAAAAAAAAAAAAAAAAAAAGTGTAAGAGGCAACAGGGGAACAGATATATTCTGAATACACTTTAAGAGGAAGAGATCTCCTTGTTTTCTCCTTTGCATTTTGGGTAAAATCTTATATGTTAAAGTTCCAGTTTTATGCAGATATAATGCTTAAATCACGGGACACCTCAACATAGATGTTTATGTCAGTAATGCTGACTAATTGTTATTAAAACCATCAGATGCCTGTAGAATGAAGTGCCTTTAACCCCACTGAGAGCTGATATGGAGATTTAGGGCTGTATGAATTTTCTTAAGTTACCCTGGAGAGTTTATCTGATTATTCATTGAGAGTTGTATTTTGAGCAGTACTTGCATCTACTACCATTTTTCTTACCTTACTTGGAGCTTATTTTTTTATTATTGTAAAAAATGAAAAAATCCTGTCTAAAACATGAACAAAGCCTGAGTAATGTATTTAATCTGTCAAATACAACTTGAATATTGGAGCCATATTGTAGTGTAAACTCTACCATTTGTTTTTTGTCTTTTTCCCTTCAGCTTTGTATTTGAGGAAGGTTATCCTATATTGAGAAACAGATGTAAAAATCCTATATTTTGGTAAATGTTGTTTCTTTCCATAATTATGAATATTATGCCAATAATTTTAATTTGTTTGCAGTTCTGTTTGCACATCACTTTTTGCAAAAAATGTCACATTATAGTTTAAATGAAATACAAAAATATAAATGTTTAGAGAAAATAAATTCAGTTTTCATGGAATGTATATCATAAAATTTGCTTTTTGAGTTAACTTTTTCCTGGTTTTGCTGCAGTCTTGTAAATGACAGCCTATAGCTTGAGGCAACAGAACAGTAAGTGATTTCACTGACTTGTGTCTCCTCCTGCGGGTTTTCTATACTTTACCTAACAACACATTGAGAAAGCAGTTAAAATACTTCTGTAAACAAAAGTGTAAAATCTAATACTTAAAACATTTGATTGATGTTTGGGGTTTTAATTAATTTTTTTTTCAGTTGCCAAAGCACATTGTTTCTCCATTTTAAAACGCTTACAATGTCCATCCAAACAATGCATTTGATGTTAATGTGTTATGTAACTTGTAAAGGAACACATTTAAATTTAGTGGTTTTATGAATTCCTTGATGATATATCTACAGGGTTCACAGTGTCATTTTTTCAAATAAAAATGAGAAAGAAGGGTCTTCTGACTAACTTCAGTTTGAAGACTTTAGACAGACATAATCAAAAGCTAAAAGGATTCTACTTTTCATTTGAGTTCTTTTTACAGGCAGTAGTATCACGGTAGCGTAATACTTTAGGTTAAAAAGAAAACTGTGGGGGCACTCATTATCCATTTTGTCTTTTTAATTTTTGCAGGAAGAGCCATATGTTATGTTCAAGAAGTCTGACAAACCCTTATATGGAAATGATCGATTTGAAGGTTATTGCATTGACCTCCTCAGGGAGCTGTCTACTATCCTTGGATTTTCCTATGAGATTAGACTGGTGGAGGATGGAAAATATGGAGCCCAGGAAGATGCCAGTGGACAGTGGAATGGAATGGTTCGTGAACTAATTGATCATGTAAGTTAACTTTTGGAAACTTTCTATTATCCATTTAGATTTCAATTCTACCTATACAAATTGTAAACCTTTTATTATAAGGACATTTTGCACTTGAATAGTACTGTTTTGGAAAATGCAGATTTTAAAGACATAATGCAAGTAGATTCACATCAATGTTTTCTATAATGTAGAATTTGTTAAACGAAGACTATTCAAAACATGGAATAGGTAGTATTCAGAATTTATTTCTGGGAACAAATATGGGGTTTTTTTGTGACAAAATGTACATCTCCATTAATCAGTAGGAGCGAGACCTCTTCTGATAGCGGATCTGAGACTTTGTGTTAGAGAAATTTCTGTGTATGTAGTGTAAACACATAAATTATTTGATATAACACAAAGAAGAGGTACATCTTTCTTGAAACATTAACGATAAAGTGTAAGCAGTAAGACAAAACTATCAACATGTACTGAAGCAGCAAATTAATACAATATTTGTCAAAACAGATACCATTATAAGTACTTGTAAACGAGTAAGGCAGGCATTACTTTGTGTCCTTCAAAGCATGCTTTCCCAATTGGTCATGCCCATTGAATTCAGTCTCTTAGAAAAATTTCAGTTGATTTGAAAATTACATCATTATCCCTTTTTGCATATATTTGGGTGAATTGCTTGATATAGAGACATTTGATCAAAGAATGAGATAAAACGTATTCTGCACATCACTATCACTTAAAATAGGAAGAAGGGGAGACTATTTTATAGCTAATTCAAGTGAAACCTCCTAATGATGGCAGAAACTGCATGAATAACTTGAAGAAAAATATTCACTAATCTTGTTTCAATTTGCTTTAAGATTTCAGCAGATGGGCAGAACATGTGCTAATCAAAATATTCATATTTACTAGAAGGGTTGTTATCTTTGTACTTTTCTAGTAAATAATAATCTGGTATTGCTGTTGCAACAGATGTTGATTATGCCTAGCTTCACACTTTTAAGAAGAATGAGTGGGCGTATTATATTTATATTATCTTTAAATGTGCGTGTGTATGTATTACACCTAGTACTCATACATAGAAAGCAAATAGATATTTAGCTAGAGTCTCTGTCCATCTCTATACATGCATATTTTCACACAGGTATAAATGCATAGGCATGCACAGCTATTAGATTTGATGGTTGTTAGGTATTTTCATCATCTGGAACTAATTTTCCGTGATTGGGGTGGGTATTGTGGAAGTATTTCTTGTGTTGTTCTTCAGAAGCAAAGAAAAAACACGTTTTGGTATGCTTTATTATTCAGCCCTAAAGCTTTCTTGAACAAGCACTAGTAGGGCCTCCTAAGCTTTTCACTAAGATAATCTTCAAATAAAATGCGTTTGAAGAAGTTGCAGCAGTAAAGTATGTGGAACAGGAGCTTTTCTAATCCATTCCTCTTGATAACACAGAATGGAACATGTGTTCCTTTTTCTACTAGATAACATATAACTAAACTTAGATTAAAATTTATTTTGGCTTTTGAAATGATGTTTACTTAGGAGTGAAAAAAGTTTTGATACTATGCTTAGTGCATCATGGAAGATGTAGTCTAACATCTTGATCTGGATCATAACTTTTACAAGTCTCTTAAGTGCTAAAATTTTCCTTTAATTTTTTCTAGTTTTATCTATTCTTATTTTTTTTTTAATTTATCTGAATGCATGCAATTTATTTATGCATCTGTGCCCTTTAATTTTATACATGTTAGTGGCACATTTGATTAGCCAGCAACACTTCAGACCTCAGAACTGATGCACAAGAATTTAGAAGATAATTCCAGTTACCATATTTGATGTATCCATATGGTTAGTACTTCACTTGGCCCGTTTGTTTAGCTTTTCAGTCTTTCTTTTCCCTTAGAGAATGTTTTTCAAAGTATCAAAATGGTTTTGTTCTGTATAAAGTAATGTAGTAAGCTCTTTTTTTTTTTGAAAGGTGAAATGATTCTGTCTACATTTTTCAACCTAAGTTTCTAAGTAAAATAAATAAAGTACAGAATAAAGACAGAGTTCTGAAAGTTGCCATAGTACTTACATCTATTTGAAAAATATTTTTAGAATTTATTTTATTTTTATCTGCTTGTTATATTTTAATCATGAGTCACTTAAGTGACTTTTCAGAAAGAAAGGATACTATAGTATATGTCTTTACAAGGGTAGTTTGTAACATTTGCAATTCAAGAAAAATAAAATAGATAATTACTATATATTATGTATGTAGAAAGGGAGATGCACAATTTATATGAAGATAAAAAGTACCAAACAGAATCTAAAATTTTAAATAAACTCTTAAAATCTTTGTTTATTTGCTTTACATTATTTCTTGGACTCAAAAGTGTAAGTGAAATGAAAATAACGTTATCTGAACTGAGCTCAACATATCATGTCAGTCTCAGGCTTGAAATTCTACAGTGTGAACAGAGACTGAAGACTTTACATCAGGCTTTGGGTGTTTTCAACCTCCTTTCCCATAGTTTACTCACATTTCTTCTTTCTTTAACTGGTTTATTCAGTGTTCATATATGTCATCATACTGATATTGATCTCCAAACAATGACTAGTTTCCTTTTGAATAAATGATCAATACTGAAAGTGAAAAATGAGTTCAGTGATTGCTTGCCTTTGACAACTGAATGATAATGAATTCTTTTTAGAAAAGACAGTTGTCTTTATAGCTGCAAATGGAAGGGAAATATTTGGTATGATAGACAATATATAGATGAGCTTTCCCTATGAAAACATTTTAAATTGAATTTATCCAGTTAAGCAGTCTGATTTCTTTGCCACAATTTTTTATTCAGTATTTTACCCTCCTCTTTAGTCAGTTCAAGACAAGAGGGTGAGATATTTGGGGAAGGGGGAGCTAAAATCCAAGTATCTCCATCATTTATGCAATACTTCATAAAGAAGTATTCTTTATATTGACTTATTGTCTTTGGTTCAAGAATTTTATTTAAGGATAGATTTATTGAATTTATTTTAACTGAATTATAAATTCTGGAGATTTCAGGATGTTCTGTGGTGCTGAAAGTTGTTATGGCACTGTGTTATGTTGTATGAGATATATAGTGCAAGGGTGTAAATTATATTCCCCTATAGCTGGCAGATACTGATAAAATCAAAATACATAATTTTGCTTTTTTTTTCTGTGAGATATTTTACTTTATGGCTCCAAAATTACTTCAAAACATTCTTATCATTGGATTCTAAACCAGGCAAAAATTACTATTTTATAGCTTCCCAGAAATATGAATGAAAGTGAAAAATCCACTGGGAAGTAATTTGTTATTATTATATACCATTAAAATTAACCTTTTTTTTTCTTTTTCTTTTTCTTGGCCCTTTGTTTGAATGATTCTTCTACAACGCAAAGCTTATGCATTACAAATAGACTTTAAGCCTTGCAGATCTTTTATGATTCATAAAAAGTTATAGAAATGGTCCATTTTTTAGATCATGACTGTTCTTTTGTTATATGTGAGGATTAAATGGGAATTTTTCTTCATATCTGAGAAGAGTAGGATTTTCACCTTAGAGGAATTTAAGACTTATGCAGTTGGGCAATTGGAAAGCACTACTTAATCTGAATTATCTTCAGACATATCTTTGTGTTTTACTTCAGTACCTTTTGAATTTTGTAGAATCAATGTCTTACTAATAAATGCTTACATACAAAATGCTTACATTTTAAAATTCTAGTGGCCTTTTATTCTCTCAAGAACAGAATACTTTCAGATGTTTACATAATCAGTTTAAAATGTTTCTGGAGACATATTCCTCTAATAACTTGTTATTTTTCTTCCCCTTCCCCCCCCCCTCGCCCAATTTAAGGTCCTTATGTTCTTGAAGGAATAGAGCCAAGCTCTTTGTATTACTGTGTAGAAGTGAAAAAAGGTTCCAATAAACAACTGTATTGATTTTTGGTTGCTTCCTTTCCGAGACAAAAAAAAAACAACTATATGAGTAAAGGAATTTAAGTTTCTTCCATCTTTTTCTTTTCTGTTCCTCCCCTGCTGTTTCATCACATTGTTTGGACTCATTCTTTTCTTCATATTTACAGCAAGTCCTGCTGTATAGATCCTCATAAGGAAAGGCTAAGGAGTTTCTCGTGACTCTTCTGTTCAAGGACAGATAGTCTTCCTCCTTGTAACTTTCATGCAAAAGGTCTGACATTTGAGATTTTTAATACAATGCAGGACACTTTAGCCATGCCTCTTTCATTAGTCAAAATCTCAGAAAATTTGACAGTAGCAGGGAGTTAGGTTCAGGTTCAAACAATAAGAATGTTTCTTATTCAGTCTAATTAATAATCCAGAGGCAGGATATCACTAGTGACTTTAGAAATGTGTTTTGCCTCATTTAACTAAATTTGGAAAATTCATAGAATCATAGAATCTTTAAGGCTGGAAAAGACCTCTAAGATCATCAAGTCCAACTGTCAACACACCACCACCATGTCTACTAAACCATGTCCCGAAGTGCCACATCTACATTTTTTGAACACCTCCAGGGACAGTGACTCCACCACCCCTCTGGGCAGCCTGTTCGAGTGCCTCACCACTCTTTTGGTGAAAAAATTTTTCCTAGTATCTAATCTAAACCTCCCCTGACGCAACTTGAGGCCATTTCCTCTTCTCCTTTCGCTAGTTATTTGAGAGAAAAGACCCACACCCACCTGGCTACAGCCTCCCTTGAGGTAGTTGTAGAGAGCAATAAGGTCTCCCCTCAGCCTCCTCTTCTCCAGGCTAAACAACCCCAGTTCCCTCAGCTGCTCCTCATAAGACTTGTGCTCCAGTCCCTTGACCAACTTTGTTGCCCTTCTCTGGACACGCTCCAGCACCTCAGTGTCCTTCTCGCATTGAGGTGCCCAAACCTGAATGCAGTATTCGAGGTGCGGCCTCACCAGAGCCCAGTACAGGGGCACAATCACATCCCTACTCCTGCTGGCCACACTATTCCTGATACAAAAAATCAAGACTTTGGCACAGGGATTTATCTCTCTTCCTTTGCGGCAAATATTTATGACTCTGAGCTGTCATTCATGTCATATTTCTTTAAAAATATTATAGATGTCATAGTTGAAACAGATATATCAACTGAGTAAGCATTAGAGAAAAAAAAGGGGCCTGAAATATGAGACAAGTGGAGATTCAAAAAAAGAAGATTCTCCAGAGAACCTATAAAATCATGAGTTTAAATCCAGAACTGGTTATTTCTCCTTCTTTGACACATTTTCCATTAATTCATAGTATAGATTGATCACATGACCACATAACGATATATCAGAAAGTAAAAATATATAGGAACATATACAATGCAGAAGTGATTCTAACTCATATTTCTGCAAAAATCTATTTTTTTTCCTGACCTTTCTCCATTTAAACCTGCATCTCAGACTTCTCTTAATGTTCATCTTGCTAACTTACTGTCAAATTCAGTTGAACATCTCCAAATCTTATCTCATTATTTTTTACTTGTCTTTTTTATTCCTTCATTCTTGTCACTGTTCCTAACACCAACATTTTCATAAAAGTTCAAGACATAAGGGAATCATTTTAGATTTCGTCCTCTTTATTTCCCTTTTCATAGAGACTGTGTTCACATCTTGCCATGTCTCCTATAAATCTTGAAAAATCAATCTCCTCCCCTTCCCCTTCCCTTTTCCACCTTCCCTTTTCCACCTTCCCCTTTCCCCCTTCCCTTTTCCCTTTTCCATACAGTAAAATAGCTCTCAGGACAGACCTTTCTCTTCTATGTTTGCCTGCAGCAGTAACCCTGTTTCTGTCTTCTAAGAAGTTCAGGAAACCATTTCTTGAGCTCCCTGTTCCTTGCCGATTTGACCTAACATCTTACATGCATGCTTTTCTCTTATCGTGCTGCATCAGTGCTGTTGAAAGTGCTTTATTTCCATATCACTGTTCCTATTTGAATCATGAAAGTATCATTAAGAGTCCTTGATCTTTTATTTTTGTTTCTGCAGAAACCATTAGTAACGATTGTTCACATTTCAACAGACAATTTGACTCTGAAATGAATCCTAAAATAGATTTTTTTTGTTTCCCAGTTAAGAGAATTTACAGACTGTAACTGTTGTTATGAAGAATATTTTTCCATTAGAAATTCTTTTGGCAGGTATTTTTCAATCAATTAATTATAAGTGAATTTCTCTTTGAAATCTCTTGTTCTGGTTTTGGTACTCTGTAGAGGAAGGGAAATAGAATCTATTCAACATTTTAATTAAAAGAAGTGATGATAAAATTAGAATTTTAGAATCAGGTGTTAAGTTTAGGACCAGTCAATTTGGGTTCATAGTGATTTTCCTTTTGAAGACTTGTTGTTTTCATGGAACTTTTTGGCTTCAATAAAATAAAAGAATTCTAAGACACAAGTTTTTAATGAGCTATTTTAGGAATAATGCTTCCCCGATACCATATCATGTCAATGGTGAGATACCAGGCAAAGATATGCATGTTTTACATTTTTCTCTACTTGAGTAAACAAGCAAAAATTTTTGTTAGTGGAAAAAAATATTAATTTGGTTTTGATGCTATTGTCTCTGTCTTAGTTCTCCATACTTGTGGTATTACTTTTAAGCTCCCTAAAACATATACTACTCACAGTGTATTAAAATACATTATAACATGTCAAGTGCTGCAAAATATGAGTCTATTGTTAGCACATTTCTTGTCTGAAAAAGAATCAACTTCAGAGTAAGATATCTTTCCACCAGCATCTGCAAAATAAGCGTGCATTTTTTGTGAAAGTACAACATACTTTTAATTGTGCAAAACCCCCAAAACAAAACAAACAAAACCCCCAAACTCATAGAAGCTCAGAGTTTAATTTGCTTTGTTTTCAGTTTTTCTCAAAGATACTTATTTGCATTCTTGGGGGGTGGGGGGGGGGGGGGGGGTGGGGGGGTGGGGGAATTGGGTGCACGTAATTTCAGTATTTTATTTGGTAACACTTTTTTAGTTCTTAAAGTTTGTCTTAAAGTTTGCAAAAAATATGTTTGTGCATTCTTGAAGTGGTAAAACTTACTTTATTATAAGTGTATAAGTTGTTGAGTTTTTTATATTTCTTGTTTTTGAAGGTCTTTTCTTTCTTTAAATATAATAGCTATAGAAAACCTAAGTACAATACAATATGTGAACCAGTTTAAAAGAGGTTCTTTTTTCTTTTTTACAAATAAGTTCTATATTGAAATTTGCACTTGATCATCAATATTAAGAAAAAAAATTCTTATTCTATATTCCTTTAAAATGAAGCTATGTTGAGCACATTAAATACAAATTTTGTGGTTTAGATTAATATTATTCTAAACCCCTTGTAATCCTGGGCAGATTTGCTTTATTCAGAGAAGTGGTATCTTTGACTTGTACCCATTAACATATTAAATAATATAATTTTGATGATTGTCTTCTGTACACATCAAATTATTTGCTGAGATAATTAACATTATGGTAATTTGTTAATCTGACTCATTAAAAAAATGAGGTTTATCTGTGAAAACCATGGAATATGAGAGGGTAAACAATGTGGCAGTTTTATGAAACAAGGGCAGCTCATGTGTAATAGATGTCAATGGTAATTTTTGGCAATGCCTACCTTTACTCTCAGTGTTAATACATAAACAAGGTACTAATAATTGCAGATGTTCTTAAAGAGGACAGACGATTTTGATATGAACTCCTTTTTTCAGATACATTTTTAGAACCTACTTCATATCTTACATCAGGCCTCATAACATCAATTTAATCTTGAGTACAATTCCACAGATTAGATTGTTGTACCTCAGAAGGGAAGACAGGCTGCAAAAGACTAAGTTCAAGATTAAAATGCCTAGATGAATGTTTTGGCAAAAAGTGCTTGTTGGAGCACTAGCTACATAGGCTTCTGTTTTAGCCAGTAGAGACCTAGTGAACACATTCATACCAGAGCTGAGAGATAAATTTGAATTACCTTCTAAAACTGTGTCCAATGGAGTAATTAAAGTTAGATGCCCCATGGTCTCAAGCACATCTGCATAAACCAGCAGACGTGGCAGAGGACATCCATCCTATTCTAGAGCAGCACTTTTAAGGATAGGTTGGTTACCCAAGGTATCTTTTATGCAGTAGGCATATTCAGGAACCCAAAACACTTTTCTAGAACTTGGTTAGCTGAATCGCTCTTTGGACTCTGTCAGCTGTATTGATTAGACCTTCATTGGTTGTGATGGGAGTTTAAACTGCTGCAGATTAAGCCAGTAGCCCACATATAAGTGTCTGGTGCCAACTGAGCTTCCTTCAGCTGTCCAAGACACCCACATAGTGCTGGAGGATCTAAGACCTATGGGATTCCCTTTCATTGATGGAACAGCAACTAGAGGCATGGGAATACCTTACAGCATGTCACAAGCTCTAGTCCAGTTCAGAAAAGGGGATGGAATCAGAGCTCAGGACTCTGCCTTTCGATGTTAGCTCATGCTTAGGTCTTGCTTGAAGCAATTGTGAGGCTGCAATCCATCTTTACAAAATTATATTTGTACTGCACTTGCCATAGTATTCATTGAGTGTTCATCTTTTTTTTTTTTTTTTTAATTACTATCAGTAAATGTGAGTAGATAAATTCCTGTCTCAGTAAAGTATAGTACTACTTTTCCAAATGCCGATCCTTGTTTATGCAAGTAAGCATAACTGTTTTTCTTATGGAATTATGCTATTTTCCAGTTATTTGTTTTCATTATCCCTGTCACCTATCATGTTTGTATTAGGAGCTGGAAAAAATAAGGATTACCATGAGAAGCTATGATGTGAAGAATAGCTCTCTGAGAACTTTTATCCATTCAGAAAGAGAATAGTAATTTTGCTAACAGTGCCTTCATAACAAGGTTTTTTTGGTGCGTGTTCCTAATTTTTCTGTACCTTTAAATAGATCATTTAAGCTGTCTGGACAGAACTCTTGTCTTTCATCTGGTTGTATAGTTTGATGAAATATTTTTTTATTAGGTTAATAACATAAGATAAATTATCTTACAAATCTGGGTTTAAATTAATCATCTTGTTTATTAGACAAAACCTTGTATGAGTTTACATGGGATACATTGAGCAGTTTTCCATTACAAAAGTGGAACTTAAATTGCCATTTAATACATAATGTATAGTACTTACAGAAGAGTCTAAGCTCCTACAAAAATTAGGCTATATTTTTGACAACTATATGTGAGGCTTTTTACCTTTTTTTTTACATTTTTTTCCCGAGTCTTAGATCTAAGCTAGCATCTGCAACTGAATCTAAGGTATCACATGATAAAAATTTTAATAATGCTAAACTTTTTCTATATATAACACAAATTTGAACTCTGATCCTTTGGGGAGATGATATTTTGAGGGATAACATTCCATAAACCACATAGTGTTTTGGCAATTCTGCAGTTATGATATAGTTGTTGCTTGAACTAGCAACTCTGGTGAATATATAGAGATGGTAAACTGAATGCCTACTGCTTTCTGCTGAAGTACCTTCAAAAAAAAAAAAAAAAAGATGACACAATTCTCTTTTTTTGTACTCTGTATATATTTTAAGTATGCTGTTTCTATTTCAGTTTTCTTATCCTTATCTGCTTGTATTTTTATCTGTCTTATATTTTGCTCATAATTTCTCTCTTTCTTGATTTATCTATTTAGTCATTTGAAGTCCATCTGTTCTGCGTACATTTTTATTTCTTGGTATACATTTATTTACCTTGCAGATTAAGCATTCCTATGCTGAATCATTCTTTTCTGAATTTCCAGTAATCATTATTAGTTACATTTGTTAAGTTATGTTGGCAGTTTTCCTGCAAAACCCTCTTTAAACAAAGCTACTAACTCATTTAATATTGAAAAATAGTATTCCAACTCCTTCCAATTATTTTGTCATGATAAAATATCTGTATTTCTTTAACTGTTAAGTGCCTGTAACATATATTTCATGTGTATGTTTATTGTTTTAAATATTCATATTATCTTCCAGTTATTATTGTTTGCAAGCTTTCTTTTCCACATTAAAGTAGCATTTAATTTCTTTGTGAAATCTGTCCTGAGGTCTATAGGATAATTTATTATGATAATTTGTAATATGCCAGAAAATATCACTTGTGCTTTTTGTGCCTTTCAGTCTAATTGCTAATTCATTAATCCATAACTTCAAGTGCTCTGACCTTTTATTTCCAATGTCATTTGTCCCAAGCTGAATAAGCAGCAGCAGGTGTCTCCCTGACAAGCACCTAACCGTGTCTCTTTTGTTGCTTGTCTTTCTGTCTGAACTTATCAATGTAATTTACTCAAATATGCCATACTATGCATTTACTGTTCCTTTTTTTGTTTGTTTGTTTTGGGTTTGGGTTGTTTTGGTTTTTTTTTTTTTTTTTGGTTTTGGTTGCTTTAATGTGAAAGCATGGTCTTCTACATGACCAGAGAATTATTAGCAACTACAACTTTACTACTACTTCAAACAAACAGCCAACCATTGCTCTCTATACTCACTTAAAAGATGACACTTAATTTGCATGTCTGCTTAGTCACTCTGTAATAAAGGCTGTATATAATATTCCCATGGAAAAATGTACAAACAGATCCTAACTCAGAGTAAATGTTATGCAGAAAATAAACTCCAGATATAGTGCGGCAGAATGTATTGCAGAACACCATGAAAAAATACCAGGGAAATAAAAAAAATCAGTAATCTAAAATGTCAAAGAAATATTAAGCTAGAAGCTTAGGTCAAGTGTGCAAAATATATGTATTAATTCAGTGAGGAGCATAGCAGAAGCGCATATATGAATTCCCTATTAAATTGCAGGCAAGGAGTGTGTTATGATTTCAAGTACAGGACAGACTGAAGATGTAGTTTTCAACAAAAGAGCAGTTGAGCGTGAGGAATTATTTTCCAAAGAGCAAAGAACTTCCACACAGTCTGCATTTACTAAAGCAAGGCCCAGCAATATTTCTAATAATACAATAAGATATAGAGAATAATAATGCATACACTTTTTCTTAATAGTCATAAATGTTATTTATCACATGATCTTTTGAGCTGATCATGTACTATGTTTCCCAAAGAAACCAGATGAACATTTTTGAGTACATTCTGAGGTTATTTGACACCAGAAATGGTAGGAGATTTTTACAGTAGGATCTTCTCAATAAGTGCTCTGAGATCTGTGGAATTTTTCTCATGATCTGTACTCAGGGGACTGTTTATCTGAAATTTCTTGAGACTAGTGGTAAGTGAGTATCATCTTCCTGTTCATTTAACTACAATATGCCTAAGTAATGTTTTTTACAGTTAGGATGTTATGGTTTTCTAATTTTCACTTTCACAATTTTAACTACTACTAATGAACCTTTTTCTTTTAAAACACCTTTCCTTTTACTATGTGAAAATAACCTTTCTTCTTTTTCCATTTCTGTTTTTTCTCTTTTTCATTCTACCAGTCTTATAGGGTCCTATCAGCAAATTGCCAAAGAATCAAACCTTATTTGGAACAACATTCATGCTCTGCCTTTTGACATTCTACTAGATAACTAGATGAAATTCAGAAGTACACTAAATGACTTTAGTAGCCAGGATCCCTTATGATAAATAGCATGTTTTGCTGCATGAAACTGTTAGTTTGTAATTTCTATTCCTTGCCTTGACCATTTTCCTACCTACCCACATTCATAAATAGGATGTTTGCCCACTTGCCCCTCCTCTTCCCCCCCTCCCCCCGCTTTTTTTATTTTTTGTGTGTGGCCAGTCCCAGGTTCACAAGTTTCTGGAAATGATGGGGAATCATTTCAAATGTTCCTTGAGAAGTTACTGGCAAAAGAACACCATCACTGGGCAAAATCAAGTGTGAATTAGGGACCAAATATTTTAGAGGCTGGGTGAAAGAATTAGTATATGAGCATTAACACAGAGCATGTTTTAAGTCTAACCAGTATAATCCCTATTTATAATTATTAGCTATTTCTACATGCCTGGCTAATGCACTTGGTTATATAAAATGATTAAGTTTCAGTGACAGATGAAAACATTTCAGTGAATAATTGGAATTCATTTTGAATGCATTGCCAGTGAAGTGAATCATAGCTCATCAAGGCAGCGGCATGAAGTTTTTCAAATGAGACACCAAAAGATAACTCTTTAGCTCAAGCGTCATCTATGCTTACAACAATGATTAGGAACTGATTGAATCCAGGGCTAGGGCTGTATTCATAAAAGTGTTACTTTTTTCATATCCTCATACAGTTATCTGATCTTTACAATCACTTTTGTTGCTATAATGATAGTGAAGAATGGCAGAAAATAACACGGGGATTATTGTTTCTGTGTATATGCCTGCTGAAGTGAAATATATGTGAAAATTAGAATTCTATAATAGCAGAGTTAATTTCCACTGGGACTTATCCTTTTTATTAGGTAAATTCATGTGTCTGCATTTTTATTCTGTCTCTTCTGGTTCATAAAAGGTTGGTCGTTGGGGTTGCCCTCATTTAATAGAAATTAAATTACCTGGAGAAAATTGATGAAACAACTTCTCTATTCAAATATGTGCTTTTCCTCCAAGGAGGTGATTTGCAATTCTGTTTTTCATGTCAAATCTTCAGCAAGTTATTTTTACAGCTTATTGTGAATCTGTTCATTCAGTCTGTTTCTACAATATCTATACTTCAGTGTACAGTACGTGATCACTGCAAAGATTAAAATAAGTTCAGCTGTACAGGGAAAGTTGATCAGTAACAGTTTTCCCAATCTTCCCTTAGTCCTCCTCTCTGCCTACTCAGATCTTATTTTAACCTCGTTCCTCCCAGAAGTAATGATTAAGGACTTTGATTGCATGCTTGAAGTAGATCAGGAATTCATAAATTCTACTCATAACTCTGAAGATGGCACACTCTGAACATGTTCATAAGAAATGTTGCTACTTAACCTCTGCTTGGATTTTCTTCATTTGGAAGTGGTAGCAGAAGGATTTTGAAAGACTTGCAGGGGACTTATATAAATCAGCTAGAGGTGTGTTCATCAAGTACAAATAACACAACCAAATTAATTCTTAATATCATTACTGATACTAAAAGCTAAAAAAAAAAAAAAAAAAAGTTCAAAAGGTCTGTGCTGCAATTTCTCATTTGCTCATCATGGAAGGTAAGGAGGAGGAACTGTGGAATCCTGGAGTATGTCAACTTTCAGCAAAATAGCATTTTAGTGAAACAGTTTCAGGATGTGCTGGCAGGAGATGTGTCCCTGGGAATGATGCCCAAAACACATCACCCATACTGTTTGAGGAACTGAAAGATATTAATTCTGATCTGTTATTCTTACAGCATCAAAGGTAATTCATTTTTTTAAGAAAGTTATACAAAAGTTGAACATTCAGGGTTAAAAAAGAAAAAAGAAACTGCCAGTGCAGCCTTACTGAAGTCCAAAATACACCAAATGAGTGTTGGGAAGAAAACTTTATCACAATAGCTTGAAATTGGTTTGCACAGTCAATTTTTATCGTGCTATTTCCTGGCCTCTGCGAGCTGATTAGCAGCAATGTGTGGTAACTTCCAAAGATGAGTAACTTCACTTCCTGAGAATGTATGTTAGTGCGAAACAAAAATATATATATATATACACACACACATATATGCATACCAATAACTGCATATAGGTGCTTGTAAAGAATGAATGTATATTTTTATGTGGATGTGTGGGGTACGGTACTCATAAAGTGCCAATAGAAACTGTGAAACAGTATAGATGCCTGTTAGGTTATTTTTTAATTTTTTTTTTTAATTCATGATATTAGGTAAATAAGTGACATACTGAGACTTGCGTAGATATGTTTTGTTAGATATTTTTGTTATGTGGATTGATATTTTAAGAATGTTACATGTATTCTAGAATAAGAGTCTTGTCAAAAACGTATCAAAATCTTGTTATATCCAAATCCTCAAGTCATTCTTCAAATGTATGGTAATTGATTATCTTTATTAGTTTTTAAACTTCATTTACTCGAATAGAAAAGTAATTGAGTTCTTTCAAAATGTCATATACAGCATTCAGCCCTGTCACTTCCATGTCTTACGATTTTCAAGTCAGTTTGAAAATGATCCTTCTGACCCTCATAAGAACTATTGAAATACTGTAGTATTTCATAAATCCAAAAAGTAAAATCAAAACTAGTGTAAGATCTACACTTAATACTATTGTTGCAGTGTAACAATAGACAGGTCAGTTAGGAAGAGCCACCATAGAAGCACAGTGTCATTGCTCTGGTCTCAAGTTGCGCCAGAGAAGGTTTAGATTAGATATTAGGAAAAATTTCTTCACCAAAAGGGTTGACAAACATTGGAATAGGCTGCCCAGGGAAGTGGTGGAGTCACCATCCCTGAGGGTATTTAAAAGCTGTGTGTATGTGGTGCTTAAGCACATGGTTTAGCAGTGGACTTGGTAGTATTAGGCTAACGGCTGGATTCAATGATCTTAAAGTTCCTTCCCAACCTATATGATTCTATGATTCTGATCCTGTTGCTATTAGAGACCTGCATAAAGGTGATTGATAGAGTTTTGCTGAAAGAATAGTAACAGCTTAGATTACAGCGTAAGCATGATTTCAGATGTCACTCAAGTGTGCCTGAATCAGAAAACAAGAACCAGGCACCAGCAAAGAGTGCCATTGTACCAACCGTGCTGTGTGAGACTGAGAAATAACATGTTTCAATTCTAGACTTAGTAGTCCTCTATCTCACTTGATATCGTGTTATCTCTAGAACTTCTGTTGAATTATTTGCTATATTTAAATGTTTAAATTTATGAGTTTGAAGTGTCTTTAAAAAATTGTTCTGTAGTGTAGCCATCGGACAAGAATATTTTCCTTTTTCTCTTAATTCCCCACTGTAAACCAGTAGTATAGAAATAAGATAAATAAGATAGATGCCATATTTTAGTATTTAAATTCCTGTAATATTTGAGCAATTTCTGGTTATCTTTGTCATTTTAAAAATTATTTTATCTATTTATTTAATTGCTTCTAACTTAACAAGAAACCAGCAATATTACACAATGTTTTAGGATATTATATGCCAAACATAGTTTCACTAGTTGCAAACTTTCTTGCTCTGTCTGCATCCAGAATAGAAATAAAATTGCAGTTTTGTTACAGAGATGTGTGTAGAGAATTGGAAAGAGAAATTACTTACACTACAGAATCAAAGAACTGTTGAAGTTGCAACTGAACCTAGAGATCACCTAATCCAAATTCCTGCTCAAAGAATAGCTAACTAGAGCAGGTTGCCCAGGGCCATGTCCCATCAGGTCTTGACTGTCCCTAGGGATGGAGACTCCACAATCTGGGCAACCTACTCCAGTGTTTGACCATTCCTACCATAAAAAGTTTTTTTTAATGTTCAAATGGAATTTCCTGCATTTCAGTTTGTGCCCATTACCTCTTTTTTTTTCACTGGATACCACTAAGAAGAGTCTGGCTCTGCCTTCTGTACTTCCCCTCCCCCCTTCAGTTATTTGTATTCATTCATCAGATTCCCCTGAGATTTCTCTTCTCCAGGCTAAGCAGTGCCAGCTCTCTCAAGTCTCTCATAACACAGGTACTCCAATCTCTTAATCACCTCCGTAGCCCTTTGCTGGATTCATTCCAGTATGTCCATGTCTGTCTTGTACCAGGGAGCCCAGATCTGGATCCATCACTCCAGATGTGTTTCACCAGTGCTGAGCAGACATCAAGGATCACCTCTGGCAACCTGCTGGCAATACTTCTGCCTAATGCAGCCCAGCTGGTCACCACCCTTCCAGAATTAGTACTGGTGCCTGGTTTATTCTTCTTATAGTATTTGGCATTTTCCTTGTCTGAACTTCATGAGGTTCCAATCTGCCTATTTCTCTAGCCTATTGATGTCCTTCTAAATATCAGCATAACCTTTTGGTCTGCCAGCCACACCTCCCAGTTTGGTATAATTTGCATGCATTTTGAAGGCACACTCTGTTCCCTCATCCAGCTAATTAATGAATATGTTAATATTCATGTTAGTATTGGTGCTGGTTTTGACCCCTGGAGTACACCACTAGTGACTGATCTTGAGCTGGACTTCATGTCACTAATCACAGCCCTTTGAGTTCAACAACTCAGCCAGTTTTCATTTAACCTCATCATCCACTCATCTAGTCTGTATTTCGCCAGTTTGTCTCTGAGGTTGTTACGGAAGACAGTGTTGAGAACCTTGCTAAAGTCAAGGTAAACAGCATTCAGTGCTCTCTACTCACCCACCAAAGCCAGTCCTTTCATTGCAGGAAGATATCAGGTTGGTCAGACAAGATTACCCCTTTATAAATCCATGCTGGTAATGTTCAATTATCTTCTTGTCCTTAGTATCAGGAGTATATGCTCCATCATTTTCCCAGGAATTAATCTGACGCTGAATGGCCTGTCTTGAAGACAGGACTGACATTTATTTTCTTTCAGTCCTCAGAAACCTCCCCTGATCTCCAAAACCTTTGAAAGATAATTGAGATTGGCTGATATTAGCCAGCTCCCTTAGCACTCATAGGTGCATCCTATCAGGTACCATGGCCTTGGGTATGTGCAGTTTGTTTACATGTTCCCTCACCTGATCCTCCTCCACTAAGGGGTAGGTCTTTCTTGCTCCAGACTTGCCCCATAGTCTCGGAGACCTGGGATTTCTGAAGACCAGTCTTTTTACCACTAAAGATTGAGGTGAATTAATCACACATTAAAGTGACAGATATAAAGAGTTTGGAATTGCTGTCAATAAATGCACTTACTGCAATAGAGCTAATATATGATTATAATTATAATGCTAGCAAAATACTGTCCTGGGTGTTCTCACCAAAAAGGTGAAATCGCAATGCTTACAAAGAAGGCATCCTTATCTTGGGTGGAGGAGAAGGAGCACAGCCCGTTGACTGCCTCTTTGAGGTCTTCAATTTCTTCTCTCCCTCCCAGGGGTAACTTCCTCAATATCCTTTATACTCCAACCTTAGTTGTTCCCTCCCAGGGGTGACGTTTAACATGATTTGGGTGGAGAGTCGAGTACTATAGTCAAATATGTTTAGCATGTACTCCTTTTAGCTCATTATCGTATGTAGGGTGTCAACTTCAATATTCACTTCACGGGTAATGAAGCAAAAGGTCTCAGTCCAGGCACCATGGCCTTCAAAATTGTGTGTAGAAACCATCTATCTGTTTATTCTGCATTCTATAGCCAAAACAAGGCTGTCTTGCTGCTGTAAGACTCCCTCCTGCTGCTGCTTCTCATACTAAACTTGTGGATCTCCATCTATGAGGTTTGTATGAGATAAGCAGATAGTGGTGTTTTTAACCTCTTACATGCAATTCTCACAATGATTTTTTGAGCTTGGAGGAGGTCATCCTCATCCTTGAAAATCAACCAGCTCTCTGGGTCCACTCTTCTCTCCAGGATCGTCTCCCGTGGGATTCTTCCAAGCAGATCCCTGAAAAGGCCAAAGTCTGTTCTCATGAAGTCCAGGATTATAATCCTGCTTTTTTGCATGTTGCATCCCTTCAGGATTCTGAACTTCACTGTCTCTTGGTCACTGCAAGCAAGATGTCCAGGACCCATTTATCCTTGTTTGTAACTATGAGGTTCCGCAGAGCATCTCCCCTTGTCAGCTACTTCATCCCTTGTGTCCAGAAGTTATCATCACTACACTCTAGCAACCTCCTGGATTGCTTTTTCGCTCCTGCAGCAGATATCCTTCAGATATCCTTCCAGCAGATATTGGGGTAGTAAAGTCCCCCGTAAGGACAAGGGTCTGGGAACAAAAGGGTTCTTCTAGTTGTCTGAAGAACTTGTTCACAGTAATGCATTTCCACTGAGAGCTTTGTAGCTATGAGAGTTACAACACTCCAGCCTGTCAGGAGAAGATATATGATTCTATTCATCACGCAAAACAAAAGGCACCATGGTATGAGAAGAAGGAGGAGCCTCTCCACAGACAGGATCTGCACAGCGTGCGGGGGGAAGATCCATCTGGGATCTGTCCAGTGCTGCACAGAAACAAGGTTCCCTGCATCAGAAGGGATGTGAGATTTATTTGGCATCATATTCCTCTTTTTATGATATCTTATTAAATCAGACAATTTATTAAGCCATTTGTTGTCAGGCCTTTCTTACTGAGATCCAGAAAGAACCCTGCATCACCTCTCTCTCTGTGTCTCACCTCAAACACACCCCTCTCTGTGCAGACATGCATGGCCTGTAATCCCTTCCATTTAATGCATGACGTTCAGCTAAACTGTCATGGACTATAGTGTAAAACATAATGCAAAATCTATTTTTGAAACTAAACATAACAAATCCATAATTTTCTGTGAGCTATTGCTCCCTCTTCAAAATATGTGAAGAAACATGTTCAAGTGCGAAGGTATGAATGAAATTTGAAACTTAATTGGATGCAAAATACACACTTGTATGAAGCTGCAATGTATCGTTCATAGTTTTATAATGGTAGGTAAAAGTTGTAAATATTTATTGATGTAAAACTGTGTCTGTGTGGACTGCTCCCCCCCCCCCCCCATAGCTGTTGACAGTAAAAACTTATTTTGCCCAGTATCCTGACTTCCTGCTTAGCCGGCAAGAAATGTCAAGAAAATTGTATGAGGATGAACAGATGTAGTGATATTTACCCCATCAGCAATTGTGGATAGGGTCCTACTGAACTATAAGATAGGGTGTTGGGGTTGGTTTTTTTTTTTTGGGGGGGGGAGGGGGTTGTGTTTGAGTTTTTTTGGTATAAAATAGTATTCATGAATTTTCTTCCATTATTTGAAAACATTTAAAATTTTGATATCCACAGGTTCCAAAAGTAAGGAGTTTTACAGCTTAATTATACTTAATGTGAAGAATCATTTCCTTGTTTCTTGTTCTGAGCTCTTTTTATTTACTGTTCTCCACTTCTTTTTGTGCAGGTTGACATAGAGCAATTATCTTATAGTCTTAGTGTCATCCATAAATGTTGTTACTTAACTATCTATCCACTTTCTACTTGGGCTGTAGTTAGGCTACAAATTCGTCTATGTCTGCCTATCATGTATCAATGCTTTTTCTTGTTATATTTGTGTTCCTGTTCATTATGTATTTGTACCCCTTTGTTGATCCTTGTCTTCCAAAATGAAGCAGAACTTCATATAATACGAGGAATAAATTATAACAGTAATGACATTTTTAAATGTTTCATAGATTCCATCTTGTAAATATCAGAAACATTTTAACTCAGCCACCACAGATTTCATTGTTAGGATTTGCATCTTGTTTTTATTAAAGCTGATTGTTAATAAGTTTATCCTGGTATCTTCAGTATTTAAACAATGCCTACAGCTTGGATAAGCTTTATCGAATTTAAATAAATGTAACAAGTTTTTCAAATGGGTTAGCTTAAATATACCGTAGGCAGAGCAGAACTGAATTAGGATCTAGTGCATAAAAACACTGCTAATATTTTTCTTCCTTAGATTTGTGATAATATTTTTTGGTAATAAAATACATACTGCATTAGCTATTTTATAATTATGGCACATGTAAACCATTGCATGATATATAATGTCTTGAGAATATACACAATATAAAAACACTTCTGTTTTTATTTAATATATGATGGAGTTCTCTAAAAAGACTTTTTTGTTATTGCTGCTGATAATAATAATAATTTTTAATTAAAGGCTAAGACACTGGAATTAATTAATGAATGGGGTTTTATCCCATTAATTAATTAAGCTGATGAAATGATAGATTTCAAAAGTTGTCAGTCAAGAACTGTTAATCAGAGGTAGTATATCCTGCAGTGATCTACTCCCATCCAAATGATAAGCAAACCCATTATTAATCATGTTGATTCCCTTGTAAAAAATTGCAAATGAAAAAGTGGTACGAAAAAGTGGTACAGAAAAGTGGGAGCAAGTCAAATTTGACACAAGTCAAAGTTGATTGCATGATGAAATGAATTCACTGAAACAATTTGATAAAAACCCATATATTTCGGAATAGAATTTAATAAAAATTAAAAAGTGTGGGATTTTTTTGTCCTGAGTGCAGTAACTGTAAGTATAGGTGACACAGCTGGTTAACAACATGAAAAAAACACTTCCAGGGAGTTGCAATAAATCTGGAAAGTACAATGATAAAAATGCTAGTTACAACAAGGAATCAATGTTACCTCTGTATTTTATTTCAGGAAGCTGCACTGGAGCATGGTGTCCAGTAATTTTCATATTCAGTAACCATCTCTGGCACAAGAATACAGTTTTGGAAAAAAAAAAAAAGGAGTGTGATAATTGTAAAGAAGATCTGTAACATTGTAATTAATTTAAGTAATTTTTTTTTTTTTTTTTTTTTTTTAAATTATGGAGGGAGTTTTCCTTTCCTGAACTCTGAGCTACAATGTCTACAGTCTTGCAAATATTCTCTTTGGAAGTTTGCCCTTTCTGTGGGTATGTGAATCTTGTTCTTCTAACCATTAGAAGAGCCCTTTGTGGACAACTCTACTGGAGTGAAGTGATAAGGATGAAAGCTGAGATTTTCTTATCGTTTTAACTTATTGTCATCCACCTTCCTGCTAAGTGTAGTTTTGTGGTTCACTACCTCTAGTTCTCTTACATACTGTTTGTGTAACTGTTGATTAAAACAAAGTTGGTGCAAAATACTTTAGTGAAACTGTGTCCTATAAATCAACAGATAGAAACTTTTTGACTATTTTCAATGGGTACTCATATTACATCTATTCACCTATTAAACCTAATCTGTGCTGGCATAGCTAAATGAGAATGGGCTAGAAAAAATCCTAGGTTTACTAAGCTTGAATAAAAGGAAATAATGTAAATGTACTAATTACAGAGTTCCTGACAGTTTTAACTAGTATTATATATATACTTAACTAGTATTATACTATATACTTAACTAGTATTATACTATATACTTAACTAGTATTTTTCCTTGACTAAACATTCAGAGACTGACAAAGGAGCAATACCAAAAGTCAGTTCTAGACACTGTTAGGTTGATCAAAAGATCTTTTCCATCCTAATTAAAAGCCGTTATAGGAAGGATTCCAAATGTTTTTGTCTAGTTGAATTCGTACAGCAAGTTGTTTCTGTAATAGTGGACAGCAGGCAAATTTCCTCTGCAGAACTTTTTTTTTTTTTTTTTTCTTGAGATCTAGATCTCTAGATGATCTCGGTTACTAGATCAGGACCCTCCTCTAGAGACTTGACGGCTTGTAGTTGACACAAACATTAGTTAGTTACCATAGCTGTCCAAGACTTTGCCAAGAAAAGTATTAGCCATGCTGACATAAGGATGTCTACAGAAATGAAACAGCTATGAAATTTTACTGAGAGTCAGTAAAATGAATCTGAGTAAACTGCCTGTCTTTCAATAACTTTTTGTTGCTGAACAGTAAACACTGAGATGCAGCTCAGCAGTTAGAAACAAATGTGTAACTTGAGCCCGTACCTATTGAAACTGTCATCATATGTTACTTTATTATGCTAATAAAGTAACAACTGCTAAAGTTGCATTTATATATGATATTGTTAGCAATTAATCATAAACGATACAAGTCAGGATCCCACAAGAAGGCATGACATCTAAACTCAGCTATGTAGTCTAGACTTGTTTTGGACTTTATGGTATGTTATTTCCATTTGGCAAAGGTAAAAATTTCTAGTAGCAGCTTTCTAGGACCTGTTAGGGGGTTATCAAGAAGATGCATCTGGGCTCTTCACAGTGGTGCCTGGCGGGAAGACAAAAGGCAATTTACGCCAGGCATAAATTGAAAACCTCCAAGGATGGAAATTGCCTAACCTCTCTAAGTAACCTGCTCTACTACTTGTCTGTAGAAACTTTTTCACTATGTGGACAGACAAGCCGTGGAACAGGTTACTCAGAGAGGTTATGTCATCTCCATCCTTGGAGGTTTTCAAAACTAACTGGGTAAAGCCCAGAGCAACCTGGTCTGATCATATAAATGACCCTGCTTTGAAGAGGAGGTTTGTTTGACTAGAGACCTCCTGGTGTCTCTTCCCACCTGAATTGTTCTATGATCCTGTGAAAGGTAGTAGAAAAACATGAAAACCAAATTATATCAAAATAATGTAAGTGGCTAGTTAAAATAAAAAATAGCAATAAAGCCCTGATAAAGTCCTAGTGGTTTCAAAAGGAAATTAAGAACTTGTGTCAAGACCTAAAGCTTTTCACAGGCCGTAACATTTTCTATAATGTAGCAGCATGAACAAGCCAGGTTAGAACAGACTACAAGCTTAAATCCGAACTACACATCTTAGTTTTTCAAGTCAGTGACAGAGAAATGCACTTCTGTGAACAGAAATAATGCATAAGCTCTTTGTGCATTAAGAGCCCGTTAGATGGGTTTAAAGAATTGAAGCTGGGCATTAGCCTTCCTCTGTTTAGCTTAGGGATGCATTTTCTCCAAAGGGAATGTAATTGAAATTCAGCTTTCAGGATAACAATACCAAAAATTTGAGGTGGCTGAAGAAGTTTATGTATTAGGCTGAAGGACAGTCTCCATTTATGTAGGCTAAATAACTCCATTATTATGGTGGGATATTCTGTAGTTGCAGAGTCTAATTAAAAATAATTATTAGCCATTTTTGTGGTTGCTATGTCTAGATTGTATTTAAACTTCCTATTCCTTTGAATAAAATAGGTGAGACAAAAATTTTTCAGAAAAGGATAATCAAAAGACAATTCATTCAGTGTTTAGTAGAAGCTATTAAATGCTTTCAAAGTTCAGTTTCCCCAAAAATTAATGTGGCAGTTTCTCCGGGTTATATTTTATAGAGTTAATTTTCACGTACAAAATATTAGAATCTACAAATACCAACTTACTATACCTGCTCATGCACTACTCAACGTTTATGTGCAGATTTCTTACTGAAGTTATTTGTAGCTGCAGGCATAGATTGAATTCATTATAAGTTAAAAATTTGTCTTCTTAGAGGTTATGTACCAAATTCCAGCCCTATGCAACTGAAAAAAAAGTCCTCCTTTTTTTCTTTAAATTTTACTTTATGCAAAATAGTCAGTCAACAAGCTGCTTGGAAGTAAAAAGTAAATGAAGAAGCAAATGAAGAGGATTTTAGCATGCCTTAGGGGCTTCTGTAGCAGAAATATTTTGTGTATACCTTGAGTTGTTTATTGGTGAGCGAACAGAGTACAACTGCACATGACAGCAATACAGGGAAACCTTTACAAGATGGTGAAGAGAGTCCTCATATGGCACAAAAAGAAGTGAAGGTCTAGCAAGCTCTGCTCACAGAGTTATGCAGTAATGTAGAAAGTAGACCATACTGAGAGTGCATATGAAAGGATAAAATATCATTACCTTTTAAAATGGAGGGTGAAAATGGTACATCAAGTACTAGTGAGAATGTACTGTTAAAAGTAATGCTCAAAATATCTGATGCACTTTGAGAAAGCAGGGTAGGAACAACTGTCAGTTGTTGAGTTGACTTTGAAAAGTGTCATGTATGATAAATTCTGTTTCTTCTTCCCTCTTGTCCTGGACATTCTCTTCCTTGCTAGGGAACCTCTCTTTGAAAAACTGTCAAGATGAATGCAGAATGTGAGTGCCATTCTCCAGTTTATCATGTCATGTCTTTGAATGGCGGAGTGAATGCAGGATTGTGATTTCCTCACACTTGAAATAATTAAAGTAAGAATTTATCGTGAGGAGCATTTTTCTCCAGTCTCTGCTATCTACCATTGCCATTATTGTCTGCAGCATGGTCCATCATATGGTATGGCTGCTGTTTGGGTTGCTGTACAACTTTTCCATTTTACTCAAGATAGTACCTTATGTTGGAATGTCTTTGTCAGACTTACTTGTTTCTAATTACTGTTGTAACCTTCAGTTGGTGCAGAATTTTTCTCTGTAGCAACTGGCTTATCCTCAGTAGTCTCCTTGGATACTGTCATAAAAAGGCCTTCATTTCAAGTACTCTGAGGTCAAGAATAAGTGCTATTTAGGATTATGTTTTCAGACAGATAAACCTTTTTTTTTTTTTTTTTTTTTTAGAAAATAGAATCATATATCATTGCCACATGAGACAAAGATTCTTTCTATAGAACTTATCAAAAAGCCATTTTAGGATGTGCTCATTTGTAAATGTTGATAAACATAGATTGATAAAATTTTAATTTTACACCAATCCTCTCCAATTCATTCTGAGAAATTAACTAAAGAGAATTCTCTTACTTGTATTTCTTCATTGTAGAGAGTATAGAAGACCCTGATACTGCACTTCTGGAAACTTGGCTCCTTATTTCTCTTACTTTCAAGTAGTGCCATTTCAGAGTGAAACAATTGCCAAGAGAATTTAATATTTTTGAGATAGCATGTATCTAATTAACAAAAATACATGTATTACATGTATTTTTATGCTGTCATTCTAGCAGCTTTTTGTTTCCTCAGTCAGAAAAGACTTTGGATATTATTTTTGTTGAGATGTTTAATTTTTGTTCTTATGGTGATATACTGGTTCAAGAATATTGAAACAGTCACTAAAGCTCTGAAGAAAATCTTGAGATATCAAGATATACACCTGTATTTTGTGTCTGTGCCTCCCAAGTTGGGATATCTGATTCTCTGTTATATAAGACATGAATTATTTCTTGTTTGGTTATTTTTCTAATGTCATCTGCAAATTCCCCAGAGCTTTGCTCCACTGGTGACAGTTACATCCTATATTCACCTGCTTATCATTTTCTTTTCATCTAAGGGTGAAGGGTCGGGTTTCCTATAGTATTTGTTCAAAGAAATTATTTGTTATTCATTAGCCTTATCCTGGGCTGCATCAAAAATAGTATGACCAGCAGGTCGAGGGAGGTGATTCTGTCCCTCTACTCCGCTCTTGTGAGACCCCACCTGGAGTACTGCATCCAGCTCTGGGGGCCCCAGTACAGGAGAGACGTGGAGCTGTTGGAGTGAGTCCAGAGGAGGGCCACGAAGCTGATCAGAGGGATGGAGCACCTCTCCTATGAGGACAGGCTGAGAGAGTTGGGGTTGTTCAGCCTGGAGAAGAGAAGACTCCAGAGAGACCTTATAGCAGCCTTCCATTACCTGAAGGAGGCCTACAGGAAAGCTGGAGAGGGACTGTTTACAAGGGCATGTAGTGACAGGACAAGGAGAGTAGATTTAGATTACGTATTAGGAAGAAAATCTTCACTGTGAGGGTGGTGAGGCACTGGCACAGGTTGCCCAGAGAAGTTGTGGATGCCCCCTGCCTGGAACTGTTCAAGACCAGGTTGGATGAGGCTTTGGGCAACCTGGTCTTGTGGAAGGTGTCCCTGCCCATGGAACTAGATGATCTTTAAGGTTGCTTCCCACCCAAACCATTCTATGATTCTATAAGGATCTGTTAATGTTTTAAGTCCAAAATTCACAACTGCCAGTAGGCTTCCAAAAGATCTATTTTCTCTATCTTTGGGCAGCTACATCTTCTGGCAGTCTCTAGTGGGTTGGCTTCAGAGTCTTAGGGTAAGAACTGCTAGTGGCCTCTCAAACTAGTGTCTTGAGTTGTTATATTACTCAAGCTTCTACGTGCTGACCTATAACTTTTAATCCAAATTAGTTTTAGTTTCTTACTTTACTGTTTTCTTTCTGCATTAACTGGAATATCATCAATAATATGCAATCCATAAAAACTCAACTGCTGTGGAATAAAGTCTTGCTGGTCTGATTAATACCTATAAGTTCTGAATACCAATGGAAATCAAATGTATGTCATGTTTTTGACTAGTAAATCCTTACCAAATTAAACGAACAACGTCAACTGAGTTTCACATTGTAATATAGAAGTACTTTACTAGAGTAGATCTAATGATATGATAAATGCTCATAACAACAATAGACTATAGGAGAGCTTTGTGGAAGGTGAGACAACAAAAAAAGGGAACATTTAAATACTACAGTATTGTGTGGGATTTTGAGTGTTACACAGTGTACACAATACCAACTGAGCAAAATAAAATATATAAATGTATGAAGTTATATGATTTTATTGGGTATAAAATCTCTGGATCTTGGTTTAGGACAGGCATTCTTAAATTGGTGTTATTTGCAGCTATGTTACTTGGATAACAAGTAGCTATACCATTCTCTACCATTACATACCTATACTTATTTACATATAGTTCACAAGGAATACTTAGTTTACGCTTGTCAAGTCTTGTACTGTATAGCATCTCATTCTGAACTTCCCTCTTTCATACGTACACATGTACATACACATACCTTTTAAGAGCTGTTGACAGAGATTAAAAGGTAGATGCTGTAGATTTCTTGTTAGTATGATTTCCATTAAGTTTTGAATAAAAAATAGTCTAGACCATTTACTGATTTCTTATGAATTATTGTCATAATAAGTAAAACTAAATGTAAATTGATAAAATACATTCTATTGTATGATTTCATTTTAAAGGCTGCAATTGATTAATAGTTATCTACAGGTTTCAAAGTGATTTCTGCAAGCTAGTAAGGACAGTTGCACTTTGTTAGAACTTACTCCCTGTAGCAAACTTTCAGACATAGCACTTCTCATTTGAAAATGTTCTTTGTTTTGTGCCAATACTTTTATGCTAAAATAAATAAAACTGCTTCCTGGCCCTTTCCCTATATGTATACAAGCATATTTACATCTGCTTCACAAATATATTACTTTCTAAAGTGTGCAGTGAAGGAGTGACAAAGAGAAGACATACGTTGATATGTACATTTTAAAAGTTTTAAGACATGGATATTCCTGTTTTCTGCAAGATGCAATATTTTTCTTTGCTTCTATCCCTGTAATAGCACTTTTAATTTTTTCCTAAATGATGCTGTGTCAGTTTAGCAAACAGGAAGTAGAATAAATCTGTTTCAGTACTTCTAGGAAGAAGAGAGTTTTAAATTTCAGCCTACCTAGTACAAGAACAAATCTCCTCCATGTAAAGTTTGTCTTTTGCCTAATCTGATTGTCTGCTTCAACCTGTTTCTTCTGACTTAAGATCTGTTTCTCTTTTTGTATTTCTGTTAACAGAAAGCTGATCTTGCAGTTGCACCACTGGCAATTACCTATGTTCGAGAGAAGGTCATCGACTTTTCCAAGCCCTTTATGACTCTTGGAATAAGTATTTTGTACCGCAAGCCCAATGGTACAAACCCGGGCGTCTTCTCCTTCCTGAATCCTCTCTCCCCTGATATCTGGATGTATATTCTGCTGGCTTACTTGGGTGTCAGTTGTGTGCTCTTTGTCATAGCCAGGTAACATGTCAACTTTTGTGATTTTTTTGGCAATTGTTATCATCTTTTTCTTACTAATAATTGTCAAAAGTCACAAAAATTTTCTTACTTTCATACTCTTATATTTTAACTTCATGATATACAGAAGAATAATTACTGAATAGGGTTCTCACT
This sequence comes from Balearica regulorum gibbericeps, assembly GCF_011004875.1. Lineage (NCBI taxonomy): Eukaryota > Metazoa > Chordata > Aves > Gruiformes > Gruidae > Balearica > Balearica regulorum. Next base: position 47,044,462 of record NC_046186.1, read on the forward strand.
ATTACTTTTCTCCACTGCCATACTACACCTCTAGTTTGTTATGTCACTAAGTCTTGAGTAGCTAGCTTTCTCCTTTTATTTACAAACTTAGAGACACTAGAAAGTTTACACAATATCTTTTCCGAATTGTGCTGTGTTTAGAAAGACAAGGGTTTACATTTTATTTTGTTAGCCTGTTTTCATTTGATGCTGTGGTGCTTAATCTCAAATGGAGTACTTAGCTGCCCATGTTAATCCTAGATGTCCAAATTGGGCCTCTATCTGTAACAAAACAAGTTACTTTTATGTAGATTAGTATCTGAGAAGTAGGGTAACAATATTTAATTTTTAATTGTTTGCTAGGTAAAATCCCTGAGTTACCTCACATAATTTAAAGTCCCAGACTGGGATATATTTGGAAGCATGTTTAGTTGTTCTTTTCGAGTTAAGGAACTGAATACAAAAATTGTTAAACTATAAATCAATTTGATAGATAGGGCTCACTTTTTAAATCTGTTTTCTTCAACACAGACAAGCAGGAAAATATCTTTTGTCAAAAATTTCCCATTATATTTACCTTTTCCTTGTTAAGTAATTAGGACTGACTACAGAAATATAGTCTTACATGTTGTAACTTTTACTGTTGCTGTGACAGCAAAAAAAAAAAAAATTCAGAACAGTAAATCAGTGATTCTCAGGGGTGTAAATGTAATGTCTTTTGCAGATTCCTCCTAGCAGTCACTTTAAAATATTTTTTTAATCAAATACATATAAACTATATTGGCTTTTATCCCTTTAATAAGGTGGTGGATTTTTTCTATAGCAATGATTTTTAGAAGCATATGTTTGACTTGATAATGCAATCTCAGTTTAGCCTGAAGAGTTTTATGGTTTCATACTGTGGTACACAGTAGAATCTTCATATTTTTATTTTCCTATTGAGCTGTAGTTGTTCTCTATCTTTCTTTGATAATATCTGCTTCATTTTGGAGAAGCTGGATCATTCCTCTACTAAGGGGACAGGAAATATTTTTAGAAACTAGTTTAAAAGTAATTTACCAAGATCACCTGTACATAAAGTACATGAGGTATTGAAGTAATATAGATAACACTGAAACATATTCTTTAATGAATAACTTCACTCGTGTGCCTTCTTTAAAAGTCTGCTTTAAAGGGCCAGACTAATGTTGAAAGTTTCTTGAAAGAACAGTAGATTTTAGTGGACTATATAACCAGAGAGTAAACTAATCTCTGAGGTGTTCCTGTGATACAGGTAATTCTGAAAGCACAGCTGAGCATAAATCACAAATGTTATCTTGTGAAACACCTCACGTGAAATATTTATGTGTATGTCCAAAAGTTGGAACCCTGTTATCACTGAAGGGCATTTTCAGTATGATGCACAGTGCTTGTGACAGACAGCTCCTAGTAATGTTAGTAGGAGTTGTATGGCTGAGTTCTTATGCTTCGAAAATGTGTCTTGTCATATTTTGTAGGAAAGATACATTTTATTTAAGCTTTTTTTTTTTTTTTTTTTTAATATTAAGCTATTCAGTCACTTGGTCTCACTAGCAGAACTGGAAAGAATGTTTATATTTAAACAGAAGTGCCACATAGTAGACCAATATTGCTGAAATTTTTTTCACTTGTCTGTTTTTGTGAACCAGCACCATAAATTCTTTATTATCTTCATTGTAAAGCAATATGAAATATGTTTTATACTGAGCAGAGGAGTTTGGTTTTTTTTGTAGACATGTGTAAAATACCTTTTTTACATCTAAGTTTATATCAGCCTTCAAATCTAGAGATTTTCAATATCTCTTAACTTGTACAATCAAATATTGATAACGCATTTAGAAATAAAAGATCTAGGGTTATGTAAAGCAATCTACAGATTTTTTTATTCACAATGCAGAATGACTTAATACTATGTAATACCATTTTCTAACACTATAGTTCATATAAGGAAACAGGTCTAAGTTAAAAATGTAATCTTCTGCTGAATAATAGAGAAAAAAAAATTATTCAAAAGTAAAAAAGGCTTTTGCTAATATAATTCAAAAAATGCATGTCATGTAAAGGGAGATACTGCTAACCGAAGTCTAGTAGTGAAGAGGACTTTGCAGCACAGTGCTATGTATTTTCAGTACAGATTATAAATTAGATATTCACAGCTGATGTATTTTTCAGTCGTGGTGTCATGAAACTGTTGGATTGTATGCCACTAAATTAATAGGTTCCACCTAGAGTGTCTTGTTAAGAGGATTTCTATTTCACAACAATCCTTCCATAATGAATGTTTAACTACCAGTGTTTCATAATAATTACTATGTGTTTCATAATAAGGTGTATCTATGTTTGGAGCAGTACTAATATGTCTTCTATGATATGATGTTTTGTAATTACAACTCATCAGAGTATTTAGTGTAGAATATGTAGAATATTTATTTTTAGATTTAAACCTCCCATTTTTGTGTTAAATGTTTCATGATTTTATTGTTTTACCATGTCTTCCAAACAGTGTTGGAACGTAAGAGCTTGGTACATTGAAAATGGAAAGTATAGTTCTGTTATGGTACTTGCATTTCGTCCATTAATTAGTGATATGGCCCTATTTAGGGAAGGATGAAGAAATTAGTAAAAGGTTCAAGAATCTTTGAGAGACAATTGCTGGAAGGAGTTTCAGAGTAACATATTAGGCATAAAGCAGCTGGGGGGGGGGTAAAGAAGTAATATAAATCTTTATTAGTCTTTTCCTTTGTTTGCCCATTGGATTTTCCTTCTAATTTGAGAACCAAATATAAAGAGCTGGAATCTTTGGGTATTCAGCAAGACAAAAAGCTAGGAGAAATATTTTTTGTTAGCTGGAGGGCTTTTCTACGTAATTTTCATCTTGTAGTCCCCCCCCAAAATGGAGAGTCATCTATTTATGTGGGCAATACAGATTTTGCATTGTGGATAGGATGTACCTATATGTGTTCTACACAGTGTTTTCTTTGTCATTCTTTGTGGGGAATTATAGTAGGCTGTGATTTCTCCATATATATGAAAACCTCTTAATCTTGTTATTGTTGAGTCTAAGTAGTTATGGTGGTTAGTCTCTGAAAGTTCTTTTCTTTGTCATACAGGCTGATGACTGATCGGGAAACCCAGTCTACTTGACACTAAGCCTATTACTTTTCTGTGAACTGAGAAAGTCATATAGCATTTTTTTCTCTTGTGGCAACAGTAATAGATCTGTTTCTGATGCTAACTAGCAGTGTCTGCGTCATCTGACTTCTTATTGCATTCCAAGTCCAACATCTTCCCTTTTTGCCTCTGCCTTTACTTGTTTCTTTGATTTAGAATCCAAGTTAAAGTCACACTTTACATGTGATTAGAAAGAAAACTAAGACTGGAGTAAAGTGTGTCAACAACGTTTTGGAGTTCTGTCAAATACACCAGATTTTCTGATCTGCATAATGAAAAATCTCAATTAGTGGAATTTCTTTTCATTTCTGTCTGTTGATGCAAACCATTGTTTCATTTCTGAGAAAGAGGTTGATTTCCTACAGCATTGTATAGCAACTTCATAGACACATATTGTCCCTTCTTTTGCATTAGTCTGTGTATATGAATCAACTGTTTTCTAGTTTTGGTCTCTGCAAAATCTAATGTGTTGGTGACTGCAGGATACTTCCCATTTTGCACAGGCGATACAAAGAAAATCAGTTTCATACTTTTAAAAATACTAAGTATGTTTGATTTATATAGATCTTTCAATTAATGACTTTCAAAATTAATCTTCAACCAGCTTTCATCATGATTGTGTTATTTTTTTTGGAGTCTTTTATGTATGATTTTTAACATCCATGCCTGGAAACACAGGTTGGAGGATAAACTCCTTAAATATTTTTATCCATTATTTTTCCACTCAATTTATTGGATTTTGAGTTATTCCCTGCACATTTAATTATTTCTCTGTGTAGTAAGGTCTGTTTGCTGTGAACATGTCTGCATAAAGCAGTTTACTGTTCAGTGACCTATCTTCATAACTGGAAAAGATACATCTGCCTTAACATGATACTTCACCTTTACGGATCAGCTGTGAAGCAGATAAACTACCCTGGATAAAATGGTCCACTAATGAACTCTTACGCTTCTTAGACTGAGCTGTCTGGAGTATCAGTGAATATTGTGTAAATATACATTGAACTGTGCTCACTGCCCTAATTGCTAATATTGAATCATGGATTATAATTTTAAAGGGCTTGATTCACCTTTACCACATGCTGTATGTTACTATTCCCTGCCTTTTCCTCCCTTCAGCAGAATTATGCTATCATACTTCTCATAAGTCAAGCCTTTGTGCTGGTTTCAGCTGTCAAAGCATTTAGTATCAACTATTTTTTTCATTTCCTTGTAAGCAGTGATAAAAGCACAATGAACACTGCCTCATCATGAAATTATATTTTTCTCTTACCAGCTGGAATAAAACATAATAAAAGAAGACAAGAGTTTTAAAAATGTCTCCACACATTTATCTTAATCTTCTCTTTGTGAAGAAGCTTAGGAATAGCCTGCTGCTTCAGACTTGAACAGACGCCTGAGCATTATCTCTCTCTGGAGTGCATGCATAACCTTTTACATCTCATCAGTCTTCATTTTTGTTTCATATTTCTTGATCAGCTGATTTCTGTCCTTGAGCTTGTCTGATTGATTTTCGAACTACTCCTTGAAAACTATCTTGATGGAAAGGAAATAATGGCAGAATGAAATGGAACTACTTTACCAGTTACTGTGGAGCTCTGGTTACTAAATTACTATGTTGATATTTATTCAAGTAGGAAGTTAGTATATTTGCCCTTTATTCTTAACAAGCATTCTTCCTATGAGAATTTTATCTCCTGAGGCCTCCCTAGAGAACTACAGCATATGTTATGAGGTGTTTTCAGGAATGGATTCATCATCCAATACAGCAACCCAGATGGCAACCCTGAAATCTGCTTCTCTTACTGTCTTACAGTTTTAAGATAGTTTTGCCTCAGTTGTAATGCAAAAAATTTAGTTTTGCCTCAGTTATAATGCAAGTGGAGATTTTGTCACTTGACTATAAAATACTGTGTAAATAGACGATAAAAGCATGACAAAAATTTCACACTTTCCAAAACTGTTCCATAACAATTATTTCAAAGTCACAGATTTTTATTTCTGTTAAACCAAGTTGCAGCTTATGACCCTTAGTTGATTGCTTCAAAAAGATTCAGTATAGTCTGCTTCTTTTCATATGATTTTTCTGGTTGAAAAGGAAATCCTTGTTAATGCTAGAGATCATCTTTATTGTGAGCAGAGGGCAACTGTGCCAGCCTCTGGAACACTGGGATTTTTGATAAGTAAACGAGGCAGTTTGTATGACAAGAATTTTTCTCTCTGTTCAATGGCTTTTCTAGCTGATATGTTTGTGTAGCTACACCAAGAAATCCTAGGATTGTGTGAGAATGTTCTAAAAAGCTTACTTTCTGAACTAAATTTCTTCTCCTTTATATTAGACCTGGGAAATGTTAATTTTAGATTTCTATTACTTAAATAGAATTTAAATAACTGAGGTTAATATGAAGAAGATACCTCAATTATATCTTAATTTTTTGCACTCATGAGCAAATCATTAAGCACATGTTTTTACTGCTATGTGTTATACCAATGAAATTGTACAGTCTCTTGCCTGGACAGCAGTCACTGGAAATGTTGTAAGCAAAACTTGCATATAATATTTCAAATATGCTCAGATATATCTGAGTATCACTTTTCACAAAATGTGGATGACAGCTTTAAATTGATTAAACTGAATGGGAATTTTCTGTGCTGTATGCCATTAATATTACCATAAATCTGCATAATCTATAATAGTACTTGTTTAATTTTCTGTGGTCAGCACACAGATCATCATAGAATCATAGAATCATAGAATGGTTAGGGTTGGAAGGAACCTCAAAGATCATCTAGTTCCAACGCCCCTGCTGCGGGCAGGGACACCCTCCACTAGACCAGGTTGCCCAAAGCCCCATCCAACCTGGTCTTAAACACTTCCAGGGATGAGACCTCCACAACCTCTCTGGGCAACCTGTGCCAGTGCCTTACCACTCCAACAGTAAAGAATTTCTTTCTAACATCTAATCTAAATTGACCCTCCTTCAGCTTAAACCCATTACCCCTTGTCCTGTCACTACCCTCCCTGATAAACAGTCCCTCACCATCTTTCCTGTAGGACCCTTCAGGTACTGGAAGGCCGCAATAAGATCTCCCCGGAGCCGCCTTTTCTCCAGGCTGAACAACCCCAACTCTCTCAGCCTGTCCTCATAGGAGAGGGGCTCCAGCCCTCTGATATATTTGTGGCCCTCCTCTGGACTTGCTCCAACAGCTCCATGTCTCTCCTGTACTGGGGACCCCAGAGCTGGATGCAGTACTCCAGGTGGAGGTCTCATGAGAGTGGAGTAGAGGGCCAGGATTACCTCCCTCGACCTGCTGGTCACACCTCTTTTGATGCAGCCCAGGACATGGTTGGCTTTCTGGGCTGCAAGCGCACCCTGCCAGCTCATGTTGAGATTCTCATCAATCAACACTCCCAAGTCCTTCTCATCAGGGCTGCTTTCAATCCATTCCTTGCCCAGCCTATAGTCGTGCTTGGGATTGCGCCGACCAACGTGCAGGACTTTGCACTTGGCTCTGTTGAACTTCATGCGGTTCACACAGGTCCACCTCTCAAGCCTGTCAAGGTCCCTCTGGATGGCATCCCTTCCCTCCAGCGTGTTGACCACACCACACAGCTTGGTGTCGTTGGCAAACTTGCTGAGGGTGCACTCGATCCCACTGTCCATGTCACCGACAAAGATGTTGAACGGTGCCGGTCCCAGTACCGACCCCTGAGGATCACCACTCGTCACTGTTCTCCACTTGGACATTGAGCCATTGATCACAACCCTTTGAGTGCGACCATCCAGCCAATTCCTTATCCACCAAGTGGTCCATCCATCAAACCCATGTCTCTCCAATTTAGAGACAAGGATGTCATGCGGGACAGTGTCAAATGCCTTGCACAAGTCCAGGTAGATGATGTCAGTTGCCCTTCCCTTATCCACCAACGCTGTAACCCCATCACAGGAGGTTATCAAGTTTGTCAGGCACAATTTGCCCCTAGTAAAGCTGTGTTGGCTGTCACCAATCACCTCATTTTCCATGTGCCTGAGCATAGTCTCCAGGAGGGTCTGCTCCATGATCTTGCCAGGCACGGAGGTGAGACTGACTGGCCTGTAGTTCCCTGGGTCTTCCTTTTTACCCTTCTTAAAAATGGGGGTTATGTTCCCCCTCTTCCAGTTGGCAGGAACTTCGCCAGACTGCCAGGACTTCTCAAATATGATGGCGAGTGGCCTGGCCACTTCATCCGCCAGTTCCCTTAAGACCTGTGGATGCAATTCATCAGGTCCCATGGACTTGTGCACCTTCAGGTTCCTTAGATATTCTCGAACCTGATCTTCTCCTACAGTGGGCGGTTCTGCATTCTCCCAGTCCCTGCCTTCTGTGCCCTGGGCAGTGTGGGTCAAGCATTTGCCAGTGCAGACTGAGGCAAAGAAGTCATTGAGTACCTCAGCCTTCTCCATACCCTGGGTAACCAGGTCACCCGTTTCATTCCGGAGGGGACCCACATTTTCCCTCGTCCTCCTCTTATCACTGACATACCTATAGAAGCTTTTCTTGTTGTCCTTGACATCCCTGGCCAGACTAATTTCTGTCAGGGCTTTGGCTTTCCTAACCTGCTTCCTGGCTGCTCGGACAGTTTCTCTGTATTCTTCCCAGGCTACCTGCCCTTGCTTCGACCCTCTGTAGGCTTCCTTTTTTTTTGTTTGACTTTGCCCAGGAGCTCCTTGTTTATCCACGGGGGCCTCTTGGTGGATTTGCTTGACTTCCTCTTTGTTGGGTTGCATCGCTCCTGAGCTTGGAGGAGGTGACCCTTGAATATTAGCCAGCTGTCTTGGGCCCCTCTTCCTTCCAGGGCATTGTCCCATGGTATTCTACTAAGCAGATCCCTGAAGAGGCCAAAGTCTGCTCTCCTGAAGTCCAGGGCACTGAGCTTGCTGAGTGCTCTCCTCTTGTGTTCCATCTTTTTTCAAAAATGCAAAACATACTGGAATTATAATGCTTTCTTATGGTCATCATCTAAGTTGTGTAATTATTTTCAGATGTTATGACACAGATCACAATCAGTGCTATAAAGTCTAAATGTTGTGGAGGAAGATATATAGCTAAAAGAAAGACACATATAGCAATGAGTTAAGCAGCAATCTCTCACTTTGCATCTTGACATTCAGAAAGAGGTTTTGATCTCTCTGACCTCCTGCACAAGAGATTTTTCTGCATTCAGTGTCAGTTTATAGAATCTCTAATAAATAAATAAGCAACTCAGTATGGACTCCTTATCCTAACCCCTCAGGATTCTGTTGAATCACTTCTGAATGCTCTCTATTTCCTTCAGCTGTTCAAGGAGAGACCGGAGTATCAGGAGGTCTCCAAAGTCTACATACAGGCACAGCATCTACATAATAGCCTCTATTAGAAGAATACTGTTAGAGATTACAATAAGAGAAAAATTCTCATCTTTTACACTTTTTAGCATAAATAACCTCCTTAGATTTTAGGGGGAAAAAACAGTACTCTAAAGCCTTACTATATTGGTGGTAGATCAGTCTGACATCCCAGATACTACTTACCATGCATCAAACGTAAGAAGAAACTACTGCCAGCAAAACAATTCAAATGTTTTAACTGAGGATGGCTGAAGAATTTGTAACTCACCTGCCTTAGCAGTCCAACAGAAGATATAGTACCCTCTCATTGGCTGGATCTCCATATGCACTTTGAAGAAGAAAAATATGCTCAGTTCAACACATCTGGTCAGTTCTGGATTCTTCTGTCAAGCAATTGATTTTGTGTGTGTGTGTGTGTGTGTATGGAGGTTTAGTCAAACTTTGTCTTCTGCAGAGTTAAGATGTGTGTGGGGCCTTCTTAGGAAACAAAGGAAAAAAAATCTGGTGACTTCTTCCATAAGGAAAACACCTCGTAATATGCATCTGTTTGTAGCACTTGCTCCATCAGTATTTTTTATGTTAATTCCTGTTACTTTGTAGATTAACCTAATTAAAAAAAAAGCTTGCTTTTTTTTTTTAATTGAGTATAGTAGTATCCTGATGCTGTGTAAAACTGAAGATGGCCTAAAAATCTCTCTTTCCATCCTTTCTGTTACTTTTTTTCTCATTGTTCTGAAAGCCGTCACACAGTTCTTCAATTTGTCACTAATTATCTAAAAGCTTAGGTATTTTTAATGTCCAAACTGAATCATAACTCTGTTCATCCTTAAAGAATTTGATGTCTCTTACTCTCTTACTACAAGAATTTCAATCTCTTCATTCTCATTTACTTAAGCACCTGCATCCAAAGAGGAATTAAATTTTAGGTCTAGATATATCATTATCTCCAATTAGGTGGACAGCTCATTCTGTCTGTACTCATTCTGAATTTGCTTTTTAAGCCTTGTTACATATAAGCATATATTTTCTCTCCATTTTGATGGACCATTGTAACACTAAATTTTATAGAGTCTGAGGGGTATTTGTGGAAAGTTGTGTCAGAACTCACGTTGAGCTATTTTTCATACCATTATTTCTCTTACTTTCAATTTCTATTTATGTGTTACACTGAATATTTCACTGCCCGAATATGTCAGGATCTTACATATACATTTGAATCTTAACAGTGCCTGGTATCTTAGGATCCAAAGGCTGTTTGCTAAAGCTGTTAGACAGGATTCAGCTGGATAAACCACCTTTACTAGTAAAATCTAAAAAAACCCCAAAAAACCCAAAACATTTTCATTAGTGAATGACTTCTGAAATAATGAGTTTACTCTCTCGCCTTCTTCCATTTTGATTTTTGACTGACTAGAATTGTTCTGTTTGATTCATTCTGTTTCACACAGTTTATTGCTAGACATCTGCCTGAATGCCATTCACTGTTTATCTAAATCATTATTTCAAACCACCCACCAGAGTTTAATAATTGCATTTGCATTCCCTTCATCTCTAGAACAAGCTGGGAGATGCTGAAAAGTATTATGCCACATATATGGCCATTTCTTTTCACACACATGTCATCCTAGTTCATATATTCATATCTGAGTGTACATGATCAAGTTAAAAACATTACAAACATACATACTGTGGAATTTGCTTTTGAAAGTATCTCAGCAGTCAAAACAGTGACATTTCTCATAAGAAATTTTTATTTGTCTTTATTTAATTGGGTTTAACTACTAGAAGGTAAATCTCATCTACCTCATTTTGTGGTGCCTTGGGCAAGCAGCTTCTACAGGTGAGTCAATACCTGAAGACTGTTTTGTCAAGAGTTCTATAGCATCACATAAAATGTTTTGTATCTACCATGGACAGCGATTTATTAGTCTCTATGTACTGTGTTACCATCCATTAGCAAATAATCCCATAGTCCATGCTCAGAAAGGTAAAAAACAACCAGAGGAACAATTTCATTTAGTTTTGAGAGATCTTCATGCTGTGGTAACATATGCAGTGGTTCATCCTCATTTTTAGCAGCTCTTGTTAATTACCAGCACATACAGTATATGAGAAGAATATTGGATTGCTTGTATGAAGTAGTTTTCTTGAAAAAAGTTTAGAGTCTCCAGAAAAAGTGCTGAACATTCTTTCCTGATATTGGATCACTTAATTTCATTTTGTCAAAATATTTTTTTTCCCCAATATGTGACAAGAAAAGAAAAGAGAAGAAAAGAAAAGAAAAGAAGAGAAGATGTGACTCTAGACTAGGCACTTTGTATAGTTATTAAGCAAATCATAGCATGGATTAATGTTAAATATGCCTAAAAAGAAGGGTTCCTCTACAGATGAATCTGAGTGTTTTCAAGCTAAAATGATGCTTTTGAGAAATATCAGTGTCTCTTATGTTTTTGCAGGTAGAGGGAAGGAGGCTTATTTGCTTTATTTTGAAGTTTTTTGCATGTTTTGCTCTAGCATGCATAGTACTAGCAGGGAGAAGGAAATTGTAACTCTCACCATAATGCATAGCAGCAATTTTCTCATGAGATGTGCAAAATCATGTTGTCCTCCAACCTAAAGAACAAAACACAAGAATCTGGTGGAATGGGAATAGAGTCAATAAGAATCCAAGAAGGTACCACAGTGTTGTCAAAAGATTTTGTTAATAATTGGATACAAGTGGTAATTTCAAAGTGTGCAGGTTAACTGATTGACTCCTTTTCCATTACCATCAGCAACTGAATTTACAGATTGCCTGATATATTATTCAACCAGCAGCTGAACTGTTGGTTTTGTTTTGTTATTTTTTTCAAAAAATCAAACCAGAAAAGCTGATGTAGGAGACTTCTTATTTATTGGTCATTTCACACATGCATCCTGCTTGGAACACCTTGACTTAACAGTGAAAGGTTTCCTCAAGAAAAATGTAGGGGTTATAGTGGTAGGATGGAAAATGGAACATTAGAAGTCATGATTTCTATTTACCCTCCTTCTGGAGGGTCCAGAAACATAATATAATGAGCAAAAATGGCTGTAAGGATTGAAAGGCGGTTTTAATGCCAAATGAACCAAACATATGTAGATGAGCATTGTTTGTTTGCTAAATATTTGGACCCATATGCAATGAATTTCTTTATATGATCTAAATGAAGAGGGAGACATAAATCATTGGAAGCAAAGCCAATATGATATGATAGTTATTAACCTTGTAGAAAATCCTAGCTACAGATGTTCAGAGGAAGAGCAATTTCTGTAGGATACTATTTCAGAGTTCTCCTTTGAATTCTTTAGTTTCAGGATTACTTGAAGGATAGGAAAACTTGAGCAATGAAAGGATTTTATGGATTTTATTCTTTTTTTTTTTTTTTGGTCTAAAACAGACCTTGTATTGTTGTGTAATGTTAACAATACAGATACAATCTTAAGCTACTTTTGGATATTTGTAACAGAATAGCCCAATATCCAATTATTTGGAGTGGTATAAAATGTCTGTTAGAATATAAGGTGGGTTTTTTTGTGGTGGTGATGGTTGGGTTTTTTTCTTTGTTTTGTTTTTGAAATTAAGTATCAGCTTCTGACTTCAGAACTGGAAATAATTTACTTTCTGCAAATTTAGCTAAAACCAGATTTCCTAAATTCCTTTGACTCTCATTCATCATTATCCAATGTATTCTGAAAATATGTAAATAGAGCTAAATTGGATGAAAAAAAAACCCCAAAACAAAAAGCAAAACAGAAAAGGAAAACCCCAACCCAACCCAAACTTTCCAGAACCTTACCTCTTGGAAAGATAGAGCAACTCTTTCTTGGAGAAAAAAAATATTAGACTTTGGTGATGGTTAAACATTATACTTCAAAACAGAAGAATATCTTTAAAAGAAATAAGGAAATAAATAAGGACTATTTCTTAAGTGTTATTGAATATCTGGAGAAAAGTAAGAGTGTTCCATACAAATTTCTGTAGGCAGAAGTATAAGAATTATTTATCTCCTGCTTATCTTTCTGATTTAGCTGTTAGCTGGAAATTTACCTGGCTCATGCAAGCCTCCAGTCTCTAGCTCATTAGAGAGTAGGAGTCATTTAAGCACCAACAGAAATCAGTCTGAAAAAAGTAGTGTGGTAATTGGTTTTGGTGCTGAGACTAAGTCAGTAGTGTCTCCTCCAAGTATTTCTGTTTTATCTATGGAAATCACCCTGTGTTAATTCTAATGATGACGAAATTGCTTTAGTGTAATCAGGCATTTTCAGACTTATTAACAAAGGTGAATGCCTTTTTGTTTTTATTATAGTAATATCAGAAGTTCTGTCTTTAGCAAAAAAGGTACCATTCTTACAGGGAAATAATTATACAATATTGAAAATTTTCAGCATCATAATTAAAAATCTTACATCAGCTGAGGGATATAACTGATTTTAGAAGAAAATAATAAACCTTTAAAATATCAAAATATTAATCATGAATCATTCTGATAACATGTCAGAGAGGAGTTTTTAGTAATTTTTATTAAATAGGCCTATTCTGGCACTTCTTTCTCATTATATTGTTTTGTTTTGTTTTGTTTTGGTTTGGTTTGGTTTGGTTTGTTCTGTTCTGTTTTGTTTTGTGTAACTGTTAGACATGTGTGGCACCTGCACTTGCCAGTTAGGACTTGCCTAAAGACTTTGCAGCAGATATAGCCTCTAGCTGTGAGAACCATGAAGGCAATGTTACTTCAGCTTGATGAGATCATTCATATAGTTTCACCAGACTAAAGGTAGCAAACCACCCAACGCTATTGCCTTTTTCCATTTCACTTTCCTTCCTCAACTATGTGGAGCAGGAATGCTGCATGGAAAACTTTTCATGGGGCAAAGAGTGAGATGGTAGACACGAGGAGTAGGTTATATGGTTTCTTTTCATTCTCCCAGATCTTTAACGAAGTTATTGTGCTTTCCCATGAAAAACAACTTTAGCTTTACACAGAATAGGATGCCTATTTGCTATTAACTTATTTGTTTTTTAGACGTAGATACAGTGTTTCTGCACGAGAGCACCATCACCAGTGCTATGAGACAGTTTTCAGCTAACAGGTGCTAACAGCAATTAGTTCATGTTCTGGAGCAATTTTCTTTGTAGATATTTTAGAGTGAAAATTAGAAAGGTTTATAGTGTGATGCAGGTTCAGAGAAATTCTTGCGAAAGAATTCCACCACTTAGAAAATTCTCTGGTTTTGTGGCTGACACAATGTAACCAATGAGCCCTGTCCAGAAGAAAAATGGAAGCAGTTAGCAGAATTTTGTACATTGCACTGCTTTGCTGTGCTCACAGAGCATGGCAAAGTTAATGTCAAGTTGCAAAAATATCTGAAAAAGGCTTTTAATTAGTCATATTTATCCTCCACACACTTCTCTCTCTTACTTTTTCTCTCTTGCTCTCCCCTTCTTCTAAATGGACATGTTAGAGGAGAGTGAGTAGTTAATCATGTCAAAATCCTGGTCAGTGTGCCCTTCGTTTACTGAAATGAAAGGAATTTTCACCTTGCTTCAAATGTAACTGTAATTACATAAAGTTACTAGGTAGAGGGATACCAGAGGCTCCTCATATCTTTCTGTTCTGCTGCTGCTAGAAGCCCAGTTCTGCCTCCAGCTTAAATGTCGATGCGGATTGTTAATGTTCATAACACCTTCCTCATCAGACTGACTTTCATACTGCATAGTCATTTGTGCCTGTGCAAAAGCAAATATCAAAACAAAGGACAATGATGGTGTTGCACCTCTGTGTATGAATGTAACTGACTCCGCAAGTGAAGGTAGTGATTTCTGGGTGGTATGGAAAGCTTAATTGGGCTTTCTTGTAACACAGAACCGCTTTCAGAGAGCATCGCCAAGCAAGGTCCTGTCTTGTTGCATAACAAATACCAAATGCTTGCTTTAAAGAGTTCATGTTTCTTAAGGAGTAGTTAAATAGGATGAAAATTTCTATAAGGTGTGAAGAAAATGAAGTGAAAAATGGTATTTCTTAAGTAGCCAGGTTCAGCAGTCAAAGTTCATCAGCTACATAGGCAGGACCACATTTCAGGTTACTGTCTACATTATGAAGCAAGTGAATTTTGAGGAGGATTTTGAAAGACAGGTATCAATTTTGGCCTTGAGGCTTTTCTCACATGAAGTCTGGATGAGATTCAAATGGAATAACTGCACAAGTTAGCTTATGGTAATGACATTAAAATAATTTCCAAGCTTGTCTTTCTCTTGGTGAAGAGCAGTGTATATGAGGAACAAATAAAGAAGAAAATTTTAACAGTTAATTTTCAGATTAATTTGTGTGGAAAAGGATGTGTTTGTAAGTATTGAAACTTGATGGAAAGCTGTGCAGATACATGAGACAGAAGCATGCGCTAACTGCCTTTACAGAAACATAGAAATTGCTCAAAAGTTCTGTATCACGTATACCAGGTCCCTAAAGATATCTTGAATACGTTGAGAAATCTGAAGATTCTGAGACATTGGTGTTTATGCAGCTGAATCTCTCTGATGTTAAGTCACGAACATTTGTTTTGGCAATCTGGTCAGAGGGAAGATAATATATTAGATTCAGGTGGGCCATGTGATAATAGAAACAGTACATTTGAATCAAATGACAGGGTTAAATACAGAATGAAGTCAAATTAGCGGTCCTCGGTAATGAAAAAGTTACTGTAATTGTCCTTCCTCAGGAAAAAAAAAAAAGAAAGAGAAAGGAATATCCAAGTCTATTTCTATAGAAAAGAATGAGTTACTGCATATGTGCAGAAGCAGTTTGGATCTAGCCTTGACATTGCTGAAAAACTACTTCTAGAATTACAGTTTCTTGTAATCATAGTCTGGAAGAAATCCTGAGCTGAGGGAAGACCTAATATACTTAGTGCCCTGACAAGGTTTTATCAAATTGGACAGGTGGAGTGAATTCCAGCTCATTGATAGTGCTATGAAGGAGGCACATGGGTGGTGAGCATGTGAGGATGGGAATTCCTGACTGTCAGTGCTATCAACAAAAGAAGCACTGGTATCTCATTAGTATCCAGCTGATTGTTTTATAGTTAGTTCATATCCAGGCTTCAGTTTTTTGTTTGAAGGTGAGAAAGTTTCCTGATTATGGATGTAAAAAAAAAAAAAAAAAGCTTCAAGTATTTATCCACCATCAGGATGTGGACCTGCAATTCAGCAGAGTCCCTGTGCTCACACAGACCTCGAGGTACTCAATTAGACCCTTGTAGTTCAGTTGAAGTTGCTTGCAAACTAAATATGAGTCATGCAGTTGAATTCCGTGATAGGTTGACAGTGGCTGCATGTCAGGAGCCCACCAAAGCCACTCTATCATCCCTCTTGTCAGCTGGACAGGGGAGAGAAAATACGATGAAAAGCTCATGGGTTGATTTAAGGACAGGGAGAGATCATTCAGCAATTACCATCACGGCTGAAACAGACTTGACTTGGGGAAACTAGTTTCATTTATTACCAATCAAATCAGAGTAGGATAATGAGAAATAAAACCAAATCTTAAAATACCTTCCCCCCACCCCTCCCTTCTTCCTGGGGTCAGCTGTACTTCTGATTTTTCTACCTCCTCCCCGCAAGCAGCACATGGGGACAAGGAACGGGGGTTATGGTCAGTTCATCACACATTGTCTCTGCTGCTCCTTCCTCCTCAGGGGGAGGACTCCTCACACTCTTCCCCTGCTCCAGCGTGGGGTCCCTCCCAAGGGACACAGTCCTCCACAAACTTCTTTAACTTGAGTCTTTCCCATGGGCTGCAGTTCTTCATGAGCTGCTCCAGCACTGGTCCCTTCCACGGGGTGCAGTCCTTCAGGAACAGACTGCTCCAGTGTGGGGTCCCCCACGGGGTCACAAGTCCTGCCAGCAAAGCTGCTCCAGCATGGGCTCCTCTCTCCACAGGGCCACAGGTCCTGCCAGGAGCCTGCTCCAGCATGGTCACAGCCTCTTTCAGGTGCATCCACCTGCTCCTGGTGGGGTCCTCCATGGGCTGCAGGTAGATACCTGCTCCACTGTTAACCTCCATGGGCTGCAGGGGGACAGCCTGCCTCACCATGGTCTTCTCCACAGGCTGCAGGGGAATCTCTGCTCCAGTGCCTGGAGCACCTCCTCCCCCTTCTTCTGCACTGACCTTGGTGTCTGCAGAGTTGTTCCTCTCACATATTCTCACTCCTCTCTCTGGCTACAATTACTCTTGTGCTGTTTTTTATTTCCTCCTTCTTATGTTATCCCAGAGATGCTACCACCATCAGTGATGGGCTTGGGCTTGGCTCTGTTGGACTTGGGGAAAGCTTCTGACAGCTGCTCACAGAAACCATCTCTATAGCCCCCCTGCTAGCAAAACCTTGCCATGCAAATCCAATACAAATTCCTTTAATGATGGCCTTTCCTGAAGAAAGTCTGTGTATTCCATTAACAGTAACTGAAATATTTGTACAATTATTGTTACAGTTGAGAATTGTAATGGAATAAATAGAAAGGATGAAACATTTTGTAAGCAAATGCCAAGTTGAATAAGACAATAAATGATTGTTCTATCATGTTCCTGTAGAAGTCAATGTGAAAGCTCTCACTGATTTTGATAGTAGCACAGTGGATCCCAAAGTCTATGTATCTACTTCTCAAGGACCAGGGTCCAGGGCTTGCTTTCTGGCCCAGAGGACAAGTGACATGGTGTGGCCTATGTTTCATATGACTAAATGCTCCATCATACCATTTATCCCACCCACAGTGCTTACCAGCACTTCCTGTCTCCCTGAACCACATCTGGGCATTATCTGAGAGTAGCATAGGCCAAAACTGTGAATGGGAATGTGCTAACAAGTAAAATGTATGGACAATTGCACTCCATGGCCGAAACCTGAATCCTTCCCTTTGCTTACTCATATAGATGTAACCACAGAAGCTCACAGAATTATTTGGGTTCCTATTTATAGCAAATTTTTGAAGAGACTTTAATCATGTACTTTAAATACAGAATTATTTATTTTCCATAATATAAAAAAAACCTCATAAGCAATTAATTTATGACTACTTAAAAAAGAACCAGATTAATTTTTAGGTGAATTTTGGTAAACCTGTATTAAAGTCTCAAATGTGAAAGCTATTCTAGTAATTTGGAAGAGCATTAAGAGTGACAGGTCAGCAAAGGGCAACCTTATGTGCCTTATAAATCCAACTATGGATTTTCTTTTAAGTCAGTGTATCTACTTATTTATCATCAGATAGAAGATCACAGTTCATCAAAGTTTACCAAGCTGTCTTGGTAAATTTTAAGCATGTGATTGCCCTGTTTAAATTGATGAGAATAGTAACATTTCCAAGATAAAATATATTTTAAAAACATGTTGAATTGCACAGAGGTTCTCACATAGTTTTGTATTTATTTAGGAAAAAATTTGCTTGGTGAAGAATTCCATTTGACACCTCTATGGATTTTGGTGATGTCCTTAATGTACAGATAGTAAAAAAGAAAAGGATTTGATTCTTATTTTGAAAAATAAACACAGACCCCCAATTCTCCAGGTCTTCATTTGTGGTGACAAAACTTTTTCTTTGCCATATAAGTACAGAAAATACTTATCATGAACAAATAGTCCAAAATACTCCACATGACCTTGTATTACCAAAATTAAATTTTGAAAAATTTACTGGTTTTATTTAAAGGATGTTCTATTTTGACTATTTTAAATACTTAAAGCAACATTATGTTGCTCTTGGAAATATTTTAATGTTTTACTCTGTATGTAAAAAACACATCCAATGATACTCTATCAGGTAGTGACACTAGTGCAATCATTTTTTTATTCCTGTCATTCTGATGGGTGACATTTAATGTACGGTGAAGGGCAACAATGAATTATTACACACTATAAACTAGATAACTCCTTTGCTGTGATGCTCAGTGTTAAACTAATCTGCTGTCAAGAAGGCTGTTGCAATATTGAATAGAAATGCCAAACTTGTATAAACTTAGAATGAGCTCACCCCATCTTTTTTTAAGAAATCCATATTTTTTTGCATTTCACAATATAATTTCACACTTCATTAT
The DNA here is from genome assembly GCF_011004875.1 of Balearica regulorum gibbericeps. Taxonomy (NCBI): domain Eukaryota; kingdom Metazoa; phylum Chordata; class Aves; order Gruiformes; family Gruidae; genus Balearica; species Balearica regulorum. Next base: position 47,063,102 of record NC_046186.1, read on the forward strand.
GTGCCTTTAGGAGGTCCTCTGCAGTACTCTACTTCTTCCCCCAAATTTGTGTCAAGTTCTTGAAGTATTGAGGGTCAAAAAAGTGCTTCACTTTTAAGAGAGGGAGCATTTGAATTTCTCATGTACCCTTCTTATACAGTGTTTTCTTCTTTTAAAGAGAAATACTGATTAACCTATTACTTTATATTACTACTGTAGAATGGAGAATCACTGTTGTATATTACTAATTTACTGTCTTATCTATAGATATAGATTAACCGTTGTTAATTTGTTTGGGCCGAGATAGTAAGATCTTCAAATCAGTAGTACATATGAGTCCCTTCTTACTGCAAACTTGCCAGTCATTCAGCTCTAAAACTTTAACAGCAATAAACAGTATAAGCAACTTTGCAAGGGCCAATATAGTGTTACACAGTGTTGTATTAAACTACGCCAAACACTTGCCGACAACTTTTCCTAATAACACATATTTGGAGATATAGACAAATATAGGATATGATATGATAATGTTTAAGACTTAAAAGTAATTTTACAGACACAGTGGTTGACGTGTGTTTTTATTTAAAAAAAAAAAAAAGTGACGCAATGCTTGTGCAGCTCCTATCTGCTACATAGGATGTTGAGATTCCCTGAGATAGGAAGACTGACTCTGAAGATGAAACAGCCTAATTAGTATTTTGGTAAACTTGTTTCTGAGAACTTAGCCCACCCTTGCCAAAATTTGTTTCAGTGTAGGAATGCTACAAAACCTGGTGAAGTTCATCACAGTAATAGTACAGGGGGTTTTAGGTTATAGACCACCAGAAATACAAGCACCAACATTCTCCAGGTAAAATGAGATGAATCATTTTGATCAGTAAAGTTTACTTTTTTTTTTAAATTTCTTGTGTAAAATATATGATTTTTTTCCCCTAAAGCATGAAAGTCTCCTATTTTTTTTTATAATGTGGTAGAGCATGAGGTAGATATCCATGTGTGTTATTTCAAACTGTTGAACTAAGATATTGCTAGCATCTTGCTACTGCACACTGCATATTCTTTGAATATTCTTATATCAACAGACACAGATTTGCTGATTTTCTTTGATAATAACTTCTGAGTTGCAGATCAGAACTTCAGTTTCTAGGATTTATTAAAACCTTCTTGAAAGTGTGTTTTGGGGATATATGAGAATCCATGCTAAAATTACTCTTCAGTAGATTTCACAGTCTATCTGTAAGAACAGATCAATGAATATAGTAAGAGGGAGGAAAGTTATTTTATATATTCTTTTATATATTAAGCTTAGGAAAATTGTACTGTTTTTCTTACCATTTTAGGGTTACTTAATGAATCATTCTTAATTTAACAAAAAAATTAAATAAAATGGAGATAATAGACGCCTCTCTGGATAGACATAAACAGTATGTTTTGCAATAATTTTTTTGGATATTAAAGCAATTTAGAAATTGGGAAATAATAGATGTGGGTGGTTTTTTGTTTGTTTGTTTGTTTGTTTTTTAAATGAGATGTCAAATGATGTCAAGGTGTTTACTAGTTGTCAAAGGATGTCAAAGTGTTTACTAGTTATTCCTAGGCATGTGATTTTTTAAAGGTAAAACTTCGTAATACACAGAATGTAATTTTTTTTGTTGCCACATGCCAGAAAGATAACTACTGTTGTTCAAATCTTTGCAATTTTATTACAATTAAAGATCCAACTATTTCTTAGTTTGGGCTAAAATAATGCAAATTTACTATATATATTTAAAAAATCCTTTTTAACATGGTAAAACTGTTCAGATTAGAGTGCAGGACCATATGAGGAGAAATGATGAAAATATAGGGAAGAGAGAATTATGTGGAGAAGATAAATCATACTTTCCTACTTACCCTTTTTCAGTATGCAGAAAAGGAAGGAATGTTAAATCAAATTGAAAGTAACGAATTTAAAACAGAAAAAAAGAATTTAATTCATTTTTTTGTAAATTGATAATTAACCTCTGGAACTTGTCTCAGACTAAAATAAAAAATGAGTGCTTTGTAATAAAGCTACAATGATTAGAAATGCAAGTGCATCTGAGGTAATATTTCATGTGTAAAGCAACTGGTGGAGGATATAAAGAAACTTTCCCTGTAGTGCGTGGCCAATTTTCAATTTTGTTGTAGTTTTCAACTTTCTATTTTTTTGCAGCTCCATATGAAATGCTAGTACTAATACTAGACAGAAACAGAATATAGTTTTTTTTGTAGCAATTTTTATTAACTGTTTTCCCTAGTCCAGAGAGCAGTACAGTTGAGGAAAAAAAATTAAAAAAATCATTCCTCAGTGTGGAAAATAGCAGACACCATGAATTTCTCATGTTAATATTTACTATGCTCCATTAAAAAATAACATTCCCACTTATTATGACAATTTTAGTGAAATAATAAATATACCTCATAGACAGTGCTGTGTAATGTCACTTTATTTCATGTTCTATGCATTTCATTAACCTGTCTACACTGTCTGTTGTGTAAATTATTTGTGCATCAGATAAGTCCACAGTTTAGTTCATAGATTTGGGAAATATTACTGCAAACTCTAGGTCTATTATGGTGTCCACTGAAGATCATGGAAAATATTTCCATCAACTTCTGTAGACATTAGCTAAGGTCCATTTGAACATAAAAACCAGTAAAGATAACATGGAATGCAGCTAAGTAGAAGAAAAGGGTAATTCAATGAGGTGAACACATATAGGGTAAAATGTTCTCCTGAGTTTATTGAGTTAGTATTTGAAGCAATGGTGAAAAATATGGCCGTGAATTTGGGCCTTTATGAATGTTACCGGCATCATGACCATTACGAAGCAAAAGCTGCAACTGTCATCTAAGTTGGTTCAGAATATGCACCTGAATATTTATTTTATTGTAGTAAGTGACAATTAGGTAAGTTTTTCCCTACTTCCCTGTTAATAATTCCTGGTTTGCACATGTATTTCTAGCAGTTCAATTAGGTTAAATGGCATGTGTTGAGACTGAAAACTGTTGTTGATTAAAATAATTTATAAATCATGACAGACAGAGTGGTAAACAGGTAGGCTTTCACTCTTGTGAAAAAGAAATTTCAAGAATCATAAACATTTTGGTTAATGCATTTGTCAGTTAAAGACATTAATGGGGGGGGGGAACAAAATTTGATTCTTAATGAGGTACAGGTAACTTTTAATTTAGGTGAAGGTTTGTTTTTTTTTCCCAGACATGTTGAATAACTGCTGATGTTCGAGCAGTTTTATCTATAATAATAAATATGACCTTTTTTTTTTTTTACAGTCTAAAGATCAAAAAGAAATTGTGCATAGTATCTTTAAAAGTGTCTCTACCTGTTTACTCTGCTGTCATTATTAAAAATCACACAAACAAATATCCTACTTTTATTTATTGTATGTAATTTTGACATTCAGTTTTAAAAAGGCATAAAAATGCACATAAAATAATTGGTGCTCATAACTAATCATAAAACTTAATGTGATAGTATATATTTTATACGATAACTAGTAATTTTGTGTAAATTAAATATATATTTATCCATATTTTATCTTTGACTATGTAGATTCAGCACAAGTTAGTGCCTATAAAGTTAAAATATTGCTAGGGCAACCCAGATATGAATCTGCTGTGTCTCATGCAGTCTTACATTATACTAAATTGTGACATAAAAGCAAATATGTTTAGTTAAATTGTTAGTGACATCCTTTCCTTTGAGAATACTTCATCAAAATGTGGCTTAGTTATTTGATGCTTACAATAATACTGCTTGAATTTTCACCCAGTTAATCCAAGAAAATCCATTGGAATATTCAGTTCTTTGCATTACTTTTAATTTTTTTCTTTTTAGTTGATTAAAATTCAGACATCTTTTTTCAGGTCAAAAGAGATCAGTACAATAGTTTTACCACCGAATTTTGGTTTTGTTTTAAAGAACACCAAGAAAAAAGAGTTTGTGGTCAGGTGAAAATATTTTTGCTGAATTGCCTAATGTGTTATGACTTCTTCATTTACAATACTGTTCTTTTGCATGAACTTTTTCCTGCTTCATTCTCAAATTTAAAGCCACTCTGCCATGAAGAATGTATGTGTAAGAACTTATTTTATAGCAGGACAAAATTATTCATTCATAGTATAAACCAAGTTAAACTTGGATAGATGAATAGTAGTGTTATTCCAAGTGAGCTACAGTAAGATTTGGGTCCATTCTGTCAGTCCTTAATCAAAGAAGCATGGACAAAGTAGTGGCAGTTTCTCCTTTGTTAATAATTTTATTCTCTACTTATTGCTTAATGAAAGCTAAGGAAGTTTGGAAGGATAAACCAAAATGAATTACATGCGTATTTCTACAGGGAGAATATGACTTGAAGATTAAGTTGTTGCAGTTGAACTCGGCTCAAAGTGCAGTTTGTTGGAAGTACGTTACATAAGTTTATTGAGGAAGGTCTGCTCTTAAGTAATGTATCCAAACCGAAACAGCAATTTGTTTTACTTTTGGTCTTTAAAATTCTGAAGCAGGGATATTTTGCATGTGAAAATGAATAAGAAAGAAATATAATCAATCTCCTTAGCCTTTATCTCTTCTCTTTATTTATTTTCATTTTTCTGGCTAATTTGTGCCCTAAACCTAAAACTCAGGTTGAATAGTTTGAGAAATGTTTGTGACAATATAGTAATCCTTTTTATAATTCTGAACAGTTCTTCCTCATTTATAATGAAAAGAAAATGTTTTGTTTGAAGTTTTAAAGTGTAGAGTCAAATGAGAATTTTTTTAAACAAGTATTTGAAAGTATATATTTCTCTAGTTGCCACCTTCCTCTTGTTTGATTGTAAAATATGAAAAACTAGTTCTGTTTCATGTAGGTAGACAATAATTGCTTAGGCAAAATTGAAAGGAATAACGAATATTTCTTGAGCTGCTTCATTTTACTGATTTTTATCAGATATAGATAAAGGAGAAAAGAGAAATCTTGCATTGCCCGAGACTGTGAGGAATTTTATAGCTGAATGAGTGTTAAGGTAGTATTAAGCAGGATTCTTAAGAGCATGAACTAGAAGTGATTTGTTTTTTCAGTTTTCTCAAGAGATCTAGTGATCATGCATTACTGGTATTGACTGTTGCCTGACTTAATAACAGAATTAATTATTGCCCTTTTTACTTTCTTTCTGTTACTCAAAACTGAAAAGAATCATTGCTGGTCATACTACCTTTAGATTAGATTGCCTCAGTTGAATAAACATAGCTGAGCCAGAACAAAGCTACTGAATGTGTTCTCAGCTTAACTAGGAGTGGCTTCATGAATTGCACCGCAATTTTATTGTTCTTTTTCATTGTAAACAAAACTAGTAGACATTGTAAACACAGCTACTAGTAAAATGAAGACAAGTTTAGCATGATAACAACATCATTGCTAAAGATTTCTACAACTTCTGTAGCTGAATTGAAGAAAACAATGGCAACAATTCCAATAGTATAAATCCAGAATGTTCAGAATGTATACATGTGCAATCCTCGGCTCTTCCAAGTTTGTGTAATTGTAACTGAAATTCTTACTCAGGTACAATTGAGCCCCCCCAGAGAGAACCTAGAGCAATAATTGTTATGCTCCAGTGCATTCCTGCTGGTGTTTCCTTTCTCCTAGAACTGAGTTGACATTAGTTCTGCAGTCTGTTGGTGGCTGCAATAACAATCCGTAACAAAGTACATCTAGCAGGAATATTCTTCCTGGAGCCGAAGCTGCGTCAATAGCAAAAAACTTCTCTTAAGGAAACTATAGGTACCCAGACAACACAGAGACTATGCTCTGAAAACAAACAAAAAAACCCCAAATAAATACCGCTCTTCCCCTCCAAAAATTATTCTTTTCGCATTGCAAGAAGGAGGTATTTCTATGCTATTTTTATTTATTTAGTTATTTTTTAAATGGGACACTACCATGATGCATATAGTATTCTATTGGCTTTGTTCCATGAGTGATTTTTATATCAGCTTTTTGGGCTGGTTTTTTACTAGTATTATTTTTAATTTTGTGTGTAACAGTATTATGTATGTGTCAGTTTGACAGTAGTAGTTTTAAACTTACTTATATACTAAAGAAACCTGTATATACATTTAAACAATTCTCTACTCATGTGGAATACACAATCAGTAAATGCACTACTTTTCCTTAGGAGAATGGGTGAACTTCACATGACCATCATCCCACAGGGCTCAAAACTGAACTGTAGATTTTGTTAGAAATGTTCATTAAAGGGTAGACCACAGTTTTCTACTTACACAGCTCTCATTTGCTTTTCTTCAGGAAGTGGACAGGTGGTGATTTTGAATACCTCATCTTTCTATAATCCTATGATAATTGCATCCATTTAGTCTACCATGTAGGGCATCCATGCATTTTAATCTTTTGTTTACAGCTACCCAGCACTTCTCATGCTTTGCTGTTGAACGCTAATGGAGAGCTCAGGTCTTAGCTTATTCAGAATAAAAGAAGCAGTTAGCCACGAGCTTTGAAAATGATAGCCTCACTAAACTACTTAATAAATTGCTCAAGTGTTATTTTTACACATACTTCTGAGAGATTGCTTCCAAATGGTTAATTTCTCAGGAGAGGCTTTTATGAATATGCATTGATTAAAGTGATAGAGTATGAGTTTGAGTGCATTTCTGCATTTTGCTATTGTTTTGTGGCTTTTAGTGCCATTAATTGAAAAATTTGTCAAACCTGTATAATGCAGTTCCCCAAAACCTTTACTAAACAATTCATTAGGATTCAGTATCTCTTAAATGATGGCAATTTAAGGCAGAATCTGTCAGATACAAAACACCTGACATTTTTGTCTTCTAATGTACTTCCAGGAAATATATACGTATGAAAAGATATAATTAAGATAACTTGCCAGAGGACATGAAAAAGTCTTTAGGGAATCATAGAAAAAATCAAATTGTTCACAAGGATATACCATAAAACAGAACTCAAACACTGCTTAATCTGACTAGGAGTGAACACTATGATATGCTCAGACTCATACCAAATGTGAAGCTATATTCTACACAGATCTCAGAAATTTAAGAGCCAGTTTTCCAGATATACTGCACTGCTTTTCTCCATTCTTTCTCCAGAAATATGCATTATGAAATTATAGCTTAGTAATAGAAACAATAGCAATAACAATTATTAACTTTTTTATGTTAAAAATAATCTTCAGAATAGTAATACTATTTCTTTCATAATAAATCCAGCCTTTATATTTGTATTTTGCAGTAGGTTTATCCCAACTGATTCCTTCTATTTACTGAGTGGAGCATCTTCTGCCACATTAGAAATCTCCAAGCAAGTAGGAGCAGACTGTTACTTACACATGGCCTAGACTGCATAATGGACAAAACACATAAATGAAGTGCACTGTTCTCTGCAGTTCCTGTTCTTTTGATGGTCTTAGCATCAAGGATTGTTCAACTTCCATTTAGATAGTAGCACAGCCTTTCTGGCCAGTGTTAGTTTCTTTATTTCATAACATTTAAAGATTAGACAAAGGGAAATGATTCTTACAACCAAAATATAAAAATAAGGAACAGATCTCCAATGAATAAGAGTCAGATCTTCCCCATGACTTTTAAAGTTATTTACAGGCAGTACTACAGCCTGAAGAAAGGGAGGGAAGTTCTGATGCAGTTGATAGAATCCCAGCAGGTAGTTCGACCTGCTACTAACTTATTTTCCTATTTCTGACAGTAATACCTAGCATGCCAGTGAGCCACCTAACAACTGTAAGTGACCTTCCTCTTGCCACTTTTCAATTGCACTCCAGGCAAGGGATAAAGAGCAAAGAAACAAACAATAAGAGACCGAACTCTGAATTAGTACTGTGATGTGAAATAAAAATAAAAAGGATGAATTGACAACAGGAAGAATGGTATCTTGTAAGATGCTTTGCATTTGCATTCAAATATGTAAAATAATTTTAAATATAAACAAATGCTATTGTTGTCAGATATGGGCCCAAACCAAATACTTAGACTTCTAGAAAAGTAACCTTTTACTTTGCTCTACTCCCCCTTTTTGATATTTTCTACATATTCAAAATTCTGGATATTTGTATATTTCTAGAACTCTGCATTTTGATCAGTTTTTACAGTACACATAGAAGAGAGGTATAGAGTTTAATTTCAGAACTGTGTTTAAGAGTGTTTGGGTACAGAATATAGAATCTTGGATAACTTACCTTTGCTTGAAACATCTTTCTTTTCTCGGTCTGTTTAAAAAACTGATTTAGGTTTTCTTTCTGTTTATTTCAAGTTAACTATTCTTAATTCTAATTATTACTTGGATTTGTTAATGTTAATTGTTTTTCCTATTCAATGTTGAATATGACTCTCACTGTCTTCATATTATGTGGTAGATAATGAATTATCACCTGAAATATAGCAGGGCTGAGCACTGAGACAATATATACTGCTTTTGTCAGAAAGGAATTAGAATTGTGCATTTAACATTTAAAGAGTAATTAATCTGAAACAACTTAGGGAACGCATTTGCCCAGATAGCAGTTGAAATGCAATTCCAGCACAAGTTTAAGTATGGCTAGTAGTTTTTGTTCATATATTTTATATATTTGCATATTTATATCTACATGTGCGTATGGATGTGTATCTACATGGGTGATGGCTATCTGTGTGATTTGTATCTAAATATCCTGATACTTTTACAAATCCTACTATCAGGTGGCTTTTTTCAATATCAGTGGTGAAACTGCCTTTTACTCGGGGCCTCAAGCGTTGCAGGTTTTCCCACAGCTGTAGTGGAGGTAAGGCTGGATACTCTTCGCACATGTCAGCTGATCTAAAACCTCAGGGGTACAGGCTCAGGGGTGGAGTTACAACTTCCTTGGTACCATTCCAGTTCACATGGACGGAGATGGTCCTCTGGGAGCGTTTACCAGCATTAGGATTACCACTATTACTCTTCTCTGTAAACAGTACACAGAGAGTAAGTTAAGCCAGGCTCAGTGGAAGAAACCACAGCTATCTTCCATTGACCTCAAAGTGTTCAGTAAATTACCCTCAAAATCGGTCATTGCGTTTCTTCATAAAGAAGTGCCTTATAGATTTAAGGAATTGTTTTACTCTTTGAAATGCATCTGTGCGGGTTTAAGTGGATGTGAAGATCTGTCTCCTCACTCCCACCTCCCTGTTTTTAAGTTGTCAGTAAAAGGGAAGTCTCCCTCTCTCTCCTTCTCTCTTATTTCCCCAGTAAAGTATGATATTCTATATAAACCTCTTAGGTAAATAATTTGCCAGACAAGCTATAAGGTTATGCTTATTTTTACAGTACATCAAAGCCATCCGATTGTTCGTAGTATTTTTTTCCTAACAGTAGTTACAATGCAATGATTTTGAAGGTTTCCTTAGTGTCATCTCTTAAAATCATTTGCTCAAACCATCAGGAGACGGTTAGTGATGAAGCTGAAAATAATTGGAGATTCAGCTTAACAGTTAAAATGTTCACTTAAGCTATATGGTCTTGTCTTTCTACCCTCTTAGAAATACATTTAGAATTATGGCATGTTTTGTCAATTTGTTGATTAAAAAAAAGCTGGAGAATTCTGTGAAAATGGTATAGACTAGAGAATTTTAAAAGCTTAAGTTGGTGAAGATTGCTCAAAGTATAATAGAAGAAAAGCTTCATTAGTGTTAGGGAGTCAAGCTTTTGACTTGGTGAAATTAGTTAATAGATCTCTAAATATCACTGGAAAGCAACCAATTGCTTAGATCAGAAGTAGTAAAACTTGATTAATTTTATCCCCAAAGAATGTAATTCTGTAAAAATATTCTTTGGTGAAAAACATTATGTCACTATATTCAAACCCACTTTTTTTAAAAAAACCAACAACTTATAATTCAAATTATAATGTTTCATGGACCCAGTATCTTCCATTAGCTCCCAAGTGTTTGTTAACTTACCCTCAAAATCTATCCTTGCGTTTTTACGTAAAGAAGTACTTTATATATGTAAATTGTACCTTAATAAAGTCTGATGAAATACAAGTGTGAGTAACTGCTACCATTCTGTTCAGCCATTACTGTTCAGGCTATAAAGTGCATTTAGCCTCCACACTAATTATAAAAGTAGTGATTCTTAATAATGGAATTTAAATTAATAATTAAACAGTAATTATTTATTTATAATTATTTGTTTTAAAGAGGATTAGATTTTTTTTTTTTTGACGTAGGACTGTAACCTGATATGTGAAGGAAGGCAATAATGTAATAGTAAAATGGCTGACATTTTTTCTTGACAGAATTACTGAATATTCATATTATAGTTAAATTCTCAGCCCCAAATAAATCTATGCTCACTGCTATAATAAAATAATAATACTCACTGCAGTCATGACATTTATGTCTCAGCTGGGCCTATCTTTTAAACAATCAATGTTTAAAAGGATTCTGTAAGCATTAGAAAGATAAAATAATACCTTTTTAGTTTTTCTGAAGCAGTTCACTATGTTATGAAGTTTGTAATTATAGAAAAACCACCTGATTTGCAATTAAGTCTCAGTGGAGTGTGTTGAAATCAGTTTAATTAATATAGAAACTGACCACAATTATTATAACTTTTATAATAGAACAGGATGGAAAGAATGAAAGAATGCTCAAGCAGTGTTGGAGAGATTACTAATATAAGACGACAGCCATAATTGTAAAATGATTTCTTATATCATAAGACTACTTGGATTTGTTTTGTGTTTCTTAGGATTGTTTAGTACACACTATAAAAACAAAAACAAACCAACAAATCCAAACTAAAACATCTCTTTTAAAAGCAAAGCTATAGTACTAGCTCCTTTAGAAGATTACAGTGTGGGTGAAAAAATAAGCAATGTTATTTTGAAGAAATAAAGTAGAATAGGTATCAATTGTAGTCTTCTTTTTTTCCCCTTCAGTAGAGTGGTGAATAATAATATGCTTCCCTGCAGCTATATATGACAGGCAAAATCTCTTTGCATGTAGTAATTAGTTTACAGCACCCTATAGCCTGGAGCCCAGCAGGAATTATTTGCAAGAAAGTACAATATAAACAAAAAGATTGTAAAGCAGGTAACTTGCTGCTTTGGTTGCCAACCAGTTCCTTCTTATGAGAAATACTTCTTATATTTTAGAGATGAATATAGACGGAAAGTTAAACCAGCAGAAGCTATAATAAAGCTATTGTGTTTTAGGTTGTGATTGTTGCTGGAAACAAGTGATAAACTTGGTGAACTTAGGCTATTTTAAATACAAAATGAAAATGTTTCATGGTTGTTTTTGCAATATAATGAATTGAACGAAGCAAATAAAATTTTATGTTTACAGACACTTGTAAAAGAAAAAATAGGAAAGAAAGAAGGATATCCCTCTTTCAGAATTTTTCTTGAAGTCTCTGAGGGATTTAGAGAACCCTTACATATGTCTCACTAAGATATACTTTGATTGAACCCAGAGTCAGACAAAGTATTTTTATGGAATATATTTAATAATTTGCTTTCATGCATATAGGGGCTACACCAATGACTTTGCTCACAGCAATAAGAATAACTGTCCCAAACTATTAAAGGCAGACCACAAAAATACCACAGTCTGAAAATTTAGCCTTGTGAAAAGCTTTCTTACGTTACCCTCTGCAACTGATAGTAATGTAATAATGAATATTCTTAGGTTATCCTTGTGGCAAGATAATATATGTTAGCTTGAATTCAATGAAGATAGTTTAAACTGATGAATTTGACCTTACAATCAACAGGACAGACAAAAGGAGAATACACAGATGATGGTGGTGACCTGCCTGGAATTAAGAAATGATCATTTAATCATGTTTGATTGTGGGTCTGTATTCTTAATAATCCCATGCATAGCACCTTAACAGTTTTTTTTCTCTTCAAAATAAATTTCATATCTGCAAGCAAAGTCATTGTATAGTTGAATAAACAAAAAACAACTCAGTATTAAGGTATCTTGGCCACGTATGCCTCTTATAACAATAGTTACTGCTCAAGAAAACATGGAAAGGGAGCCTATCAGAATCATAAGTGACTTCTAGACTGCTTGCAATGCATGCCTGCAACATGGTGCATTTAGCCTAAGTAAAAGCTAACTTGGGCTCTGAAAGCTAACTTACTTAAGTATCTGTGTGCTGTGGTGTAGGTTTAGATACTGTACTTCGTTGTTTGCTTACCTTCTACAAACTCATTATCCTACTTCAAAATTCTTAATACAAAAGTGGTTGTTTATTAGACGAAAGTGATATCAGATGACAAGGAAAGAAACTCTATGCTAGCTTGCCCATGCAGGTTTGATTTATACTATATTTTATGTATTTCACAATTTTCCTTCCTGTCTATTTCTTTAATATTCTAAATTCCGGAAAGGATACTGCTGAAAATAAACAGATTCAAAAGGTGTTTTGTTTTGTTTTGTTTTTAAAAGAAGGAAAATTTAATAGTTGTAAGCAGGAAATAATTTCTACTTTGGGATTGTGCATTTAGTGGACAGTCAAGGCTGATGCTGGAAATGCTTTGAAATGGACTATAGAGGAAGAAAGGGTTTCTTTCACTTAAATTACCAACAGATCTAGTTAGCTTATTGGACAGTCTGTGAAGGGGCCTAATATTTTCTACTGCGACTATATTTGTTAACTTCACTGTCACAGATGTTACTGACTAGGAGTGCTTCCATCATAAATATGTTATTTATTTCCCACATGACCTGTTTTGTTCAAAAGCAGAACAGTGCTCCTGAGAGATTAGTTTCTACTTGGCTAAATAGTGGCAGTAATTGTCTGATTGAATGAACAATAACCTGTATTTTTCCCTCTAATACAAAAAAATGAGTTTCTATGTATAAACTTGCAAAATTATTTTTCTTAAATATATTTAAATTTTTATAGTAATATTTTTCCATAGGCTAAATAATACATATTCCTATATATTTTTATATACTAAACAGTATATATTCTTATTCAACAATAATTTTATGTTCCTGATTTCTGAGATGCCTGCCTTAAGATGCATAACCATCCATTATTAAAAAACTCAGAAATATTAGATGGTCCTTGATATCGCATATCAAGCTCCTGGAAAATGAGACCTGTCTATCTTTTAACAATTTATGGGTCAAACACGTCAGAGAGGCCAGGCTCCATCAGTCTCCTTGGCTACGTTTGTTCCGTTGCGTAGCTTATGCTTGAAGACAAACTTGCATATAATCCATATTTCCTATATCCTTGTACACAAGGTCAGCTTGCATATTAACTCCTTCAGGCAGGTTACATAGCAATCTTGAGCCCCACTTGAGCAGTTAACAAAGTCTGCTCACTGCAGTCTTGTCTTCTCATGTAAATACGTGTCTCCTAGGGAATATGATAGATTTATACAATAAACTGAGTTGGAAGAGACTTCTGGTTGTTATCTGCTCTAATCCCTAACACTGAAAGCTGGGAGAACTTTGAAAATTTCCCAGAGCCATGCCCAAGTCAAGTTTTGGACATCTCCAGAGATGGAGATTGCACAGCTTACCTGTAACATGTTCCAGTGCTTAAGCACTCCCACTGTGAAAAACTCTTATGTCCACACAGAATTTATTTTTCTGCCTTTTGTCCTTTCTCTGTATGTCTCCAGGAAGAATCTAAGTCCATCTACCCTTCAGGTAGCTGAAAACAGCAACTAGATCTTCCTCTCTTTTTATTTCTGCAGGCTGAAACCCAGCTTTCTCATTGTCATCTTCTACATCATGCACTCTAGTTCTCTGACCTTCTTGATGATCTCTACTGGACTCCAGTGTGTCCATATTTTTCTTTACTGGGTGGCCCAGATCTGGACACAGAGATAAGCCATGTGATTGCCCAATAGGCAGAACAGTCACTTCTCTTGGCTTTCTGGATGTACTTTTGCTAGTACAGACTGGTATGTGGCTAGCATTTATTGCTTTTAGGACATCCATATTAACTCTGTCCACCAGGACATCCAGGTCCTTTTCTGCAGAGCCTCCTTACAGCCAGTTAGTGCCCACCTGTACTGTGCATGGTGTCTCTGACAATTCCAAACTGCAAGACTTTTCATCTGCCTTTGTTAAACCTCATGAGGTTTTGGTTAGACCATTCTTTCATCTTGCCAAATTCCCTCTGAATAGCAGTCCTGCTCTCTTTTCCTTGATTGACTTTATGCAGAAAGTTGCTGGGGTACATTCCATTCCACTATCCAGGAAGTCGATGATGCTGATGAAGCTATTAAACAGCTTTGGCTCTTGTATCAACTCAATGAGAAATACTGTTCATTATCGGCTCTTCAAGTCTGGAAGTCCAGATAACTTTTTCTCCATCTTGCAATCCAGTGACATCCAGGCATGACCTTCCCAATTTGGCAATAAAGATTCTATAGGATACTCTGATAAAAAGTCACTAAAATCAAGATAACATCTACTGCTCTCCTCTCATCCACAGAGCTATTCTTCTTATCATGGAAAGTAGTTAAGTTGGTTAGGTACGATTTGTCCTTGGTAAGTCTGCTCTGTCTCTTCTGAAATACCTTGTCCTTTTTCTGTCTGGTAGTGGCTTCCAGGAGGACTTTTCCCATAATCTTCCCAGAGACTGAACTGGGGTTTACTGGTCTGTAATTCCCTGGATCTTCCTCCTTGCCCTTATGGAAGATAGGTGTGACATTTTCCTTTTCTAGCCATCAGGGATTTACTTTGATGAATGTGACTTGATGAAGAGGTCTGTCTCTACAAATTTTCTCCATCTGTTTACTAAAAGTAAGTTTAGAACGGGACAGTGGAAAATACTTCCTTTTTTTGGAGGAATTCTTGAAAGTTATAGGCCTATCTTTTGACTATGCTGCAATGGTTACTTTATAGAGGAAATAATGAATGGAGACGAGTTTTGCTTGATAAAGTTTTCAAAACTAATCAGTATCGTAAATGGAGTTTCCTTCATGGACCTGCCTACTATAAACCTCCTGGTTTACGTCAGATGAGGATCACCCCAAAAATTTGTAATAGTCAACGCCAAAAAAGAGTAACCTTCAACTAGAGATAGATGGTGTTCTTGCATTCAATAATGTTAAGACATGTCTATTAATATTTTCAGCTTAGTATTGTTTCTTTTTCTGTTTACAGAATACTTCCAGGGCTGTCCAAGGATAAATTCTAATCAGCCAAACTGAGATGGCTGTTAACAGTACTTTTATTTCACAGATAGGTACCAGGCAGGACTGGCTGTTTATGTAATGCATTATTATAACGGTAAGCCTTGATTTATTGAAAATCAGTGCTCATTTCATCCCTCTGATGGGGATAACAATAGGCTTCTATAGGTGAGTATGCTACCATAAATGAAAACAGTTCATTAACACGTGAAAAATTAAGACAAAAATTGGGCTTTTTATATAGACGCAGTAGCAGGAATATACAGAGTGCTTGATGATACCTTTTCTGGACTTCTATAAGCATTTATTAAGTTATTATCTCTCCATCAGACATGTCTAATGCTTCGTACTTGAATCATAGAACCCCAGGGGGACAGAAAGCATATATAGCTCTGTTGTGGCCTTCAGATATGTAGCATACCCCTTCTAGACATTCCCTAGTATGTTTGCCTGCTAACTCAACTAACTATATTATGTGTAAACTTTAATATATAAAATGTATATATATTTTTTTTTCCCCTGCACAGACTATAAATAATCATAAGAAAGTCCTGGAACAAACAGTTAATTTCTTCTACTCTTTCAGCCTTCTCTTTCCTTGCCAGGTTCAGGTAGAAAATTAATTGAATACTGGTAGACTATTTCTGGTTTTAATATTGGTTTCTTTACTATGACAGAATGGATACTTTTTTTTTTAAAGTCCATATGAATTGAATCAGATATAAGAATGGTCACTATTACAAAGATGTTACTTTTTAAGGTAGAATGAAGACTGAATTCATTCAGATTATCCTCTTCATCTCCTTTGATCAATTTTTCTGTCAGATAAATGAGTTAGGAATACAGCACTATATTCCCGATCCTCTGTGACTTTTTTTTCTTGTCTCTGCTGACAGCCATTGTCACAGTCTATAATCAAAATTTTGGTTTCCCTTGCCCATTCTTTTTCTTTTTCAAATTAATTCTTCATTTCACCATGTATTTGGGTTTTTTTAATGCTGGTGCTAGGTGTATATCATTGTGTAAATTTCTATAGCCAACAGCAAACCTGCAGACTTATCTCTACAGCTGGTCTAATCCAGAACATGCTTTTGATTCCTTTAAGAATACAACCGTATCCTTAGAACGTCTTTAATGTAAAACTCACAGAGATATTGGCTTCCAGGGGTTTGTCTTTCTTGTTAATATTCTTTCCATATTCAAAATGGACTAAAACTTGCTAGTTATCTGGTCAGATAACCTAACTCGTTAGAGTTCAATCTGCTGTAGTCAGAACTGATCTTCACTTGATCTTCATAATTTCTCATTTCACATTAAATAACTTATTTTTGTGAATGTAGATAATTTTTTTTAGTATTTCCATTTGATATGGCACTGAGAATGCAAAGTATTTTCCATTGTTTTCTTGTTTTACAATATACTAAAAAGCAATATCCATTTATGCCCAAACAATTGGAGCACCACAGCTCAGTAAATTATTTACTGAGTTTGTTTGGAGATACAGAGAGGTATTATAAGCAGCAGCAACAAAAATATAGATAGAAAATACAACATCCTCTTTTTTTGTAGTCTCTTCCATTACATCTGAAGAAATCATACCTTTGGGGTAGTTTCTCTTCCTAATTCATGCAATTTTCTCTTTGCAAGTGTAAAGGAAAGATTATCTTGGCTGTGTTTTCTAATGATCTCTAAAGACATATTACCTTTCCAGTATTCAACTCAGAACGTTTGCCTGTGTGGACTTTGGATTTATCCATGCTTGACAGGGTTGCTATTTTAATCACTGTGGGTTTATTACTGTTGTGGTTTAACCTGTCAGGCAGCTAAAACAACCACACAGTCCTGTTTGCTCACTCCCTTTTCCCCCCCACCCCCACCCCCGTGGGATGGGAGTGAGAATCGAAAATCAAGAAAACAGGTAAAATTTGTGGGTTGAGATAAAGGCAGTTTAATAGGACAGAAAAGGAAGACAATAATAATAGTAATAATAATAATAAAATACAAACCAAACGATGCACAGCACAGCTGCTTACCAACTGAAGCCAATACTCAGCTAGTTCTCAAGCTGAACTGTCTCCCAGCCCACCTCCCACTTATATATGGAGCATGATGTCATATGTTATGGAATATCCCTTTGGTCAGTTTGGGTCAGCTGTCCTAACTGTGTCCTCTTACAGTTTCTTGGGTGCACCCCACCTTCTCGTTGGCAGGCCAGTATGAGAAGTTGAAGAGCCCTTAACTGCTTTGCAACAACTAAAAACGTCAAGGCATTATCAATATCATTCTTATACTAAATCCAATACACAGCACTGTACCAGCTACTAGGAAGAAAATTAACTCTATCCCAGCCAAACTCAGGACAATTACTCAAGAGCATGCAAAGTCTACATATTTCAATAGGTCATAGCACACAGCTTTAGCAGATGTAGAGTCTATGCCAATCAAATCCTAATTTTGTATCAGTGCAATGGGCAAGGAAATAAAGAACTCCTAGTGTTTACAGGGGCATGGATTTTCTATGTTTAAATGCTATGTGTTTTTTCCCTTGGTCCTCAAAATATAATAATTTTATTCAAGAGAATAATGTTCTCCAAAAGCAAACTAGTGGAAAGGGATGATCCCTACAGTTCTCATGTGATTGATTCTTATTTTGTGGAAGGGTATCAGCTGGAGAATTTGAACTACAATTTTTAAGAATGACCATAGTCTCTGTACATTTAAGCATTACCTTTAGGACAGCAGCACCTTGCAGTATCTCAGAAACCAAAAAAAATCAGTGATTGTGATTGTTTCTTACAGTTCCCCAGATGTTCCTCACACTGTATGAAAGAGAGGACTATATCCTCAGTGGCTTTTGCTGCAGTTACTCAGATCCACTTATATTAGAATAATTTTCCTGAAAGAACCCATAGAAGAAACCCATCAACTTTAAAATAAGTTATTAAAAAAATGAAGGCCTTTTGAGAATATAGCTTCTATTGCCAGATTGTCCATTATAATTTTGACATTATTGTCCATAAATTCATTTGAAAATTATAAAATTAACCCATAAAAGCAGCACTGAAGTAATTAACTGTTATAATATGAGTAAAATCCTAGCATAGAAGATGAGAGTTTTCTGGCTGCTGCCTATTTTAATTAAAATAATTATAAACATGAGATTTTAGAACACTTCATACCAGAACACAGCATGCCTGGAATTTCATCTCTGGTGCCAAATTACAAAGAATTAAAGGAGAAAAAACAATTTTCGACAGTATTCTTCACTGATGAGTATTGATAGAACCTAAGTTATAGTCTAAGATAATATATTGTATGTATATGCAAGCACAGATTTATCACAGAAAGATATATTAACTCCTGCATTAGGAGCACTTCCTTTGGTGCATAAACATATGATGCAGAAACATGTCCATAGCTACACTGCCTTATCCCCTCACTCCTTCCGAGATCAGGCTTGTAACTAAATCGTTATCTTTTATATATATTCAAGTCACAAACAGAATAATATATGATTAGCCTTATAGTTTAACCATGCTGATATATAAAAGACTGATTTCATTTTACTACTGTCCATATTTCACATTTAAACAGACTAGTTTCTTTTTCCACTAAAAATACCAAAATATCCAGTACTCCCTCTCACCCCCAAATAGAGGAGGCCAAGCTTTATTTCTTAGTGTTAAAGGAATATATTACCACACTTCCTCTGAATTCAGCTTCCATAAAGTTGAGTCTGGTCTTTATATTTGAACACAGGACACTGTATAATGCCTTCTTTTTCTCTGAGGAGGCAAAAGACCCATAAACGTTTTCTCCCTGTGGCAAACATAATTTTAAAATGTTTCAGCAGTCACCTAATGTACCAAAACCAGTAGCAATGATGCAATACAGTGCTATTGAACCCAGGAAATGGGGATACTGTAAAATGTGTAACATTAATTTATAAGCTCTGAAGATAAGCAAGTCAATCATCTGTCAAATAGGAACCTTTAGGAAACTGGAAATTTTTTTTTTTTTTTTTTTTTTTTTGCATACTATAAGTTTGGGCCTGCAAATCTGTCAAATATGTTTAAATCAAAAGAAATCACATGTGCTAGTCAGTACTTGGAAGGAAGAGCTCTAAGGAAAAATCAAGTACTGCAGGCATAGTTTAGGGTGACATTAATATTTTTGTTAAGGTTGGTATTGATCAATAACGACACACTGTGATACAGGAGCATATCTCCTGTCTTTTAGGTAAAAAGTAAATAGAAGTTCTGTACAAATAATGATCTTTAGAGATTCTTTTGGGTTTATTGTAATGTGAACCCAGCAAGGAATGGTGTTTTGTCTAGTTTATGTTTTATAAGAAGTGGATAAGGCAGATAGATAGATAGCAATTGTATAATCTTACAGTGCCCTAAGTAAGTATTAATGTGAAGCTGAAGTTCTATTACGTGGTTTACGACAGGGTTATTAAATGACTAAGGAAATTTTAGGCAGTTCAAGCAATAGGGAAACCTAGAGCTTGGAGTTAAGCTCTAAAGCAAGTGTGTTTAGAGGGAACACAGAGACCAAACTGTCTCATTCTAGTATCCAAAAACCTGCAAGTACTCTGAACTGTAAATGGCCTGAAGAAATAAAAAGGAAATACAGGGAGAAAGGCTGTGTCCGAAAACACCCTTTTTCTGCTCTTTATGGCTGTCTTCACATTGTAATAATAAGCTGATAAGGTTTTATTTGGACTCAGAAAAAGTAATTACCTATATTTTAACTCTCCTCAAGTGTATTATTGTTCATGACATAATGTATAATTTATTGACCAGAGCTGTCTAGGGATCCTCAGTGATGTAATTTTTTAGTGGGAAATCTGCCATAGCAAAACATTTCCAGAAAATGTGATGTTTTTTCTGAAACTCTCATATTCCTAATAGAATTTCTAGTCAAAATAAGAGAAGAAAGTAGAAGAAACAGGTGCCCCTGGAAAGTGAGTACAAGGGTTTTTACTATTTATGTCAGTTACTGACTGAAGAAAAACAAGTACTTGAATTTGGACTTTCTCCATTCCGTAGTAAATACCAAGGATGCAACAGAGATTTAATTCAGTTATCTAAGTACTGACTGTGGGCAGAAGTAGATGTCTACAGAAGAGTTAAAAGTATAAGGAAGTCTACAGCAGTACTTCTCTCAAGTACACTCCTACAAACACAAGAGTTTGCAGCTCTCGACTTGAAAAATTGTATTTCTTATACAGATTAAGATTTCTTTGAAAACCTGAAAAGTATCATGGACTGAGGAAAATTTGTCTCACCCAGGACTAAATAGCACAGTTTAAAATATGCTACTGACTTCAGAAAGCAAATAAGACATGTTTTCTGCCTAGAGAAGCATATAAGTCTAATTTGAGACATGACAGAACAAGTGAGCACAACAAATAGTGGGGGAGGGTGGGAGCTGAAGAGGGTTGCACTAAGAAGATTACATGGTTACTTAGGTTCATTTCATGCATATCTTGATAGTATCACTGTTTCATTTGTACATAACATTTCTAAAGATTCTGTAAATATTCCAGAAATAGCTGGAGAGGGCACAGAAAGAGAAGAGGGAGAAATGTGTGTGAGATTTGGCAGAAGTGAAAGAGGTGATGAAGGGAATCAATTCTGTATAGAAAATAACAGTCTATATTTGTGTACAGGCTCTTTTGTTTTCCTATGTGACTTTCAAGCCATCAAAAGACATTCAGATGGAGTGTGGGAACGTCCTTTGTACTGTGTGAGGGCAGGTGCTCAAACTATTGACCAGAACTCAGATCTCACATCCCAAGGAAGGGCTCTTGTTAGAGGAAGTGAGTCAATTCTATGTTGTGCAGAGTTAACCCTGGCTAAGGGCCAAATGCCCACCCAGCCACTCGCTTCCTCCCCTCTGCAACAGGACAAGGGGAGAAAATAGGATGAGAAAGCTCATGGGTCAAGATAAAGGCAGGGAGATTGCATACCAGTAACTGTCGAGGGCTAAAATAGATTCAGAAAGTGAGAAACAAAGACAAACACTGAAACAACACCTTTTCTCCTCCCTTTCCCAAGCTCAACATCACTCCTTCACTCTGGATTCCTCTACCCACCCCAGAGCAGTGAAGGGAGGATGGGAGCCAGTTTGCGGTCAATACATAGTGGTTTCTCTCTTGCTCCTTCCCCCTCACACTTCTCCTCTGCTCCAGAATGAACTTTGTCATGGGCTGCAGTCTTTCAGGAAAAAAGTCTGCTCCACTGTGGTTGTCTCCATGGGCTGCAGGGGAATCTCTACTTTGATGCCTGGAGCAATTCTTCCCTTCCTCCTTCTCTCACCTTTGTGTTCCTTCTGCCGTTTCTCACTTTTTTTTTTTTTTTTTTTCTTCCTCCCTTCTCCTTTCTTTCTGCCTGGCATTTTTTGCCATTTCTTAAATACACTTTTCCAGAGGTGTCACCATCTTTGCTGAAGGTCTCAGCTGTGTCCTGCAGGGGGGTCTGTTTGAGTCAGCTGGAACCAGCCATGTCCAGCACAGGGCAGCCCCTGGCCTCTTTTCTCAGAGGCCACACACTCAGCACTCTCCCAGCCCACATACTAAATCCTTCCCATGTATATTCAGTACAATTTTTTCTTTTTTTTTTTTCCCCTCCATCATTCTTACCCACCTTTTGTATGTCTACTAGCCAAGGTTCAGTAGGTGGACTTCCATCCTAGGTTTTCACTTGTGAGAGGGGTGCCCTCCTGGACATAAGCAACAGTGAATTCAAACCACTCAAGCTGAAGAGACCCTGGCATCCAAAAGTTTCTTAGCTTGCTGGTTTAGTCACTACATATGTTTGAAACAGGTTTTCTCTTCTATTAGGCACAGGTCTCAGTAGAAGGCTCATCACTGCGAATCAGAGGCACATACTATGCATCCCTGGACTGGGCATCTACTGAGTAAGCTCAGGCCCCTGGTTCTAAATGTTTTTGGTTGTATGGTTACAGGCCTGGGGCAGTCATCCTTCAAGATGAACTTGGAAATCATGAGGAGAGGATGCGCAACTCCAGAGTACTTCTGAAGGCAGAATAATATTGTCGGAAGTGTTTAGGCCAGGGCTAAACATAGGGCCGGGGAGTTGAACAGTTCAGAGGGGTTTGACTGCTAGACAGTAATATGGTTTTGAATGCTCTTTTGCCATTTTTCTTTGACTGCACTGTAGAGCTGAAGACACTGAAATTAATCTTGGCATAGCAAGACAGAGCGTGTGGTTTGCTTCTTCCATTACCCCACTGCCAGTAGCACCAGACATGAAATATAAATACAGAAAAAGGGAAAAAGAGGAAAGAGAGAGAAAGAGAGCGAGCAAGCACCTAGAAGAGGTGATAGAGTAACTGCTAGCCAGTCAGTGAAACTGTACCACAATATCTCTGGCTGCACAGAATTTTTCCAATTCTGGCCCACCAAAGGCAGGGATATCTAAGGAGATTCAGCAATGTATAGACTATGAGATTAATGTTTGCTTTACATCTCCACTTTCCCTACTGAGATAACTTTCAGTTTCAGCCATTCTCCCTTTCTCTGCCTCCTCCTGGCCTCATACTTATTTTCAAATAACAATGGAGTTAGTACAACTTCAGTTCAGTTTGCATTGTATAAATAGTTCCTTTTTTTTTTTTTTAATTGTTTTGAATCCTCAACTATGATTTTTAAACTCAGATTAAGAAAAGAATTTACTGATTGCCTGGATATTCAAAGGTCTTTCTATAAACTGAGATGAGACTTTTCCAAAGTAGTCTGTTTTCTATTTCTCCCAATCAAGTGGGAGAATTTATCAATTTACTCAGGGAAACTCATATTTAGGTAAATAATAGTAATGCTGTCTGGTAAAGAACAGCTTGTTATATAAAACAGCTTGATGTAGGCTATTTAGAAGGTAAATAATAATAAAAAAGCTATAATACGTATTGAGAATAATCCATTTTTGGAAGTAAAACCCAATTGTTTATTACTATCTAGATATAGGAATAAATGAATACAAATGAAGGATTAAAGATTCTCAATTATGTTAAGAGCAAATCATACAAATGGGAAAATCATATTGGATATATCAGTTTACTTGTGTCAGCAAAAAGGGGGAAAAATGTTTTCTAACACAAAAAATACTGTTTCTCTGAGTTGTGCTTCAGATACAGAAGTCAGGACAAGTTGTGACTCTAAGTATAAAGCCAGTTTTAAACAACTTATGTCAACTTTCTGGCCTCGGCAGAATTTGCAACAGCCAAGAGGTAATAGCTGCTTAATATTCCTGAGGCACCCTCCGCTGCTTAGGTATTAGAGCACCACATGCATGCATGGGGTTCTTGCTAATGTTCCTCCCCTTACCAAGTCTGGCTCATTGCCCACTTAGATTCCCTTTCCATTCAAGAAATCTTCACTGGGGAAGTCTTATCTTTCTGTCTTCTATTTCTAATGGGATATCTGGGCCTAATTTGCAGGCAAACTGTAGAAAACTTCTGAGCTGGTTCTACCCACTCCTAGGCTTTCTTCCCCTGTCATTTTAAATTTTTGCCTGTTCTGCTATGAATAGCACTGTCTTCAATGTTCATCTGCTACAATAATACTGCCTTTATTCTGTATCACTGGGTAACATTGTGCAGTTCAGGTCAACCTCACTTTCTGTTCTCCTAAGCTATTCATCTAATACTTTCAAGCTCTTTGTAGTCCTTTGCCCTCCTCAGTGTTCATAAGATCCTCCAAACTACTGCTCTCTGTGTTTTAATTAATGTGTTGCTTAAACCTTCTTCTGGATTGTTAATAAAAATGTTCATTAAAAATGGCTTAAAACTAACCATGGAGCAACTCTTTGGACATCTCCCCTACTATACCTTACTTGAGATATCTAAGAACTGTTTAGCCCAGGAATATCTATTTTTAAAGATTTCAATATATTTAGCAGAAGTGAGGATACATTGACTGTGGGAGAAGTCTACGATCAATGTGAAGTTCACATGCATTAAAAGATAGTAGTTTTAAATAAGTTTTCTTCAGAGTCTTGGCTGTCATTTAGCATTTAACTCTATCCACAGTTCTTCTGTTTAAGAAATGGATGGACTAAAGTTTTAGAAGTTCAAAAATTGTTTAAAGACTGAAATTAGAATAATTAATAAATGAAACAATAAGAACTTGACTACTGCTGCAAAAACTGAGTTTCTATGTATATCTTTGACTCATATTTCTAGCATACAATAATCCTTAATTACAATTGTAATATACTCTTTCTTTAATGTAGAATATAATGAATTTTAATAAACCTTTGGTTCACATCTGTAGAAACAAATATTTCAGTTATTACATACTTATACTAATTATCACATAGTAGTCTAAGAAATTTTTAATAGTTCTGACATATTTCAGTTATTTCTTCAGCGTATATCATTGAGTAAAACAGTACGAAATACCTAAGCACATTACAATCAAAAGAAAGATTGTTTTTTGTCTTCAGCAGGTTTGAGAACAGATCCATACTTAGTATATATTTTACAGTATTTCTTTTCAACAAATGAAAAAAGCCTTTCTTAGTTTATTTCAGATTTAAGCTATGAACAACCTGCACATTTCTGTAGCCCCCAAGGGTACATTTCTTTGGATTTAACTGTAGGACTAGTATCTAATACAACGGTAAAAGTAGGCAACTTTCATAAATCATTACGTATCCACTTTTACTAGATGATATTATTCCTGTATGATTCATGTTGCTTATAGCAGAAGTTTACAGTATAGTTTTTATGCTACCTGCATGTAAGTTAATTGAGTGTTTAATTTTTGAATATTAACCAGGAAGCTAAAGTTGTAGAAGAGTACGACAGGATATTTTCATTCATATAGTGAAGATTTTGGTCCTGATCCTGCAATAACTTATGTATTTGTATTTAATCCCTGCTCAATTAGATTTAACAGGATCCTATTAATGTTTAAGGTTAATGGAGTCTTTAGGCCATTTAAAGGCATAGTAGTAGAGCTATAGAACACACTTTTGTAAAGACGGTATGCAACTTGTACATGAATCTTGTGCCTTTCTAGACTTTGGATTGATCAATATCCCCTAAATTTAGAAACCTTAACATTAGTCTTTTAGGTATCTAAAAAGTCAGTCACATTAAGTTCCATTTATAACCAATGGAGAGGTGATGGTGATTGAATGTAACTATTTTAGATGGGAAATTTTTTATATAAAAGAGGTGTTGGATGACTAGTTCTTGTCAGGGAGCAGCAAAAGCAGAGTGGCTCTGTGAGAGAAGATGATGTGGAAGATGACCACAGTACAGGCAGGGTAACTACTGCGCTGACAAGGGTATTTGAGCAGGTCAGAGCTGTTGGCAATAACAGGCTCTGTTCACAGCCCAGCAATCATCAGATAGGGCGAAGTAATGAGTCGGGTCTGACATCCAAGCAGCCAAACAAAAATTTTGAGTTTTCTAAAAAGCATCATTTAGAAAAAAGGAATGCAGGCTTTAATAAAGGGCAGAAGAAACATGTTTTATTGCTGAGTAGTGTAATACATTATAATAAAGCATCCATCTCATATCCTCTAAATTCTTGAAAAAGTTTTAAAATATTATACTTTTTCTGTCAGTTCTTATGCAGTAAGATCTGGATTGAGAGCGTAGTCCTGCACAGAAGCCCTGAAAAACAACGTCTAGAAGAATCATTCTTCCTCTTTGCTCTGGTGAATGGGAGAATGTGTAATTTGCTAGGGCTAAGAGTATCTCATATGAACGCCTTGATACTTTGTTGTGTTCAACAATATCCAGTATTGAATCAGTATGCTCAGCAGTTCATGAAGAAGATGGGATATGATTCTTTTCATTTCTCAAATTGTGCTCATTAGATGAAGCCTTAGAGCTTGTGAAATCTTTGTGCTAAGGGTTTTGCAGTGAAAGCTTTTGTCTGCCCACTTGGTTTGATTGTGCAAGAGAGATGTCTGTGTGCATATAAGTGGGTAATCATTTTTCCTTTACATTTCTTCATAGTCCTTATCCAAAGAAAAGTGAGAGAATGAAGGAAAAGTATCTGGGTTAATTTGGCAGGTTTGAAATATTGCTAGAATAGTATGCACACTTAAGTGTGCGCTATCTGTGTCTGTGGCGTATGTTGATGAGCTAAGCAGGGTATGTTGGTTAGTTTATATATCATGCTCCAGATACTATTTTTGTGCCATCAGTTTCTCCTAATTGATTTACATGTTAATTTTAAAAAACACAGTAGCAACATTTTCTGGTTGTAATATCACTGAAAAGAATGTAATTTAAATAAATTAAACACGGCTACTAGTAAGTAATCTTATTAGTCCTTTAAGTCATACTTGCTCCTTTAAGTCATACTTACATCATACTTCTTTGCAAAGAGTATTCCCTTCCCCTGCCTGAAATTGCTCATAATTCCATGAATATAGGGAAGTATTCTATCTGACTGCATCAGACCAAGAATTCGATTTACTGCATTTGATTTTTGTCTTGTAACTTCAAACTATCCTGTAGAATATAGATTTTTCTTAACCTTTCCATCCTCATTATGTGACTGCTACTTGGGACAGAATGGAAGACAGTACCGTGTATGAGATAAGGATGAAAAGTTGTAAGTCAGAATGGATTTTTAAACAAGAATTAAACTCCAGGCATTGTAATGGTAACTGATAGCTATTATGGATTTTTAGTTAAATATTCAGTATCAACCTGTGATTTAAAGATGCCATGTGTTTTGCCTTTTTGATCCTCAGAAAAAAAATAAAAAAGAAAAAGAAAGAAAGAAAGAAATCCCTGCACCTCTCCCCACCCTAAAAAAGAGACTGTTTTAGATTTGTAGTGAAAGTTCTCTGTAGGAATTTAGCCATGTCTTGGTATAATGAAAAAACAATTGCAAATATTACTCCACTAATCCATTTTCTTTTCCCTCTAAATAGCAGTTTTTGTGTTTTCTTCTCTTTTTAATAAGTGATATTACTCTCCAGAAAATGGAGCGTAAATTAAAAATGTCTTTAACTCCAGATATTAAGGTCTGTATTAAGCATGTCTATTAATTTGCTTTTAAAACAAAAGACTAGCAGAGAGAAGCTGACAGATTTTTGAGTTGAGAACTACTTAAACTGGTGGAGGATACACTTTTATACATATGTTCTCAGCAGCTTTGGATTGAGTTGATTTATGTAGAATGTGCTAGGTCACATCTTTTATGAAAGCAGCTGAAAGCAGCAGTCAGTGTGTGACAGAAGATACTACACTGAGTATAGTTTGTGAGTGCCAAACCCTGTATCTACAACTACATTTAAGGTCATCTAGACTGAGCCCTGTGGCTCTCTATAAGACTGTATCTTTATTTACTGACCAAAACTGTAGAAACTGTTCTAGTTTATCCAGAATTAGTCATGTGCCTCTTCCTAAGTTTGTCTAAAACTATGGACACTGGAGAAGAGGAGTGGGCGCCTGCAGGTCAATAATTAAGGAACAAAATTTTGGACCATCATGGCAAAACTTCCTGTGCCCAGTGTGCAAAACCAAGCTCCTAAATAAAAAGGGAGGCTGAGATG
Organism: Balearica regulorum gibbericeps; assembly: GCF_011004875.1. NCBI lineage: Eukaryota > Metazoa > Chordata > Aves > Gruiformes > Gruidae > Balearica > Balearica regulorum. Next base: position 47,090,842 of record NC_046186.1, read on the forward strand.
CTAGCAGTAGAGTACAGTTGGTACCATACCAGGTCCTTAAGCTAAACAGGCTCAAGATGGACTGCTACCGAGTCTAAAAGCAGGCATTCTCAGTGTAGACAACGGGAAAGTTTATGCCTGATAAGAGACCTCTTAGTTGATGCTGTCAGTATAGAAGAATTTTGTATTGAAGTGGACTTTCTAGGATCTCAAAGGCTAGAATCATGAGATATTTTCCACTTTCTGCCCCTGCATACCATCTTCCATAGGATATAGAAAAGCAGCTTTTCTAAAGCTGGTCTCCTTTATGTGCATTGCACATAAAGAATACTGAGAGGTTCCACAACCAGATAGCATAGTATGAACTGTAGTCAGTCTTCATTTATGCTGTTCATTCATGCCAAACATAATATGGTATTCCCTCTCATCAGACATTGTTTATGATCATTTCTGTTCTTCCCATACACTCAGAGGCTGCACTGAAAAACCTAGCATCTGATTAGAGAATTATCTGAGCAGGTTTTTTTTAAAAAAACTGTTCTTGTTTTTTAAATATTCATTATTATTTTTCTTTAGCATGCCTGTAAGATCAAGGCTCCATTATTCACAACACTATATGAATACAGAGCTTAAATAAATTACAGTCTGTCTCAAATAATTTGCAGATGAAATGATGCAATTATGAAGTAGGTCTTCTGTCTGTTCATTGGACATATCAATTTTAATTTCTAATATCATAGAATGTCCCTAAAGTAAAATCATATTTGACACACAGCTTCCCTTTCCTATGGGCTGGTAAGATTGCTGACTTCTAAACATTGCTTGTACTAGCCAATAGTTTTGGAAGAGTAATTCTAACTTTTCAGCAGGTAGAAGCAAAGGGGAAAAGCGGAGCGCAGGTCTCTTTTTTTTCAAATATTTCAAACACCTGAAGGTGTTAGAGATTAAGTAAAGAGACTGTATCTGAAATGTTAGAATAAATTCCAATAGAGATGTGTAAATGGGAAGAGAACCTGTTATCAACTGTCAGGGAGATCAGTCTTAAAATTGCATCAGCTCATTTGAGTACTGAAGTTTCCTTTTTGTTTTACACTTGTCTTCTTGATTGAGCTAGAGTGTTCTGCATTTACATTAGTAGGATTGTAGTCAGTTAATCAAGGATAGTGATTATTCCCATAATAGCATACATTAGACCACATTTAAATACTGTGAGCATTTCTAGGCACCCCAATACTTGAATAAACTTGAGCAAGGGTCACTGAGCTGGTTGGGGTCTGGAGCACAAAGCTTGTGTATAGTGGTTGGGGGAGCTGGGCATTTTTAACATCACGCAGGAGTTTTCCTGCTAGGCACTTTCTAATAAGAGGAGCTGATCAAAAAAGATGGAGTTGGGCTCTTTCCAAAGCTGCGTAGTACTTTATACTTTGAAACAAGGGAGGTTCCAGCATGACATAAAGAAAAAAAATCATTATTGGGATAATTAAGACACTGGAACATGTTTCCCAGGAAAGTTGTGGAATTTTTTATCTTTGGAGGTTTTTTGAGACCTGATTGGACAACCTCTTGTTCTGAATTAGTGGTAGACATTGCCCTAAACAGGATGCTGGATTATATGGCCTCCTGAGCAAACGTGAACTTATTTTATGACTCCATGATTTGCAAATACTTATTGCAATGGGTTAAATGGCATAAAACTTGTACACACATGTAGAACATACAAAACATTAATTAAAGGAACTGTAGTATAAGATTCTTACATCAGACAATCTAATAATAGAAATTAAAGTAAGGTGGGACAATATTTATCCATAGTTTGCCAATTTTATTTTCCTTACTTTCTTTTATCTTATTTTTTCTTATGCATTTTTAAACACTTGAAGTATCTGTAAATAAAAAGGCATTTTATATCCTATGTTGTGGACTGAAGAATAAAAAAATAGAGAATTCTAAAACTATGGGATGTGACTTGGTCCTAGACTGGGTCTAGGACTCAGACTGTAGTGTTTCTTTTTCTTAAAGCCAGCTCCTGTGTCTGGATGTTTCTTCTTTTCTTTGTAAATATGGACCATTTTTCTGCTCTTCATAACAATATCAGAACAAAAAGGTAAAGTTAACAATTCACGTTTTAGATTGTTTGTAAAATTACAGCCACTAAAAATAAAGGTGCAGACTGATATTTATTTTAAATCTCTAAAATATGTTTGCTTTATCTAGCAAACATTGTCTTCACAAGAACAAGATATTTTCCAATTTAATTGTCAAATATCTCTCAGTAAAATAATATAAAAATCTGTTGCAGTTTCACTGAGTGCTCGGTTTCCAAGTTTTGTTGGTTTGATGACAAAATGATGTGAAAGATATTAATCTTTTCAATGAGATGGTCAACTTCTGATCTAGTTTTACTACAAAGTAATAGAGGAATTCAGGTCATAATGTTTAATTAGAACCCAATCAAATTTTTTAAACAGCATGTCAGTATTACTTTGGAGAACCAAATGAAACATTTCTTTGTCGAGTAAAGACTTTTAAGACGAGAGGTGTTTTAACATTACATTAAGAGCATAAAAGTGGAACATTTGATTTTCTGAATTTTAATGTGTTTGAAATATTATTGTGAAGAAAACTGCATTTTCTGAAGTGACAGATGCA